>NC_090174.1:51377381-51739142 GCF_024679245.1 Pseudorasbora parva | reverse complement strand
CATTTTAATATGATGTTTTGCTGCTCAAAAAAACACTTATTTTCTTGTTATTATCAATTAATATTTTTGTGTAAACCATGATACAATTTTTCAGGATTCGTTGATGAAAATACATTTCAGACAGACAACATTGGCAGTAGAAACATTTTGTCACTTGTCATCAGTTTAATTTCTTTAAAAAAAAATCTTACTTCAAAATGTTAACAGTATATGACTATATGAAAAAAAACGAGGGCCGTTCCTGTAATTGAGACTGTAGGGTGTATTGTTAGCAACATTAAAGTAATTGGTTTTATAATAGAGAATACATAGGCTGAAATTATGCAGTGGATGTTTATTTGGATAAAATAGCTGTAGTCTTATAGTATCAACTTGTGAGAGTTCCCCTTAGCAGTGTACACAAAATGTTTGTGTGTACTGTGTACTTTTAATTCCGCTGTTAAAAAATTCAGCAAACCGCATATATGTAATGTGATTGTGAATTATTGGCCCATGTATCTTTTTCCACACAAACTGTCCACTCTAAATAAGAACAACAGAAGAGAATTTGGTTGTTTCCATAGGAAATTCACTAAGCTACCACGTTTGTCCGCTAGATGGTGCTACAAATGTGCATTTAAAACATGATGGCTAAAAGAATGAAATAAAATTGTCTGGGCGTTGTGCATGACAGTCAGGTTCTTCCCTACCTTGTCTTATTATTATTATTATAGACACAGAAGATGCCAGTGAAACAGATCTGGCCAAGCACGATGAAGACGACTATGTTGAGATCAAAGAACAGTGAGTATACCTTTTATCTATCTATCTATCTATCTATCTATCTATCTATCTATCTATCTATCTATCTATCTATCTATCTATCTATCTATCTATCTATCTATCTATCTATCCATCCATCCATCCATCCATCCATCCATCCATCCATCCATCCATCCATCCATCCATCCATCCATCCATCCATCCATCCATCCATCCATCCATCCATCCATCCATCCATCCATCCATCCATCCATCCATCCATCCATCCATCCATCCATCCATCCATCCATCCATCCATCCATCCATCTATCTTCTGTCTGTCTGTCTGTCTGTCTGTCTGACACATCTGCTATTTGCATGCTGTAATAAAACCATAATTTCTTATGATGTTTTGTTTTTGTCTTGATTTCAGGATGTATCAAGACAGACTGGCATCCTTGAAAAGACAGCTACAACAACTGCAAGAAGGTGACTGGAAATACTCCTATTCACTATTGATTTGTTGAAGAGATGCACAAGTAATTATGTAGTCAAGCACTTAAAAAGCACAATATGTTAGATTTTTGTATAAAATACCCAAAAGCCACATGAACAGTGTTATATATTTTGTTGTCTCGTCTACTTGCGTTATCCCAAATGTTTCCAACAATGTATAAGTCCAGAGGAATCCAAATTTTAACCCGTGTAATGGCCCATACCATAGCGTCATGTGTTACTTCCATAGAAACACCAAAGATGTTTTGTGTTTTATTAGACAGATGAGCAACTGTTTAAAAATCTTTATCAACAGAAAACGAATCATTGTTTTATAGCTCAATTCATGTGACGTAAACGTCACGGTTAGTCTTATTGTTTGAAGCTTTGGTTTTCTTGATTTACTAGTACCAAGTAACATGTTTGTACCTTTCCTCAGTGAACACTATTTTGTCAAGTGGCTAACATAGCATATGCAGAAAGGGCTTTATTTGTATTCATATCACCGTAATGTTAATAAAACTTGATACTCGTCCATGAATATGATTTCCCATCAGCTGTATAGGTAAAGAGGACAACTCCCATGATTCCATGATCATTCACAACGTCATCAAGCTACGCCTTTATTGTTTTGAATAAGCGTCTGCTAGATGCGAAACTTAAACACTGTGCCTTTAATTACGAAAGTTTAAATGCAGATTTATGTTGTACATCACCAAATATTTTAAAATAAGTCAAATAAAAACCTATGTAACACTATAACTAATACTGTTATTAACTACGGCATTATTCTTTGTTCTTATGCTTATTGTTCAGTAAAGTATGTTGACAGTGGAAAAAAATTATCTCTGCTTGCCAGACACACAAGATGCAGGTTCACACTGCAGCCAAATTTTTGTGCTTAAATGCTACTCAGATCAGATTTTTTTTATAACAATGTCATCAGCACAAACCACATGGAATCTGATCTTTTCCATATGTGGGCCTAAATCTGATACAGGTCAGATGTTTCAAAGCGACCTCAGTCTGAACAGTCATATCGGAATTCATGCCACATTTACGTCACGCTATATCGATATTTGTCACAATTCTGCGCTGATGGTGGACATCATTTCAAAGAGTTTACATAGCGGTGGTTCTTTGAATATGGAAGAAGGCAGCGATGAGCTGTTATACTCATAAGTATTACGGCGACAGCTCTACACATGCAAATATTAAGGAAATGCTGTATTAGAAAAACGTTCTGTGCACAAATTAGCTGTCATCCGTGGCACATAACATTAACAAATGCATAAATTCTGATTTTATTAACCTCTGTTTACATCCATGTGACTTTGTGCTGTGTGCCATCTTTGTTATCATTCTTTTGCGCATACATGTCACTGTCAAATCTGATATTGGCCACATTTAAAAGATAATCCTATTTTAACGATCTGAAACGCAAGTGTCAAAGCGCGGAACGCAAGTAACTTTGTGTGCGGGTCTCGGCGCTGTTGCTATTTTCCCGGCGGGATAAACGGCTCTTGCGCCCGGCGCAAATCTAAAATGGGTTGGTCTGAAGTAGCTTCTTTATTCATAGGTGTGGTTTGGGCGTAACGTGAATAAACCAATCAGAGCGGCATCCAACATTCCCTTTAAAAGCAGGTGTGCAAGTTCCATTATGGATGGCTATTATTATGGCGTATTTACCAGGCGCACGTTCTTGGAAGAGCAGCCCTTAAGAAACAAAAATATATTGCAGTATATTGGAAAATTTCTTGCAATACATTAGGAAATATATTAACATATATTGGAATTAATATTTATATCTTTCAATATATTGCAATATATTGAAAGCGGCAATCATTTGTATATTTTGCAATATATTACATGAATATATAATATATTTTATAATACCATCAATATATTATTCCATATATTTACAATATATTAAAATATATTTCAACTAATATATTGGTAAATATATTTTCCTTTCGTAAGGGAGTGAAAGACAGAGAAGTTGTGTTGTATGGGGATGGGAGAAACCCCCCTCAAATAGTGTCGGTTAAACAGGCTTTGGTTAAACAGTGTTTTTTTTTTTCAGTCGATTTTTTTTCCTGGTTCTTGACGGACAAACCAATTTGTCAGATGTCCTTATATATATATATATATATATATATATATATATATATATATATATATATATATATATATATATATATATATATATATATATGTCTTGCCACTATTGGGCAAACAGGTCTGATCCTTAATTACTATAATAAGCCTAATTTGTAAGCTAGATCAATGCCTATTTTTTTTCACATCTTCGTGGCACACCACTATGTGTTAATATTTGTTTTTTAGTGTAACAATTTATGATTTGCAAAAATAACTGTTGCAGTTGCAACAGTTATTGTAACTGTGCTCAGATTTCATGAGCAAAGTGTATGCGCGTTGTGCACGCTATACATTTTGGTCAAGCATGCGCCCTTAAAATAGCATAATGAACAACGCGCTACGTGCCACTGACTTTAGACTAGGTTTTTTCTGGTCAGTGGCGCAGCTGTTTAATGGAACAGCAAAATAGCACCAGGGATTGTTTGCGCCGGTACACGCCTCCTTTTTTGCGCTGAACCGCCTAGGGAGCGCAAGTTCATTCACTAGTTTAGTGACGTGCTTCTGTGGAGGGAAAAGCGCACTTTGCGCGGGTGCAAAATAGGAATGACACATGCGTCGGTGTACAAAGTCAATTGCGCTGGGTGCAAGATAGGGCCCAATGTGAACAGCCAACCAAAAAATCCCCAGATCTGAGCAATAAATCAGAATTGAGCATTACGGCTTTTGGTATGACCATGTAAGCATATTTCATAAATTTAGGTTTTTTTTTTTAAACAAATATGTCCTAAAAAAAGAGCATGTATTGATTGATAGTGGTCCAACAAGGTGATGTAGCCTGGCTGGTAACCTAAAGGTTGTAGGTTCAAACCATGGCCCTTTAATCAAAACAGGTTATTCCAATGGGATTGTCCTTAATAAGTTTACTATACATCACTGTGGATATAAAATGTCAGCCAACAATACGCAAATTAGATCAGTTTCATACCCATTCATTTCCGCAGGCACGCTGCAAGAATACCAGAAGAGAATGAAGAAGCTCGATCAGCAATATAAAGAGAGACTTCGTAACGCTGGTAAAGATGATTTATAATATATTTCGATTTCAGTGTCAATATTTCAGAAGCCAATTTTACGTGATTAATGCTTTTCTCTTGTTTGTGCTCTTTCTCTCTTTCTGTCCCTTTCCTCCCATCTATTTTTCTTTTCAGACCTATTTCTACAACTTGAGGTAAGCTGCAATGCATTCATTTTTATCAATCTGTTGATTTACAATAACTGCAGAAAGCAACAGATATGACTGGTTAATTAATGCTAAATACATTTCTTGTAGACAGAGCAGGTGGAGAGGAACTACATCAAAGAGAAAAAAGCAGCGGTGAAAGAATTTGATGATAAGAAAGTGGAACTGAAGGAAAATCTTATTGCAGAGCTGGAGGAGAAGAAGAAGATGATCGAGAACGAGAAATTAACAATGGAGCTGACAGGAGGTGAGGAAGTGGAAAAGTGAGATCAGATAGAAAAATGCAACCTGAGAGGGTTTTCGTGCAAGGAATTGTTAGAATTGCTGTTTAAGAGAACAAGATCCTGTTCCTGTAGCTGAACGCTTACTACATTTTTTGTACAAAACAAAAAACTTCAAGCAGTAGTTCACCCAAAAATTACATTCATCCTTTACTCACCCTCATGTCATTCCTCACCTGACTTGAATGACTTTTTTTGCAGAGCATAATAGGATCAATGTCAAAGGGTTAGGTCACTCAAAAATGAACATTCTGTCATTAATTCCTCACCCTCATGCCGTTTGACACCCGTAAGACCTCCGTTCATCTTCGGAACACAATTGAAGATATTTGTTGAAATCTGATGGCTCAGAAAGGCCTTCATTGACACCAATGTCATTTCCTCTCTCTAGACCCATAAAGGCACTAAAGACGTCATTATAAAGCCCATCTCACTACAGTGGCTCTACAATAATTTTATGAAGCGACGAGAATAGTTTTTGTGTGCAAATAAATAAATAAACTTATATAGCGATGGCTGATTTTAAAAAACAGCTTCCTGAAGTGTTATGAATCAGTGTATCTAATCAGCGGTTCGGATCGGTTTGGAATCGATACGCTGATTCATAAAGCTCAGAAGCTTCACAAAGAAGGTTTTGAAATCGGCCATCACTATATAAGTCATTATTTAGGGGGTTTTTTTGCACACAAAAACCACTCTCATCGCTTCATAAAATTATTGTGAGCCACTGTAGTGAGATAAGCTTTTTAACGACGTCTTTAGTGCCTTTTTGGGTCTTGAGAGAGGAAATGTAATTGTTTGCAATAGAGGTCTTTCTGAACCATCGGATTGCAACAACATCTTAATTTGTGTTCCAAAGATTAATGGAGGATTTACGGGTCTGAATCGGCATGAGGGTGAGTAATTAATGGCAGAATTTGTATTTTTGGGTGAACTAACCCTTTAAACTTTTTTCCAAGCTATTTTCCGTGCAGTAAACAAGGACTGAGGTACTTTCAAGCTTTAGAAAACTAAACAAAAGCACAATAATCATATCATAAAAGCGCTAAAAATGTTGATGTGTTCATGAGAAAAGTAGCAGTTTCCAATTTGTGAGTTAATTATTATTTTGAGTCAATGAATTCCTAATTGTAATTGACAGAAGCGAATGATTCACAAGTCGGACTGAACTGGTTTATAAGTTCAACAGAGATTACAGGATCTAGTCATCCCCACTGAAGAGAATGATTATCAGTGGCTATGTATCTAAAGTTGCGAATTGAACTTGGAATTGAACTAAAATTGTAATCTCTCATAAAACATTTGCGAATAAATTACAGTTTCAATCCCATGTGCTTAAAATAACAAAATTGTCACTTTCAAAGAAATTGGCACAAATATCTGTAATAAAAATTAAAGTTGCTGCTATCGCGGAAGTCACTGTAGTTCATTTTTCATTCATCATAAATTACTTGCGCTTTAGAGCATCCAAACGGAGCGCAATAAACGCTGGTAGGTCATTATATCCAACCATTTTGATGACAGACTTTGGCTCTGGCAACATTTGAGATGCTGTGCAATGAAATTGGCCCACTGGTTAGTCTAGTTATCCAATTACATCCTCGGTTGAGGCAAAGTCCTGTGAGTTGTTATTCGTATTAAGTAAATGTGTTTTTCCATTATAGTTTATGCACATGTCTTCTTATCAGATTTTTTTTTTATCAAGCTCAATTGAAAACATTAAAATAGTGGATGGAAATATAGCTAGTAAAAAACTTAAGTTTAGGCCTGTTCATCATACAAAGTTGTCTTATGACGTCAGAAGACATTTACAGAAGTCATATTGACCACTTTTTTTTGTTTTCTTGTCCTTTTCAAGGTTTAAAGCCTCTCATAAAGCCATTCATTGCATTTCAATTTAATTTTTTTGTTTCATTGAGTTTATTTGTGTGAGATATTTATTTAATAAACCTCTTAAACCTAGTATACAATCCATATATTTATTTATTTTAGATTCCATGGAGGTAAAAACCCATATAACCCGGAAGCTCAGGAGACGACCCAACGACCCTGTGCCCATTCCAGACAAGCGGAGAAAGCCGGCACCTGATATCCTTTACATAGTTGTAGAGACAGAAAACATGCTCTGAAAACACTTCAGACCACCAAACACATCAGTTAAACGGACCATCTTCTATGAAACTGTAATGGCATCTGCAGGGATTGTAAATGCAACAAAAAAATGTGTTCATTTACATTTATTCTTTTTTTAGCATTTAGTAATTTATTTGTAATGAACAATTTAAGTGAGCTATGAAACGATAGATCACCCAAAAATGACAATTCTGAATCATTTACTCACCCTCAAGTTGTTCCAAACCTGTATACATTTCTTTATTCTGCTGAACACAGATGATGATGATTTGAAAAATATAGGTAACCATAGTATAAAAAAATACATACACACTGTGGACGTCAATGGGGTTCATTAACTGTTTGGCTACTGACATTCTTCAAAACATCTTTTGTGTTCAGCAGAAGAAAGAAATGTATACAGGTTTGGAACAACTTGAGGGTGAGTAAATGATGACAGAATTTTCTTTTTTTTTCTTTTTTTTAAGTGTTATTTATATATTGAATTTGTAAAACATATTATCAGAGTGGTACTGTGCGTAAAAAGGTCTGCTCTTGGTGCGCAAGTCCACTTTTGGTGTTGTGTAAGGTAGGTACAGGTTTTTTTTCTGTCACTGTACTGGCTCTTTTATTGTATATGACGGTGTAACAGCTCAATAACCCTTTCAATTAAAGGCTTAATTTATGTCCCGTAGACCAGTCCGTTGCATTACAATTGCAAGCATTGTCAATACTCACAAATGTTTCAAACGCTTCTTGTGCTGTGTGGTGTTTTGACGTGTTTTATAGACCCTATATTTTTTCATATTCAAATGTGGTGATTTTCCTCCCTCTCCCCAAAAAAACATAGTACCCCAACATAAAGCAACTTTTTGTGCCCCTGGGCATGTGTAATGATCAGGTTTTCTTAACTCTCCTCACCTCAGTTAAATTATTTACTCACTGATGAACAGATCATGGAAGATCTAAGAACATTAAACAAGGTAAGGTTAGCTCCATTTTTATGGGCTAAATAAAGCCCTGTAATAATCAAAGTGCCTCTCAGATACAGTATCAACTTTTTGGCCTAATTAATGTATCATTTTACAGGATTATCATGTATAACAATTTAATGCACTTACATATTCCTTTGCAGGCTATGAGTTGAGAAAGAATAGTGTAATAGAAAAAGTTTAGTCCATTTCATCAAAACGTAATGAAAGTCTTCATGACTTGCGTCTCAGCTTTGAAGAAAGGATCTTTTTTTTCCTAAAAGCTTTATATTAGGTAATAAAAACCAGAATCCCCTGAATATTTGATTACTTTTTATTACACAAAGAGATACATGAGACACATTACTTGCGGATATCAAGAAATTGGCTGTATTTTTGAAATTGCCAGCCGAACTTTGCCCAGCCCACAAATTTTTTAGGTCGGGCAGTTCGGTCTGGCCTCGCTCCATAGAGGAGTAATTATCTCCGTACAGAAACTGTTCAGACCAATGAAATCATCAGGGCGGGCTTTAGATGATGAACAGTAACGTAATCATGTGCGTCATCAAACGGGCTTGGATTATATTTGTTCAAATCTTAAACGGAGAGCTTGTTTGTATATGCATTCACCTTCACAATTTCTCTCAAAAATGATGATTATGTTGGGTAAGTACTGTGTATCATTAATTTTTTTTTTAAATTTTAGAACACCGGCAAAGATCGTTTATTCCAGCGTGCGTGCAGACAGAGTTGCCAAGTTTTTACAACAAAATCCGCCAACTACTGGCCCAAAACAATAGCTTCTCGGGGGGGTTCTCTGGAAAAAAAATGGTGTTTGGGGGGTAAAATGTGTGTTATTTTGGCAGGGTTGCCTGCTAAAATTCGCACTCATGGGTCTGTATATCACATAATAGTAGCTTCAACCCGCGGACATAAAAAACAACCCGGGAAAAAAAAACGCGGACATGGCAACACAGTGCAGTTGAGCTCTGTTGATGTCGCTTCGTTGCTCTGATTGGTTGTAGGTCTAACCAATTGATGTCTTTCCAGGTTCGGTTGAAACACGCCCCATAATCACAGCCCAATGGAGCAGTTTCAGACTCATATTCTGACTAGAATTGAGTATGACCACGTCAGGCTAGGGAAAAGGGATGCAAACCATAGAAAATAGGTGTTTGACACTGACATGCTATTGGGTGTATTGCTTTGGTTCTGTGTTAGCTTTCCAAGATATCAGGTTGTTTGTCTGTGTCTGTCGTGTTTTACACCTGAGATTGCTGAAGATAATCAAAACAATCTTCCTTTTTGCTTCATTTCCTTTATAGCTTAAATCTCCGAAAAGACCAGGTATGGACGTTTTGTCTTTTAGAGGTGATTTCCCCATATCATTTCCCATTAGATTTTTTTTAACCAAAGGCTTTAGAATGAATTGGAAATTAACTGAAAGCAAACATCTGTGATGTTTTTCAGCATCCCCATCCTCTCCAGAGCACCTCCCGACCACCCCAGTGGACACCCCGTCCCAGCGTTATGAGGCACGGATAGAGGAGGGGAAACTCTACTATGACAAGAGATGGTAAGTTTCTCTTTGTTTTTACATTCGGGTTACATAAAGTCAGAGTAGCTTATTTGTTCTAAATGTTGTTATTCTGGTTGAAAGTCTCTTCACATCTTGATAGCAATCAGTAAGTTAAAGGGATAGTTCACCCAAAAATGAACATTAGTCCATGATTTACCCATCCTCAAGCAAGCCTAGGTGTATATCACTTTCTTCTTTCTGACAAATTGATTCTGTGTCATATTAAAAACATGTCCTGGCTCTTCCAAGCTTTATAATGGCAGTGAATGGGGGTTGAGAAAAAAGTGCATCCATCAGAAAAGTAAACCATACGACGGGGTTAATAAAGGTGTTCTAAAGCGGCGCGATGCGTTTGTGTTTTGAAACTTTATAAACTAAAATAACTAGCTTCCAGCAGATGGCCATGAGCATCGATTTATGGCGAAAGAGTAATGACATATTGTGAAATGCGGAAGCGCAGAGGATAGAACAGAATAAAACGCAGGTCACAAATAAGAAGTCTGAAAAATATCGGAGGATTCCGATATAAGAGAAGAGGGGCTTGAATTTGTTCCCCAGCCCTATTTGTTTGAACCATGAGAGGCATCAAAGCTTATGCTACTTCTGCATCCTAAGTCATACACTGCGTCAGGGGTTACACTTTTGGTGCAAGCCGTTCGCCAGAAGCTAGTTATTTTAGTTTGTAATGTTTTAAATATGGATATTTTTCTTACACAAATGCATCACTTTGCTTCAGAAGGCCTTTAACCCCCTGGAGTTGTTGGATTACTTTTATGATGGATGGATACACTTTTAGTCAAGAGCCGCTATTCACTACCATTTATACAAGAGCAATAATATTTTTAAATATAAACGTTGTGTTTATCTGAAAGAAGAATGTCATATACAGCTAGGATTACTTGAGGGTAAGTAATTCATGGGGTACCGTATTTCCTCAAATAGAAGCCTGTAGTCAATTAAACGCCCGGCCTCTGATAGTGGCCGGGGGCATGGTCAGCACGAACAAATAAAGGCCGGGGGAAAATGAGTGGATAATCTCCTAAATGCCGTTAATTTAATGCGAAACCATCTTGATGCCACGTGCCCCAATGCGAGTCATGCCAGTGCGACACACACTAATTCAGCTCTCTTCTATAGTTAACCTAAAAACTTTACAGGGGTTGCTTTGTAAATTAAATTGAGAGAATATAATGGATGCATGTGCCATTTTAAATGGATGCATGTGCCCTAATAAAAGCCTGCTTCAAATAAAAGCCGGTTCACATGGCAGTTCAGGTAAATAAAGACACCGGTCTTTGTTTGAGGAATTACGGTAATTTACATTTTCGGGTGGACTCCCTTTAAGTGGTCTAAATGTAATTATATACATATCGTCTGTGGAAGTCCTCATTTACTCACCCTCAAGATGTTTCAAACCTGTATGAGTTTCTTATTTCTGCTGAATACAAAAGAAGATCTTTAGAAATTTTTTGTAACAAAGCAGAGATTAACCATTGACTACTATAGTATTTTCCCCCTACTATGGTGGTCAATGGTTGCTCTGTCTGCTTTTAAATGTCCTTCCAATATACAATGTCCTACTTGCCTGTCAACGCATGTATTTTCATACCTCCGTGTACCCTGCTTGCGCATACATTATATGTCACCAGCGTGTTTCATGCTATGTTAGACATTAGTTAGACAGATGCCAGCATGAGCACCTCCACCAAAACAGCAGCCTTTTACAGTTCCTTCTGAACCAAAACATAGAGCTTATGCTGTGCCATATTCATGCCATAACTACTGTAATTTGGAAGAGATGGAACGTGTGACGTTCTCCTCGGAACAGTTTTGCGATTTGCATTTATACGTTTCACTGGCAGCGCTAACAATAACCCTAGATTAAGCACATTGTGAAAAGCCCTTATGAAGACTGACTGATTTACGTTATGTAAATTAATGACGTATTTACAACTTCTACCAGCTGGGGCTAATTCCACTCAAACCTTGACCTGGTTCCTGCAGGGCCTTGAAGCAGCAACAAAAAATTGTAGTCACTCTTTTGTACTTATACTGACCACAAGATGGCGCAATCACTCTTTTGTTTTATAATTCTATGATATAGTTTACGTAAAGGACAGTGTCACATCAGAGAGCTGGACCTGACCTGAGACAGACCTAGAGCATCTATCTATCTATCTATCTATCTATCTATCTATCTATCTATCTATCTATCTATCTATCTATCTATCTATCTATCTATCTATCTATCTATCTATCTATCTATCTATCTATCTATCTATCTATCTATCTATCTATCTATCTATCTATCTATCTATCTATCTATCTATCTATCTATCTATCTATCTATCTATCTATCTATCTATCTATCTGTCTGTCTGTCTGTCTGTCTGTCTGTCTGTCTGTCTGTCTGTCTGTCTGTCTGTCTGTCTGTCTGTCTGTCTGTCTGTCTGTCTGTCTGTCGTTTTGTTCCGTAGTCCTATCTATCGTTCTCTCATTCTATTGTTCTGTCTATCATTGTATCTTTGTCATTCTGTCTATTGTTCTGTCAGTCATATTTAGTCTTTAAATTATATAGGCTTATTTGTGTACATATTTTGGATTATAAGTTACTTTAAAAAAAAAGATTATTATACTGATTCAGGCTTTAAAGTAGCCATGTAGGTAAATAGCATGGGAAGGATATATAAAAAAAAATATATTTCCGTGACATTATGATTTTTATTTTATTTAGCCTGTAAGAAGGTGCTATCTTTTAATATATTACTTATTATATATACTTTCATTATTATTATTGGCTGTTGTTTCTTTTATGCACATAAGATTTTGTATGTGATGTATTTGCAAGGGGTCATTTGCTTGAGCAAAGCGACATCTGTGCCAGGATTCAGGTCACGCATTGCTGACATGGTATTTACCGTTGTCCGTGTCCTGATATTTAATAATGTAAACATCATCGGCATCACGAGCCACATATTCTGACATGCAATACTCTGTACAGACTACATAAATTTATATTTCATTGTTCTGAATAAGTGATCATACATGGGAAGCTTGTAATTTAGGATGAGGTCTGAAGATTACTTTGTCTTATGCGTTTGTGACATTAAACGTCATGAATGCCTCTGGATTTTTATGAGCGTGTCAGAATGCATTCATCCAGTCCTGCCCTTTAGACAGTGGGCTGCCGTAGCTTTCAGCATTGCAATCCAACCAGAATATTTTGTGCCGATGAGGAGAGAGCGAGCGGAGGAGGAAATATGGTCTGGTGTGATACCGCAGGCAATAAATGTATAATGTTACATGTATATTAAATGCAGTTTTATTCTGATATTTTAATAATGAGTGGAGAGGTTGAGTTATGCCTCTCTCTGAACTTTTCCAGAGGATGTTTATGTGAGAAGGTTGAAGCCACAGGCTACTTTCGCTCTCAATGTGCTGTGTTTTATAAGATGACTCTATTTAGTAGTGTTTGTGCCACAGTAAAATAAATCATATTTTACCTGACTTGTAAAAGTGAGTTTGCCGTCCTCCTTTTAAAGGATAGTATACCCAAAAATCAAAATGTAATGGTTATCTGCTCACTCCCAGGGCATCCAAGATGTAGGTGTGTTTTTTTCTTCAGGAGAACATAAATGTAGATTTTGAACTACAACCGCCATATAATGCATGTCAATGGTGTGTTTTTTGCTATGAGTGCCACAGCCATTATAAGAGTAAAAAATATATATAAACTTTATATATATATATATATATATAATAAAATCCTCATTAGTGCCTGTATGGATAGGTCGAATGAGGCATCTATGTACACAATCTTTAATATTGCCGTTATTTTGAGTAATGGCGTTGGGAATACTGAATGAGATTCGTCTGATATGAGGTAAAAAAATACCATAAATACTGTCCAGTTTTTTGCAGACACTGATCGTTTTGTGTTTTAAGACATAGTTAATGTCATAGAAAACACCTTATTGACATGCATTATATGAGCAACGATTAAAGTTAAGAATCTTAATTTGTGTTCTACTGAAGAAACAAACACCTACAGCTACTTCATCTACATCTACTGGCCCTGGGGGTAAGCAGATAAACATACAATTTTCAATTTTGGGTGAACTATCCCTTTAACGGACTTGCACGCCAAAAAGCTATTCATGAACAATGACTATTAAAAAACGATTCTTTCCTCATTGCTTAATCTATGGTGTATTTTACCGGAATTGTGAATGAGTTTGCGGTCTGTATGTGTAATACAATTTAAAAAAGCAGTGTAATGCAAAATAATGGCAAAAACTCTTTCTATTTGTCATCACGGACAAAACAAAAGCAAACGTTCGGCGTGACCAGTCTAATCCTATTCCCAAACAAATGACTCTTATAAGCTGGTTCTTTTTAATGAATCAAAGAAATCATTTTTTTGTCAATAATTCAAAAAGACAAGTTACGAGTTTAAATCCCTGTGAAACGCTGCCCTGTATAATTCATAGAATTAGTAGAGAGATAGTTTCATTCACATGTAAGGGAAAATTATATAAGTAAAATATAGGCTACCCAAATTAATCAGAAGTCAATTGAATTACATTGGAATAGTAAGTGATCCCATTTAAAAGTGCAGTATGTAATATTGACAGGTAGCGCTTGTAATGGGTGCCAAAGTTGTTTCCCCGCCCTTCCTCCTCAGACTCGACGCTCACGCAGGTTGTCGGATTGAGGACGCAACAGGAAGGAACGCAATTGGCAATAAAAAGCATTGAGTCTTATGTAAGTCATCGTAGAGCTTTTTAGATGATGCTGAGCCCTTTTAGTTCTCTGACCCAGTTTATTTGCTGGCTTCCATGGCTGCAGTATGCTGTGCTTTCCGCTTGCTGCCTGCCTGGGGTGACGAAATACTATTAGGTTAATTTGTTGTGGGTGGGATCACATAGACCGAAACAAAAAAAGACATTTTAAACCGGTGTGGTGACAAATACCCCCCACCCCCAATCATATATTATCAATCATCTTTAATGTCAAAAAATAGTATTAGATAAAACAAATTAATGATGTTCAAGTATTCACTTAATAGGCCATTATTATTTATTAACAATAAACGGTTGTCTTTCAAAGTCCCTCGACACACAATAGGATAGCGCTACAACCAAACAGAGCAACGAAGGCGAAACGGAGTTAGTTGATAGATTCAACTTTTGCTGTATCCGGTCAGCAAAACTCAGAACACATCTTCCTTTTTTAAGAATGATTTCTGTGCCGTTCTTTTCTCAAAAAAAAAAAAGCTGAACTCCAAGTCTTCCAGAGTCGCCGCCAAAGCCGATTCGAAAGACCGCCGTTCGCCAGCTTCTTTGTTTTCAAGTAGCACGCGGAACCTGCCATCATTATGTTAAGCCCACCCACCAACTCTATACACGATGTGAATGGCCAGACCAGAGTTTGGTTTTTCCAGCTCGCAAGCCAACGGAGAGTTGCTAGACGACCCTAGCCGCAAATTAAATTTGCTTCCGCCAGGGTGCGTCTAGATTTCTGGGCCATATTGATGGGTGAATGTGATAACCAAATAATAACCATTAGTGTGACTTATTTACAGAAATTCAGAATCAGTCTTTTGTGTAAAAATAAGTATCCCTCTGTCTGCATTTAGAAGCTGGTAATGCTCCCTTTGGCAGAAATAGTTTTATTGTAGTAATTTCTTAAAATTGCATATCAGTCTGTTACATCAGTGAAGTTGATTCTTGCCTGTTCCTCCATGCAAAATTTCATGGAGGTGAGGAAATGATGGCAGAATTTTCACAATTGTGAAATCCTTTAATCCTAAATATTGCTAATTCTATATTAAAATATGTGAGGAGATAAGCTCGCACATAGTAACTGACTGAGAACATGTCCCTGAAGGGAATTTTCTCTAATGGTCTTTACGTCTAAAGGATCTTAAGTGACTAATACTGTTATTGTTTCAGGTACCATAAAAGTCAAGCAATCTATCTGGAGTCCAAGGAGAACACCAAGATCAGCTGTGTCATCAGCTCTGTGGGGACCAATGAGGTTTGTGTCTGATTCTCTCCTCTGATTGGTGCTAAACAAATGACTGTGCTCTTCAAACTAATGACCTGCTCAGAGGGGAAATAAACAGTAGGTTATTGAGATCAGCCCAAGTGCATCAGCTTTGGAGGGCCAGAAGAGGGAAATTCTCATTTAGCCCCTCTCATTTATCGTAATCTGCATCCATATCAAATTGTACGATGTCTTTCCAATGGCTTTTGTCTCATTTGCATCCTTTTAATGCCAGCATCAATAGCCCACTGCATAGATCTGGGATCTAACTTGCTGAGCCAGTGGCTTTGGAGTACAAATCACTGTTTAGGATTCATTTGGATTCTGGAAAAAAGTGGTACAGGGTAAACACTGAAGTGTTTTGTCTTGGATTCCGATTCTCTTGCAGATCTGGGTGAGAAAGACGAGCGACAGTACGAAGATGAGGATTTATTTAGGGCAGCTTCAGCGAGGGGCCTTCATCATTAGACGCCGGTCAGCAGCATAGACGTCACTCTTCCTCATCTTTTTCTGTGTTTTTTTTTTACAAATTTTTAATGCTCTTCCCTATTTACCAAGTCGTCTACTACATGTTAAAGCATGGTATTTCTTCCTGTCTCATCTTATTTTTCTATCACTCACACGTACTGTATAGATACTACCAAAGTATATCATGAAATGTCTCATGTTTGTCCTTCTTTTTGCCTTTTCTTTCGATATGAATTTTGCATTGTACATGTAACGCAGTCACATTTTCTGAGGTAACGCTTTACTTTGATTTAGCGAGTAGACGACGATACACTTTGGCATTCTATTGTATTGCCAGTAAGGCATTTATTTTGTTGTTTTGTTGATTTGTCATGCCATAATCTATTCTCTCCATGCATTTGAAAGTGTACAGGATTTCAAATTACGTTTTAATTTTGTATTTAGTCCAACATTAAATAAATTTGGCTCATACAGTGCAAAACAACATTTGTGTCTGCATAATTGCATTTGTTTTTTTCCTCACTATTAACTGCTGTTGTTTGACCTTGTTTTTAATGGCCCTTTTTTTTCATGTACTATAAAATGAGAAGCATTCATTTACATTTGTATTTATGTTCCTGGCAGAAGCTTTTTTTTTAATACCAAACAATTTACAAGTGCTTATAATGTGTTTTTGACAATTATTTAAGCAGGTTGCTAAGATGCCCACAGTAACTAGTGCTGCATTCCAGGCAACCCGTGTTTTTCCAAACTTCCACCCATGAAAGTGCACTGGAACGGCAGTCAAACCCATGACTTCACACCCGTGAACTCGTACTAGATCGATGTACTCCCAGTTACGCCCTCTCACGTTACATAGCCCACAAAACAACAATGGCAGCCCCTATGGATGTACAAATAACATCAAGTAAAGGGTACAACAGCTTCTCTTGCCTTATGCGCCGTTTTCTCCTCCATTTCCCTCAAATAAGTAAGGAGCATGCACACATCTCACAGCGCGCAAATATTGAGTTCTCTTTCAAATCTTGCGCTTGAACGGTCAAACTCACACAAGAAGTATGTCAACATGCATGTCCATTTTGATGAGTATCCAAGCAGACATAGTCTGAATATGCCTTAATAAGTGAACTTTATACAGCCGAGAAAGATGACGCATGTCCTTGCATTAGGTCTTAAAGGGGCAGCAAACTTTACTGCTGTTTGTTTAAGGTTAAACAAAAAATAGGGACATCACTCACTGCTCTTGATTGAATAGCTTTTGTAAGTTTAATAAGGATTAATCTTTAATTTAAACAGTTAAATATGCAGTTATTTTACATTTGATTACTTTATTCCATTACTCTACCTAAAAACTAATGTTAGACCTACTTGAAAAACCTGAAAAGCATTGTTTATTTTTTTAGCATCTTTGCTCAATAGTATTTATTTGTGCCGCTGCTTGTATTTAAGTTATTTGTTCTTATTTTCTTTATTTTTATTTGACAGTAGTCCTTTTTTCCCTGACCATAGAAAATTCCGAACCGTACCGAAACCGTGAACCTAAAACCGTGAACTTAAAACCGTGATCAATCTGTACCGTTGCACCCCTAACGTACATTTTCAAAGGGTGCCATGACTGAAAAAAAGGTTGGGAAACACTGTTCTAACTATATAATACTGTACAGTCTTTACTAGTAAATTACAAAAAAACAGATCATGTGTGAACAGGATTGTTTCAAAAATACAGATCAACTGGTTCCCTTAGTGGCTGCCATTGTTGTTTCGCGGGCTTAACTGGGAATTACATCGATCAGGTATAAGATCACGGGTGAGAAATCACAAGTTTGACTGAGTTACTGTTTGCCTGGAACGTGGCAGAAGATTACTGGTATGTTCACATTTTCTTTGGGCCAACCATAAAGACTTATGAAGATAACGCGATTACTCTGTACTTTAAGGTTTGTAATAGAATTTTTATTTAAATATGCGGTAAATGATCACCTTTCACTGTTGCGCCATGTCTTAGCTTTTTCATTGTGTCACACTCGAGACCCAGCCTTCTTTTCTAATCATCAGCGCTGCGGCCCTGCAGCTGGATACTATTACGCAAGTGTCATGTTTTTAAGAGCAAACACGCGTTCTGTTTGATCATCCATTTTGCCTGTCACTCAGATGTTGTCGAATTGAACAGATAGTGAAACGAAAGTGCTTCTTCTAATGCGGGCGGATGAAGACAACAGAGCAGCGTTTATGCTATAGATCATTTCCGATGACTGACATTACATAATTTACTGGCATTTTGCTGCTGCTGTGTGAATGGTCTCTTAACGTTAAAAAACAGAACCCCATTGCTTGTGTGAACAGTATATTTGTGTATTAACCGGTAAAGTAATTTTACGGTAATATACCGGTATTGCTGTGTGAAAGTGGCTGTTGGTTAATGTGCGTGTCTCTGTAAGAAAACTCAAGACTACAATCGAGGCATTTCTGATATACTGCTTGCTGATATAGAAAATGACTCCCTTTTTGAGTGACTTTGTGCTTTGTAACTTTGCAGACCTATTTTACGATCAAACATTACACACTAAAGAAAGTTGAAAATGTAAAAATACATAGGTCCTCTTTAAATCATTGGAGGTCATCTCCTTTGCATATCACAGAAATCATCTGAACTTTGTTGTATGCCCAATTGTTGCTTAAAAATGCTAATTTTCATGAAAATGAAAGACGATTTCTTCTGACGATTTAGATCATTGATAGTAGTCGTGTGAATAGAAAATATTTACTTTCATACAGCTTTATTAACACGGAAAATTACAAGAACATGCGAGACACATTCCTAAGATATAAATATTTTGAAAATGCATGGAAATCAAAACTAGAAAACCTTTTTGTGAAATCACTGTCACTGGATCCATTGTCTGCTTGAGAAAACACTTTATTTTTAATGTCCTGTCATTTTCTGTCACAATGATTTCCTATTATAAATGACAGGCCATTCCTTTCTTCTGCACAGTTCAAACACAAAGTAAATTTTAAAAAAAAATGTACTTGATTAACAGCATTCAAATATATAGCTATACTGTAGTATAATGTATAATGTAGTGGATCTGCATTTGCAAACCCACATAATTAAGTGTACATACTATGAATGTATGAGAATTAACACGCAGCCCTTATGTTTTTTATAACATGAGTATTAAAATGAAAAAAAAAAAAAATGTAGGTTTGAGAAAAAGAACGCCATAATATCTTCACGTTCCTGCAATGCAGCAAACCTGAAGGTTTAAAAAAAATTGTCACACTAAAACATATTGATTTTCTATTGGTCACACATCTTCATGTGATGCGAATTGGTGATGTGTGATACATTTGGTCAGATTTCACCAGATATTTTGGCAAGAGCTTTCGTTGGGTTTAAGTTATTTCAACTTAAATTATGTTAAACTGACTTTAAAAAATGAGTTTTATCTTGTATAACTAATCAAAACAAGTTTAACAGTTCTTAACTTATTTTGATGTAAAAACATATGTTGTCATATGTTCATGTCAGTGAAGAGAGCGCTGCAGTGATTACATTTTTTTTAGTCCGAAGCAGAAATTAGCATTATTCTGTTCCTTTTACTGCTATATTGACTTTAGGATTATTGCAGGAAATAAGCACTGACCAACAAAAGTTTGATTTTTGTCTTTACAAATGAACATACATTTTCTGGATTTTGATATTAAATATATTTGCTAAAAGTAAAAGGCTAACTAACTACATCACGGTCACATGACTTCAACATCCCCACCTCTAAGAGTCTTTCAATCTTTTTGAAAAAAATCCATAAATTGGAATGTCAGGTTTGCACCATATACACCAATTAGGCATAACATTATAACATAACACTGATTATCTCTTCGCCACGGCACCTGTTAGGGGGTGGGATATATTAGGCAGCAAGAGAACATTTTGTCCTCAAATGTGATGTGTTAGAAGCAGGAAAAATGGGCAAACCTAAGAATTTGAGAAAGATTTACATATGGAGCTGCATAGCCGCAGACCCCTGTAAACTGACCGAAAGCACCAACAGTGGTCATGTGAGCATCAGAACTGGACCACGGAGCGATGGAAGAAGGTGGCCTGGTCTGATGAATCACATTTTCTTTTACATCACGTGGATGGCCGAGTGTGTGTGCATTGCTTACCTGGAGAACACATGGCACCAGGATTTCCTTTCATGGAAACAGTATTCCCTGGTGGCTGCAGTTTATCAATTAACACTTTTTGCAAGTTTCCTTGAGCAATATCATCATGACTTCAAAACACTTTTACCAAAGTGCATCATTTGTAAGCATATAAAACACCTTCAGATGAACTTCAATGAACTTTGAAAACTGACGTCACTTTTATAAGCATCACATGGATTGATTCCCAATTTTTACGTCATATGCTAAAACTGTTTATCTAACCTCTTTTTTGAAGACTCGTTACTCATTATTGAGTGGCTTCTGTGAAAATGGGAGTTCTAAATGAATCCACAAAAACACGTTTAGTCTTTTTTGCATTTAAATAGACAGTTCCTCCAGGGCCAATCAGCATTAAATAAATCACCTTTCTAATCGATGTTTCCTAATTACTGAAATCAATATCAGTAAGGGTCAGCAAGGGTTACATTAGACGAAAATACATAGTAGCGTCCAAACGAATGCTTACAATAAATATTCGCTATTTATTTCCCTAGAAATTTAACCTATTATTATGTGTTCTAGGTAAAAGGATTTCATTAAGGCTTTTCAGCTCCGAACAGTTATTAAGCGTTGTTAGTTTATAAATCGTAATACCTGTAGCTCTCGCTGCGGTGGACTTAACTTAAGGGTTCCCGGGACACCAACTCTGCTTCACCTTCTCGGTTTCAATCCTCTATGAATCAGTTTTCATGCAATCCTGTCTACCAAATGCCCAGCAATTCCCTGTTCCGCTGTGAATCTGTTGCCTCCCATGGGACATCTGGCTGGTTGAAGTTTGGCCCCTGGGCCGCTCTGGCTTGTTAAAGGGAATATGGGTTTGATATGTTGCTCTCCATGTTTGAATTTCCTCCTGCTTTATCTCTGAAAGGCAGACCTGGTTTAAGTTGTACAAGGAAGTAGTATGTTTTTGAAGATTCTCATTCCCTTTTGAAGGCTCAAACTCTGTTTAAAGGGATAGTTCACCCAAAAAATTTAATTTAGTCATCATTTTATAACACTCGTGTTGTCTAAAACATGATTTTCTTTCTTCTAGTCTTTTTATGCAACCAAAGCAGTGACCAGTGGTTGTCAAGTATATAAAAGCACTTTTATGATTATTATTAAGCCTTCTGAAGCCATTCTATAGTTTTTATGTGAGGAAATGAAAAAAGTTGTGTCCTCCACTGTAGCTCTCAAATCTAATTGATGGTTCTGCTTATTTATGTAAGGAGTAATTGATGACGGTCCATTGAATTATTTGGGAAAAAATTCACACCTGAGTTGGTAATGCTAAGCTTCATGTTGGAGTGTTTTCTAATATTTCAATGGACCAGAGTAAATTATTCTGCTTATACTATGGTTATCACACCTCAAGCATTGCTCAGATGTTGTATTTCAAGACATTGTCAGATTTGTGTCCTTAAAATTCTCCTGTGTGCAGGACTCATTTCTTATGCATCTAAACCCAAGCCTCCATTGCTAATTCCAAAACATAATTTTAGAGCTATAACTTGAGCCATTGATTGCAGACTAATGCAGTTATTAATGAAAGTTATTAGAGAGAGAGAGAGAGAGAGAGAGAGAGAGAGAGAGAGAGAGAGTCTCTACATCTCTAATAGCGAAACTGTAAGTTTACCTGCTTCAAGAACAGCACCGTTATTATCTCGCTAGTGAGGAATGTCATGCAGTTTATTAAATTGCTTAGCTATTTTTCTGATAAAAAGCAGAGCAGTGACAACACATCTACATCAGATTCAAGCATTCAGACGCCCCTTAGTATAAATTAATATTGCATTTGTGTGGAGCTATAAATATGACAAAAAGATTTGCATTTTGAATCAACAATTTTTTTTGTGTGGAATATTTTAGTTTTTCAATTTTGTGCATTTGAATTCTTGAGGTGACATTTAACAGGTACACTATTTAATAGTATAGATATTTTTGTCAATTTGACTCTTTGCTGTGAAATTTGACCAACATTAATTTGTTTATCGAAATGAATTTTCCAACAACAATATTTTTGTTCAGATTTTTTTCAGAGGTGAAATTAAATATTTAAGTTTTCAGTCAAATCTCAATTTGGAAAATGGAAAAGCCAGAAATTCATTTAGCATGAGAGAACTATTCTTTCTGGTCAAAGCTTTTTTTTTTTTTTTTTTTTTGACTAGCTTCTGCTTGTATTGCTGGTCTTACAAGACTTCAGATGTTCCACACTAGATAGGGCCTTATGGCATATGGAGTCACACCTCCTTTGTCTGTAATCTTTCCCCTAATTTTCATTTAAATATTCATTGTGGAATTCAGACCTTCAAGATGTGTATCATCTGCTAAGTTGTGACTGTGAAAATCCATTTGTTGTTTACGGACTTCCTTTTTACATATCTCAGATTTAAATATCTCTGGTTATGTTGCATTCTTGCACACTGATGGTTAACAGCTGCTACATGAATATGTAATATTTCACACATGTCTGTTTCTTGAGGGGAAATTAGAGCCGTAGTGGGAATAATGGCTTAATTATGTTGTTAGTCTGGGTCAATACCTGCACGAAATAAAATATTTGTTTGTTGGTTTTTTTATGGGTTTTGTTGCTTTTCCGTGTTTGGTAGTAAATCTTTTTTTTTTTTTAAATCCCTTTCAAAGATTAATCAACATCTTGTATAAAGAAAAACACTTTAGCTTTTTTCAAGCTAGGACTCTGAGAGCTCCACTTTCAATAGTAAATGACAAAAATGATGAATCTTCAGCATTATTTGCTGTGTAATGCATAAAGACATCATTCGTTGTTTATTGAGAGAGAGAGAGTAAGAGGGACGGTAGATAAATAGCCGTTCGCTTGTTGTTTTTTTGACAAATGGACGTTTTTTTCTTCTGTTCCGGTCAGGAGGTTCTATAGAGCTGCTGCCGAGGGAAAGGATGGCATCACAATAGGTCGATAAAGCGAAGTGTATTCCATGTGATAGAGTGCAGCAGGGCTCGAGCACAGCGGTGCGTGTTGCATTTGTTGCTTGTGCACTTTCTACAACCTAGTGATTAATCGATCGACCCTGTTCTCTATAGCCCGCGTCTGATTACTGCCAGAAAACAGCGAGCATCGGAGAACTGCTCTCTCTTTTTTTGTGTGTGTAAGGGAACAGATGGAGGGACGATTGACAATAAACATCTCGCTGGAGTCAGAAGTTCACCTGTCAACATGACAAAGACGTTCAAACTTGTGAGTCTGTGAGAGTGTGTTTATATAGAATAGAATAACATAGAAAGCTAACATATAGGTGCAGAAAAGGATTATAGGTGTAGGAGACTCTAGTTGGCTGCTCCTCTTTTAAAGTCATAAAAGAAGATATTTTGAAGAATGCTTCCACTGGGAATACAAGTCAGTGTATTCCAAAACAATATTGGTCCACATTGACTTCCGTTCAATGAGTATAGGCTAAAACATGACAATTATAAAATAATAATCAATGTTCAGTGGTCCACAGTGGAACAATGTTCAATGTTAATTTTTTCCAGAGCTATATATTTGGAACTATCCCTTTAAGTCATCACGACTCACCATTTGTGCTATATTTATGTGAATCTGTTTCAATAAATCAATTCAAATCTTTGATTTAATTATTTGTTACCATCAGCCAGTATTCCCCTATCTGGTATTTCTTATAGGGAAGCAGTGTTCAAAGATTTAGAGGGAAATTACTAAATTAATAAGCAGTACATCTGTTTTCAACATTGTTAAAGGTGTCATGAACTGGCTTTTAAAAAATGTATACTGTTGTCTGAGGTCAATGTATGATGTTCGCATGGTTTTTACATTCAAAAACATCATAATTAATAAGTAATAGGCTATATTCTACACTGGCTTTGAGGCTCTCTCCTGAACGCTCGGTTTTAATGGGCACTGGAGACTTGGAAGTAAACGCCCACGGCTAGGATTGGATAAGACTTGCATATTTAATGAGCTTCAGCTCCCTTGTCAGTTCACGGAAGGGGTTGTTTTGAAAGTGGTAACCGGAATAATTCTCTGACAGGGCTATTTATCAAACAAACACAAAAATGTATCTCTCATCCAGCTGTGATTGATAATTGTTTTTTATTAATTGGCCCGCTCGATCAGTGGATATATGCGCAAATCTTACACAAACACGCGGTCGCGCTCTTCAAATATTAAGTCAAGAGAGTGAACAATAGATCAAGAAAGGAATGTTATTTCACTATTAAAAATTCACCGCCTTGCTGACGTGCTTTGGTTTTGTTAGCCCATCTGGAAAAAACATAGCCCTGGGACGTTGGGCTTTGCGAGCCCCCTGGCCCATAACATTACATGTCCAATCTGATCTGTTCTGATCCTGAATCGCAATGAACCAACCAATAAGGGATTCTCCAGCCTGTGACAGCGTGCTAAGGTACGTTCTGTTAGACACGTATACATAATACAATCTGGAATAATGCAATACTATCACATATTTAAAAAAAACATGTTTTACTCACATAAGTGTGTTGCACCATTCTTTTACTAACAAGGAAGTTTTCAACTTCAAAACTTACAGGATATTCTAATATTATCATGACCTTTTATATATCAAAGGCTCAAGGGAAAGTTGATTTCTCAATTAATTACCCCTTTAATAATAAGATATGTTTTTTGAGCAGCAAATCATCATATTAGAATGATTTCTGAAGGATCCATGTGACTGGAGACAGGGGCAATGGTGCTGAGAAATGATTACATTTTAAAATATGTTAAAATAGTAGTTTGTGTCCCAATTAACCTAAATTCACCCAATAATGTAAAATGTCTCTTTTTTCCTTGCCTCGGTTGCTTCCAGCTTTGCTCTCTATATTAAGTCAAGAGAGTGAACCTCCTAGAGGTTCACTCTAGAACCTCTAGAAACCTCTAGGAGGTTTCTAAAGCTGTTTTGAAACAATATGTGTTGTGAAAAGCGCTATAAAAATAAAACTGACTTGACCTGACAATATCGCCCAGCCGTACTGCCTACCTAGATAGCATTTCAGCTGTCATATGCACTAAGGCAACATTATATTATGCTGCATGCTGCCTTCGACTGTTTTGAGCAAATTCTTAAAGCCGGCAGCAATTTTCAGCAACAAAGACAGAGTTAGTATAGTACAGTTCAGCAACTGAAAACCTTCCCTGTGCTGAAGATTGAAAAAACAGAGGAGTAAAACCTGAAAGAGAGGTAGAAAGTGATGAAAATCTCACTGCGCTCTACGCAGATCTGACCATAAGTGCCTGTGCTTTAATGACACTGCATTTTTATGGCTCATGACACACTGTGAATGTCATCAGTTTTGCTCTTCCTCACTCCTTTTAGAAACACACACACCCCACGCTTATGGAAAGATGTGCTGTATAGCGCAGCCGAGTGTGTGACTTTCCTTCCCGCTGCTATGGACACGACACTTTGTCTCTCACTCCCTTTATTAAAATTGAGCACAAAATTACCACCAATTAGTGTTGCTGTGACAACAGCGAGCTCATTTTCTCTCCAGACTCAAGCCCGTTACTGAAATATTTGGCTCTCAAAATTAATTTCTTTTATCAAGAAAAGTGAACCAAGTTACATTATTATGTACTTAAATATTTGATAAATATTCTAAGCATGCTAACATCTTTAAACATTTTTAAATTTTAAACATTTGGGGTTGGTATGGTTTTTAAAAAGGTTTTTTAAAAGACCTCTTATGTTCATGGCGGCATCTATTTGCTCAAAATTAATATAGTAAAACACATTTGAAATATTATAACTTATTTTAACAAAATATAATTTAAAAATAAAAAATATTTCTATTGTAACATCATTACTTCAGTCTTCAGTATCACATGATCCTTCAGAAATCATTCTAATATGCTGAGTTGGTTGCTTAGGTAACATTTATTATTATTATTATTATTATTATTATTATTATTATTATTATTATTATTATTATTATTCATGTTGAAAATAATTGTGCTGCTTAATATTTATGTGGAATTTTTTCCAGGACTTGAATGAATGAAAAGTTCAGCATTAATATACACCATACACTCACCTAAAGGATTAGGAACACATTTCTCATTAATGCAATTATCTAATCAACCAATCACATGGCAGTTGCTTAAATGGATTTAGGGGTGTCGTCCTGGTCAAGACAATCTCCTGAACTCCAAACTGAATGTCAGAATGGGAAAGAAAGGTGATTTAAGCAATTTTGAGCTTGGCATGGTTATTTGCCTGACGGGCCAACTCAAATGTGAATTTTTCACATTCTGCTCAGTTACGGGATTTTCACAGACAACCATTTGTAGGTTTTAAAAAGAATGGTGTGAAAAGGGAAAACATCCAGAATGCGGCAGTCCTGTAAGCGAAAATGCCTTGTTGATGCTAGAGGTCAGAGGAGAATGGGCCGACTGATTCAAGCTGATAGAAGAGCAACTTTGACTGAAATAACCACTCGTTACAACCGAGGTATGCAGCAAAGCATTTGTGAAGCCACAACACGCACAACCTTGAGGCGGATGGGCTATGACAGCAGAAGACCCATCGGGTACCACTCATCTCCACTACAAATAGGATAAAGAGGCTACAATTTGGACAAGCTCACCAAAATTGGACAGTTGAAGACTGGAAAAATGTTGCCTGGTCCTGATAGGTCTAGATTTCTGTTGAGACATTCAGGTGGTGGAGTCAGAATTTCGCATTAACAGAATGAGAACATGGATCCATCAGGCCTTATTACCACTATGCAGGCTGGTGGTGGTGGTGTAATGGTGTGGGGGAACATGACAATGAGTTCACTGTACTAAAATGGCCCCCACAGTCACCAGATCTCAACCCAATAGAGTATCTTTGGGATGTGGTGGAATGGGAGCTTCGTGCCCTGGATGTGCGTCCCACAAATCTCCATCAACTGCAAGATGCTATCCTATCAATATGGGCCAACATTTCTAAAGAATGCTTTCAGCTCCTTGTTGATTCAATGCCATGTAGAATTAAGGCAGTTTTGATGGTGAAAGGGGGTCAAACACAGTATTAGTATGGTGTTCCTAATAATCCTTTAGGTGATTGTATATATATCACTTTTTTATTTTAATGCATCCTTGCTGAATACAAATATTAATTTCTTTAAAAACAAAAACAAAAAACATTTTGAATGGTATGGTATTTATATGTTTTAATAGCATAATAAAGTACAGTTCCCATATAGTCCAACGCAATGGTTTGATAATTTTATATGTTTGATTTCTAGGATGTTTCACACGATATTTAACAGTATTTTATTTCCTCCTCAAAAAAGGCTACAACTGTTAGGCAACAACCAAGGAAGTAGTTAAGGGATGGAAATCAATTTTTGAAGTGTATTTTTTAGAATAATAAATCATGTCTTTTTTTGCAGGGATCACAGTATGCATGCAGATTTCATTTTCAACATCACACCCAGGGAAAGAGAACTAAAGAAATAGGGGTATTTTTATATGCATGTGTTAAACAGTGTGACTTAGAGACAAAGGGAGAGAGAGTAAAAGAAACCGACAAAACTGGACCCTGCAGAAACTTCACACACAGCTGAGAATATTTTCAGCAGCACTCCACAAATCTACCATAAAACGCTCTACTTGCATAATTTACCCTACAATGATTCTGTTATCTCAAATAAAAACTGGTACTAACATAAGATATGAGCCCTTCGTTCGTGCAGACCCCCCACTTCAGAAAGCCTGGAGGCACAACATATCCCAGTTGATTTTTTCAGACACATCAGATAAAATCCATCTGCCAGCTGCAGGGAAATAGATGTTTCATAAATAAGCGTGAACTGATCTTTCTCTAACCAAGCAATTTAAGGCACCAGTGTGGGACTAATTGTTTTTACTTTAGCAGCATTAGGAACCGCACTGATAAAAGTGAAGTAAAACACAGCAGATAAAGGTCGAAATCAAGTGTGACAGATAAAATATCTTTCATTTAAGGCTAATGTCATGATTACATGATTACATTTTAAAGATTCATTTGCACTATTATGTTTTAAATTTAGTTTCAAACATGTTCTTGATTTAATGGTGCACATTATTAAACACACACACACACACACACACACACACACACACACACACACACACACACACACACACACAGGACGTCAACCAGTCTGGCTTTAACATTCAACCGAGACTGCATTACCGTCAGTCACTGAAGCATGGCAAAAGCTGATTCTAAACCAGTTCTCATTCTCCTGGATCTATCTGCTGCCTTTGACTGTGAAACAGCAGATCCTTCTGTCCACCCTCTCATCACAGGAGCTCCACTGGTTTGAATTATTTCAGGGTTGCCTGGAGAGTGGAGGTATCCAAAAGCACATCAACTGATCACGGGGATTCCTCAGGGTTCAGTTATTGGACCCCTCCTCTTCTTCATATAAACTACATCACTGGGACCCATCATACAAGCACACGGTTTCTATTGCTATGCTGGTAACACACCACTCTGCCTTTCATTTCAACCAGATGATCCCAGAGTAACTGCACAAATCTCAAGTTGTCTTGTGGACATCTCAGCATGGATGAAAGAACACCACCTGCTGCTCAACCTGGCAAAAGACTGAGGTTTTCATCTTCCCTGCCAATCTGACTCCACAGCACCACTTCACCATCATAGCACGATTCATCATCAATTACCCCATCAAGGTCATCCAGAAATCTTGGAGTAATCTTTGAGGACCAGCTAACCTTTAAAGACCACATTGCAAATACAACTTGGTCATGATCATGCTTGGTGCAGGTTTGCACTACACAGCTTCAGGAACATCAGGCCTTTCCTAACTAAGCACAAAACAAAACTTCTTGTCCAGGCCCTGGCCATTTCCAGGCTTAATTACTGCAATGCTAATTCTGTCTGGACTTTCATCATGTGCATTCAAACCTCCACGAATGATTCAAAACTCTGCATTAGCTACCCCTCACTGCTCACCTCAAGTTAAAGGCACTGACGCGTGCTTACAGATCTACCACAGATTTAGCAGCATCCTACTTCCACTTGCTAGAAGTTTACATCCCTACCAGAAGTCTACAATCTGTAAAAGGGCAGCGGCTTGTTGTACCATCACATATTAATTCAATCCCTTCTTATTCTAGTACACTCCTGAACAAAATCTTAAGACCAGGGGATCCATTGCAAGTTTTACACATTTCACACTAGTGGACCATAACCGGGTTGTAAGTGCTGCTTCAAAATGCCAAAAGAAGAAACAGGAGCAAGAGATAAAAAAATAGAGAGTAGGCAATTTATTGAAAACTGCATTTAAACTCAAACAGGCCGTTCATCAGCTGATCAAAAGTTTAAGACCATAGCCCAAAAATAAACGCACAACAGTACTAAAAGTGTCAAAAAAGGACTCAGTAGTGAGTAGCCCCACCGTTCTTGTTGATCACTTCAAAAACTCGTTTCGGCACGCTTGATGCGACTGTTTCCAGGAGGCTGGTGAGAAAGTTGCTCCATGTGGTGAAGATGGCTTCAAGAAGGGCATCCACGGTCTAGAACTGACCATTTTTGCAAACTTCCCTTGCCATCCATCCCCAAATGTTCTCAATGGGATTTAGATCAGGGGAACACGCAGGATGGTCCAAAAGAGCAATGTTATTCTCCTGTAAGAAGTCCTTCGTCAGGCCGGCTTTGTGAATTGCAGCGTTGTCCTGTTGAAAGACCCGCACAGCCATTACCGCACAGACGGAGGCCCTCGGTCAGGGATGCCCGCTGCAACAGATCCACACAGCCAGTCGCCGTTTAACACCCCTGCACAACCTGAAGCTCCATTTTCCCATTGAAGGAAAAAGCACCCCAGATCATGATGGAGCCTCCTTCCACTGTGCCGCGTAGAAAACATCTCAGGTGGGATCTCCTTGTCATGCCAGTAACGTTGGAAGCCATCAGGCCATCAGGAAAAATGTTTCTCATCAGAGAATAAAACTTTCTTCCCCTTTTCAATGTCCCATGTTTGGTGCTCCCTTGCAAATTCTAAACGGGCAAGTTTGTGTCGTGGGAGGAGACATGGCCTTTGAAGACGTTTTTTGTTCTTGAAGCCCTTCTCTATCAGATGACATCTTCTGGTTATTGGGCTGCAGTCAGCATCAGTAAGGGCCTTAATTTGGGTTGAGGATCGACCTGTGTCTACACGGACAACCTGTCGGATCCTGCGGCTCAGTGCAAGTGAAATCTTTTTGGGTCTACCACTTGACTTTTTTTGTCCCATAACTCTCAGGATTTTTTAAGAAATGTAAAATGACTGTCTTACTCCATCCAACCTCAGCAGCGATGGCGCGTTGCGAAAGGCCTTGCTTGTGCAGCTCAACAATATTACCACGTTCAAAGAGAGAAAGCCTTTTTGCCTTTGCCATCAGGAGATCTTGACAATATGACTGCTTGAAGGACAATGCCATGAAAGCCATATTTTTGTGCATTTGACCTTTTTATGGCTATGTTCTTAAACTTTTGATCAGCTGATGAACGGCCTGTTTGAGTTTAAATGCAGTTTTCAATAAATTGCCTACTCTCTATTTTTTGTCTCTTGCTCCTGTTTCTTCTTTTGGCATTTTGAATCAGCACTTACAACCCGGTTATGATCCACTAGTGCGAAATGTGTAAAACTTGGAATGCCCTGGTCTTAAGAGAGTGTATATACAAGTCTGAGTAATGTTTCAAACTTTGTATTTTGAGCACTTCCTGTGAATATTTGCCTCTTCACAGTGAATTTCTTGCTGTATTCGTCGTATTCCTCATTTTAAGTCACTTTGGATAAATGCATCTGTAAAATGAATCAATGTAAATGTTTGCATACTGTCTTTTTATATTGTATAGTGTTATGCATGCCTGATGATTGAACTACTCGCTTGTATTTTGAGCACTTCCTGTGTATATTTGCCTCTTCACAGTGAATCGCTTGCTGTATTCCTCATTTGGAATGTCATTTTGGATAAAAGCGTATGCAAAATTAAATGCAAAATGTAAAAATGTAAATGTAAAATTTTGTATACTGTCTTTTTATATTGGATAGTGTTATGCATGCCTGATGAACCACTAGTTAATTTAGCCCCATCTATGTGGTATCTACTATAAAAAATATTTAATGACATCACCTTCTCATAGAATGCAGTGCGCTCATCACCATCACTTTTTGGTTTGGTCAGTGTTTAAAAGAGACACATTTTTTCTTAATGTATAGAACATTTTAATAATCCTTCCAAAGAACCTTTTTTTCCCCTATAAAAAAACCTCTTTTGCAATGTAAAGACTCCAATAATGTTAAAAGATCCTCATGGAACCATCGATGTCAATAAAGGCGCTTTATTTTTAAGAGTAATAAAAACTATAGTGACATTTAAAATTAAATGTGATTTTAAATATGAAATTAAAATAAATATAAAAACTTAATCTTCAGATTCAAAATATGAACATAAACCCTAAAAGTATATCAATAAGATTAAAATAACATTGGTTCAGGTTACTTTTGCTTCACTACTATATTTCCTCATACGGCCATGGGCCACATCATAGCCTAATGTGTTGTGAGATGAATAGGAATGATTACTGAACTGAAAAGGTCTGTGTGTCCATCTTTATTTCCTAGTGACTCGTTTGTCTGCTCGTTCCATTTGTTCTTTTTCTGATGCACATTTAGCTTTCAGCAGCATTTGTTGCCTTCTCTAATGCGTTTAGCTGAGGGCGAGTTACAGTAGAATACTGCTGAGTGAATTGACTTCACAGTGTGTCAGACGTTGCCGCTCAAAGTATCTCCCACTGATCGCCTGCCTGCTTTGGCCCCTGCTCCCCTCCGTGACGTGGGAGGTCGGACTGTATGTTCTCTTTGCCCTGAGGCCAATTTTGCCAGAATATTTATTTCTAAACATTTCACCCCAGTGCATCAGAATAAAAGACAGACAAATCTTTTCATTTGTTTGAATAGTCTAGTGTATAAAAGCATCTTAAAAACGAAGGAAAAATCGTTAATGGATGTAATGTGTGAAACACAATCAAGAAATCCAAACTTAAGTATATTTTCAAGGTCACCTGTGTAGCATCTGGACCATTTAGACAAACATTTATTCATTATATTTAATGAATAATTCAGCAAACACCATCTCCCAACAAACTAGGTGGTAGAGTTATGTGAACTACCCCCAAACTGCAATTAAAATCCAGTCAGACCCAGGCTACTGTTACCATGCCAAGCAACAACTAATCATCTGAATCATCTGATTTTATTGCTCAAAGGAATGTGGGGAGAGTAATTCTCACTCCATTTCCCAATATGAAAGGCACATAAGGCCCATAAAATTGACCTCTTCCATTAATCCATAGGGAAACATGCTATGAATAAACATGCACATCTCCAGGACATTGTGTGCATGACTATTTCTGTCTTGTATAGTGCCTTTTGGGGGTTCGGGGTCTAATGCTATTTAATGCTTTCTGACTTATTTACACTGTTAAAGAGTTGGATTCTCACGATGAACATGGCTGAACACAAGTTTGACATATGACAGAATATTTCTGTGCGAAATATATTCAAATAGTTTCTGAAAGTTTTTTTCTTCTCCTGAGTATCCTGTGTGACTTCATAAAGCTGGAATTGTTTGTATGGGCACTTCTTCCAGATGAGCATGTGCACACATCAACCAGAGCGAGAGCAAGAGCTCGACCATCAACGAGCTTTGTTCGGTTAAGGTAGCCGTCTGCAGCGCTGTCATTTTGTTTTTAGGCCATGCACGACATCAACAATGTCACTAAAGAAGTTTGTTTTTGGTTGTGCGGGAAAGATAACCTTTTTCAGCTTCCAAAATAACCCAGCGTTAAGGAAACGGTGGATGCAGTTTTTTTCCCGTAGCAGCAATGGAGTTCTTCATGTGTGTTTGTTTGTTCCAGGTCACGAGTCGACAACGCATGCATTCGATTTTGCGTAAACATACACGCCACTTTCTAAAGCCAAGTAGCGTTATCTGTACACATTTTGAGCTGTCCGCTTTCACGCCGTGGGATTCCACGTGAATGTCTATGCTGAAACAAACCATTACGTGTGTGTGTGCTGTGTCCACAATGTAAATGTTTATAAACAAACTAAATTATGTTTTTTTTTGAAAATGTAAAAATGCAGAATGTTTCTTGTGATGGATGGGTTTAGGGGCAGTGTGTTTGTGTGTGTGTGTGTGTGTGTGTGTGTGGGGGGGGGGCATGTTTTGTGACATATGAGGACACAAATGTGTATAACGACATGGGTATGACACAGGTATTACAAGGAGAGGGTGACTTAAGAGGACATTGGCCATGTCCCCATTTTTCAAAATGCTTATAAATCATACAGGATGAGTTTTTTTTAGAAAGTAAAAATGCAGAATGTTTCCTGTGATGGGTAGGCTTAGGGGCAGGGGCAGTGTAAGGGGATAGAAAATACGGTTTGTACGGTATAAAAACCATTACGCCTATGGAAACAAACGTGTGTGTGTGTGTGTTGGTGTTTAGGGGTAGGGACAGTGTAGGGGGATAGAATAAAACACCGTTGATAAACACGGTAAAAAGCGATTATGCGTCTTGATAGCACGCCAAAATGGTAAACAAATTGGCGTGTCATATATATGCCATTTCATCAGATCAACGTATGGAGAATCAAGCTATTCAGGGATAATGGCATGATTTGTGTGTGTGCATGCTGATAAAATGAAATACTCTTCATAGATATGAAGGATCATTATGATGCATTACTACTCAGTACACTGTTGACACTTCAATTATGCCTAACCCTACACTGAAACTTACCCATACCACCACACCTGTCCTTAACATTACCCGTATTCCACCTCAATATCAGCAAAAGTGTTTTGCAATATGCAATATGAACATAATAAGGACATTGTACTTATTTTTTGATGTAAGTAAATACAGCAATGAAAAAAATTAAGAGACCACTTAACATTGATTTCTCAATGTTAAGTGGTCTCTTAATTTTTTCCGGAGCTGTACTAGTTAAGGTCACCTATAAAGTGGGACCAGAACATGAGAAACTGTGTGGGTTACAGCATGTACCCTTTAATATAACCTCACACACTCAAATGTGAATTTTGATACTAGATCACTTCTTTATTTCCTCGCTCCTCTGTCCTCCAAGCAGTAACCTGGAAACCGATCAAATTCAGCCATCTTGAAGTACATCTCAGTTCTCTAATTACACCACAAGGAGGCGAGGAATGATGAAGGAAGCTTCCTGGGGGAGGGTGCATTGTAAAGATCATTATTAAAAAAAGTTAATTAGCTTCAATGTTAAAATGCATCATGTTACAATTCATGCTATTTGAATTTGCATTCTATTTTACATTTTTGCACATGCCACATTTAGGGTTATATTAGGGTTATAAATCATAATCTTATATTCAGAGAAGTTACACTCTAAAGAATACTAAAGAATTTCAAGCATGACTTAAACTGAATGTAACAAGTTTAGTTCACAACAACATGTAGAACATAAATGTGTACATGTTTTTCAGGATAGTTTACAACATACACACATAAAAAAATCTGGATTGTTTCAACCCATGTGTGGGTCAAATATGGACAAACTTTTCAAATTACATTTGTAAAACCAATATTTGGGTTAAACAACCCAGAATTTTTTATGTGTGTATGTTGTAAACTATCCTGAAAAACATGTACACCTTTATGTTCTACATGTTGTTGTGAACTAATCTTGTGTTACATTCAGTTTAAGTCATGCTTGAAATAAAATGCAGCATATGCTTGGCTTATTAATATGATGAAAAATACTTCATTAGTCTTTTAATTAGGGCCCAAGCACCGATGGTGCGAGGACCCTCTCGGAATTACTCTATTTAATAACTTTTCAATTTGTATAAATTTGATTACAAAGGATGCTAATAGCATACGTGGCTGTAGATCTGTGGATTCAAATTAAGCAACATAAAAATGGAGACCTAACACAGCACCAACACTGCTTATATAGAAAACAAGTATATATATATATATATGTATGTATATGTATGTATGTATGTATGTATGTATATATATATATATATATATATATATATATATATATATATATATATATGTATGTATGTATGTATGTATATATATATATATATATATGTATGTATGTATGTATGTATGTATGTATATATATATATATATATGTATGTATGTATGTATATATATATATATATATATATATATATATATATATATATATATTTATATATATATATATATATTAAAAATGTTTTATATATATTATACATTTTTTATATATATATATATATATATATATATATATATATATATTAAAAATGTTTTATATATATTATAAATTTTTATATATATATATATATATATATATATATATATATATATATATATATATATATATATATATATATATATATATATATATATATATATATATATATATATATATATATATATTAAAAATGGACAAACCTAGAAATTGGGTTGTTTGAATGGGTCCATTCACTGGGTTCAAGCAACCCATATATATATAGACACACACACATACACTGTATTGCCAAAAGAATTGGGACACCCCTCCAAATCAATGAATTCAGGTGTTCCAATCACTTCCATGGCCAGTGTATAAAATCAAGTGCCTAGGCATGCAGGGCAGGCTGAAATTTGTGAAAGAATGGGTTGCTCTCAGGAGCTCAGTGAATTCAAGTGTGGTATTGTGAAAGGTTATCATCTTATCACAATAAGTCTATTCATGAAATTTCCTTTCCGGTCAACTGTTAGGGGTATTATAACAAAATGGAAGTGTGGCAAGCAGCGGGGCGAGGGACCGCGAGAGCGGGCCGGTGACGAGTGGTAATGAGTACCAGCTGCGCGACACACCGGTCTCGTCTCGCGGCCAAGTGACGGGAGCATAAAAGGAGGAGCGAAGGCCAGGGCCGGGTTATTCTAATGGGCAACATGGGCTGCAGCCCAGGGCCCCGGACACCAGGGGGCCCCCAAGACAATTCTCTTTTGCGTTATCCTTTTTTTTTTTTTTTTTTTGGATCGAGGTAATTATACGTACTTTGAGCATCGTTGTCACACACCCGAATTGAGTCACCCAGTACATCGTCACCTCAACATGTCGAACAAAAATGTAAGAAAATATGACAGCGGCAGGGGCGGATCTACTGGGGTTTGAACTGCCACCCTAAAAGAAAGACCATTGCCACCCCAGCAGGCAGCTAGTGTATCCCAAATTCCCAATGCATAAAATATAAATTGTTCCTCTACCGATTTACATGAGCGGGGCTTCAAATGTGATAAGGTAATAGCAATAAAACACGTCTTTCTATTATTGTGTAATAGTCCAACAAATGACTCCTATGAACTGCTTAGATCTGCAACGCAAATAGTTTGATAGTTTGATCACGAATAGATCGCCTGTTATACGTCCCAATGTTAACGGATATCAGCTTTCTCACTACACACGGATGCGGTCCGGCAGTGCTTTCCAGGAGCGGTGCGTCTGCAGCAGAGTGAGGGGCTGCCCACGTTTTATTATGTGTGTGTATGTGCGGGCAGTCGTCCGTGAGGGGCTGCCCGCGGTTTTACTTTCATTTTGTTTATTTGTTTTGAAATTAAAAAGTTTGTTGAACGTTCGCCGGGTTCCCGCCTCCTTCCTTCCATCAACGAACCCCGTTACAGGAAGCAATTGGGAACAACAGAAACTCAGCAACGAAGTGGTAGGCAATGTAAAATCACAGAGCAGGGGTCAGCGCATGCCGAGGCGCTCAGTGAACAGAAGTCGGCAAATTTCTGCAGTCAATAGCTACTTTCTGTGGCCTTCAGATAAGCTTAAGAACAGTGCATAGAGAGCTTCATGGAATGGGTTTTTCATGGCCGAGCAGCTGCATCCAAGCCTTACATCACCAAGTGCAAAGCAAAGTTGGATGCAGTGTAAAGTAAAGCCGCCACTGGACTCTAGAGCAGTGAGACATGTTCTCTGGAATCACAAATCACACTTCTGTCTGGAAATCCGATGGACTAGGTTTGGCCAGGAGAGTGGTACTTGCATGACTGCATTTGTTTCAGCCCCCGGATCTGATTCTGGATCATATCTGTATTAGCTGAATCCGATCGATAGCCATGGGTTTCTCCACGTATGAGGACGTCACCGCTTTGCGCGCTCGTCATTCTTTAGCTCTGCCCACACGATACGCCTCCAGGCGCTCGTTTTTTTCCGGAAAGACTCGGTACAGCCTATATTTCTTTTATAAATATAATAAAACTAAAGACTTTTCAGAGATATGAAGGATGCAATACTACTCTATAGGTACTCAAGATTGACACGAGATTGACTGAAACTGAGTGCCACCCAACCCCCCCCCCCCCACCCTTAAGAATAGGATGTCATTAAAGTTCATGGGCATGTAAAGCCAGATGTCCCAAAACTTTTGGCAATATAGTATATACAGCCTATTTGATCCTTAATTATTCCAACACAACACTTTTTGCAGTTTTGTTGATATATTTGGTATCTGTTGAATTTTAATAGCTTTTGCGTCAAGTCTGACTGGACATGTAACCTTTTCCATCAACAGCTAAAGCTTTGTAAAAGCATTTTCTCCTCCTTTATAAGAGTTGATAAGCCTATTTTTTATTTTGGCATCCTAATTAGCATGATGATATAGTTAATTGCACTTTACTATTTGCATCAAGCATGCTTGCCCTACTGTCCATGACCCTATCGGAATGAAAGCGTTTAATATTTATAAAGATAATGCTTTTGTGCTTTACCAAATGATTATAAAGGATTACATCTCTGCAAGCTGATGGACAGAAATATATTGGCGACTCACTGCAGATGCAAGATAATTGGCAGCTGTGACTGAACATTAACAGAACATGAAGCCATCTGAATGATTCTGCTCAATCTGATGCATTTCTGACTTATATCTGCTATTACAGCTGGAGATGAACAAACAAGTGAGGGATTTTTAAAAGATGAAAGAAGAAAGTCATAGATGGCAAGTGGTTGCAATTTTGATGATATATCATTTTCTTTTTGTTTATCCACCAAACCCACTCTGGATGATTAAACCAAGCAAACAACAAGCAAACAGACAGAGTGTTAGTTTAAATGGTTGTCATTCATAGGGAGGAGTGTGCGTGGAGGGTGTTTTACCTGTCGCGATCCATTCTAAGTGCCCAGCGTCACGGCAGCATGCAGACACTTTAATAACAGTCTGACGTTTGAAGAAAATGGATATTTAAAGACCTTTCTAAAGGACAAGGGAGAATTCAATTTGAATGGTTCAGCATGACAGAACTGCAGTCAGTTCATATGGATACATGATGATGCATTCAAATAGATGAAAATTAGAAAACTGAGAGCATCTCTTGTGTAATCAAACATGAATAAGCTGCCTCTGTTTCTCTGTTCCTGTTATTTTCAGTGACAGAATTTTACCAAGAAAGATGCCACATTCTAAGCCACATAATCACAGCCATGACAGTCAAATAAACAAGCTGAGAGAAAAAAATAGACATTTCATGTTATAAAAATATGGCTCAGAAAACCATTGGGCAGTTCACCCAAAAATTAAAAATCATCCCCCTTATGTCGCGCCAAACCCATGGCTTTCTATCTTCTATGAAAGAAAGCCATATTTTGTCATTTTGACCCATGATAGTCTTCATATACCAAAAAAGTGCCTGAATATTAATAAAAAAATCACATTTTGTGTTTCAGCAAAGTCATGTATTTTTGTTCTTGTTTTTTGGAACGTTAAGTCCGTAAAAGTTGCTAAAGGGTTAGTTCACCCAAAAATTTAAATTCTGTCATTAATTTAATTTCTCACCCTCATGCCGTTCCAGACCCAGACCGTTCATCTTCAGAACAACAATTAAGATTTTTTTTATTTTATCCGATGGTTTAGAAAGGCTTCCATTATGAGCAATGACATTCTCTCTCTCAGGACGTTGTTAAAATGCCCATCTCACTACAGTGGTTCTACAATAATTTTATGAAGCAACAAGAATAGTTTTTGTGTGAAAAAAAAAAAAAAACTGCTTGTTGATGGCCAATTTCAAAACACTGCTCCCTGAAGCTTAATGAATCAGCGTATCGCTTCATGATTTTAGCGCTCCAAACCGCTGATTCATAACGTTCTGAAACTTCATCACGCAGTGTTTTGAAATCGGCTTTAATATTGAGGAATTTTTACTGAAATTACACATTGCATGTAATGCTTTTAGTGAATTTTAGAGGAAATGCTGTAAACATAACAGATAATGTCCTTGTAGAAAATTACCAGTACTTTTTCTATTTTTGATCATTAAAATTTTATTTTATTTTATTTTATTTTATTTTATTTTATTTTATTTTATTTTATTTTATTTTATTTTATTTTATTTTATTTTACTTACTCCTTTAAGAATCCAAATGGATTGTACAAACCTTTATTTGTACATTAAATTGATCTGTCAGTGGTCACAAATGCTCTTTGTTCCTCAAAGACCTCAGCTAACTCGTGATGCAATTGAGTAGGACATGACCACGTTCCTCCCGTACTAAAATCAATGACATGATCAGGACAGAGGTTGATAGAAAGCCAGCCAGTTTTGTTTACTTGTTTAATTGAGAATAAAAATCGTTATTTCCTCTTTGCTTACCAAGCAAGTTTGAAAGAACCATCTAATAGAATAAAAGGTGACCTCTGTGCATGTGTGCAAGGAACAGATTCTGAAAAAATCAAGTATGTAATGCAGTTCATGTAAAGACTACAGCTAACAATTCAAATATACCTAGAATAGATTCCCAGAACTCCTTAGCTTAGTGGAATTTACTAAAGTTGAAGGTTGCTGCATAGTACAACATTATTTTAGTTAAACTAAATAATGTAGCTTATTATTTAGGCTTCTTTATAGTCTAGTACAAAAAAATGTATTTGAAATGCAATAAAACATTTTATTATAATAATAATTATTATTTAATAAGCATGTAGTCTTTAAAGGGGTCATGAAATAAGAAATCAATTTTTCCTTGAGCTTTTGACAAAAGGTCCTTGTAATATAAGAATATTCGGTGGTTTCAGAGCTGAAAACGTCACTGTTAGTCAAATGTAAGCTTTTATTGACCACTGGCTCATCAAATAAACGATCTGTGAATTTGCCTCCCTGACATCAAAGTGCACTGAAACACCCACCTCAACAAAAGAAGACGAACGCCTAACTGAAAAAATACTGATAAAAGTGCCTGAATGTTATTTTGTGTTTCACCAAAGCCATGCATATTTTGTTCTGAGGCAGAATGGACTGTGTTATTATTGAGGAATTTTCTTAGCCTAGAAATCTAGACGCACCCTAGCGGCAGCAAATTTAATTTGCCCGCAAGTGTCGTCTAGGAACTCTCAATACCATTCTGAGCTGTATTCCTCAAAATCTAGACGGCCCAATCACATCGTGTATAGAGTCGGCGGGCGGGGCCATAATGACGACGGCCGAGTTGCGTTTGCGTGCTTCTAGTAAACACAGAAACTGGCGAACGGCGGCGGTCTTTCGAATCAGCTCTGACCGCGATTCTGGAAGACTTGGAGTTAAGCTTTTCTCTGAGAAAAGAACAAAGAACGGCACTGAAGTCATTCTTAAAAAGGGAAGATGTGTTCGTAGTTTAGCCGACCGGATACGGCGAATGTTTAATCAGTCAGCGAGCTCTGCTTCACCTTCGTTGCTCTGGTTGGTGTATCCTATCGCGTGCAGAGGGAGTTTGAAAGACTACCGTTTATCCCGCCCCTCGGACTGAGCCCTGTCTATGGTGAGTTTCCAGACCAAACATCTTGATGTGGATATGGCTTGTCAGGCTAGAATTTTCTTCAATTACACATTGCATTTTAGGTTTAGAGGAAATGCTGTAAACGTAATGTCCTTGTAGAAAATTACCTTTTCTATTTTTTTAGCCTATTTGTTGTTTATCATCAGAAGTTTATGTTTTTATTTGATTTGACTTATTCCTTTAAGAATACAAATGGATTGTACAAACTTTTTTTGTACATTAAATTGATCTGTCAGTGTTCTCAAATGCACTTTGTTCCTTAAATTCCTAATTCAGTAGCCCCGCCCACCGATTCACGCATGACATAATGCATTCAAGTCAAGTCGTAAAGATTGTATTCACGAGTTGAACCCACATGAACGCCACCACAAAGTCGTAAATACCAGTTGGAAGTTCGATGAACCCCCCACCCCACCACCCTAAACCTATCCAAGAGCATGTCATATACACGCCATAAAGTGCGTATCATATGCATGCGAAAAACAGCATATCATATGCACGCCAAAATGAGTTTTGCCGTATACATTCCACAACATTGCACACTCATACTATTTATACGCATTTACATGTGATCGGGTTGTATGTGTATTGCATTGTTAAAGATTGTTTCATATCTACTGATTATGTCTACATGTCTAAACAACATAATTAACAATAACTTACAAACGCACAATGTCACAGGCTGGAGTATCTGAGGTGTTGGTTTATTGTCCATTCGGGATCAGACTCTGTCTGTCTTAAAATGTCACTGCCTTTCTTTTGTCTCAATATGCACATGAGTAATGTTCTTTTTTTCTAGGGAATGTTTAAATGTCGTAATTGAACTAAGGCCTAATCCTGTCTTAACCTTATGTTGTATTGGAATTGGTGACTTGTAATGGAGTTATTTTTGCTGTAAAATATCTGTAGGCCTACTTTTACTCAAGTATGGTTATCATGTTTGCACTTCTGTTAATTTTAATGGAAAGCAATGTGTTATTCATTTTGAGGAATACTTAAAGGGTTAGTTCACCCAAAAATGCTAATTTTATGTTTATCTGCTTACCCCCAGGGCATCCAAGATGTAGGTGTGTTTTTTTCTTCAGTAGAACACAAATTAAGATTTTTTCATATAATGCATGTCAATGAGATGTTTTCTATGACAGTAACTATGAGAGTAAAAAACACATAGACATTCAAATCCATATTAAACCATGTGGCTCGTGGCGACAAATTGATGTCTTAAGACATGAAACGATCGGTTTCTGTGAGAAACCGAACAGTATTTGTGTAAAACATGTTTTACCTCATATCAGACGAATCTCATTCCCAACGCCATTGCTTCCCCCGGAGAAGGTCAAAACCCAGTGTGATCATAGTAGATAGATATATAGATTCCTCATTAGTGCCTGTGCGGATTGGTCCAATGAGGCATCTACATATATATATAGTCTATAGTCGTATAGTCACTTATAGTACAGTAGAGATGAGCTGGCCGTTGCCATCTTGCTAGCGCGTCATCGCGCGTCACTACCGGATAACAGAAAATGGGCAAAAAGGCGGGATGTGGGCGGAGCTTATGTGACGCAATGACTGTAGATGGCAGATAAATTGCTATTCGCATGTCACTCAATGTAACCATGTCCTTAATTATGCAGAACTTAATTATGCTTTATATAATCTAAACGAATGAGTTACAAAAAAATTCACCCCCTATTACAGTTGTCATGAAGGGCAAAATTAGCCGTAAAGACCAAAACCACCATTTATACCAGGGTGCAAAACATGTTTTTTTTTTTGTTTGCTGTAAAGTGCATTTTAACATGAGCTCAATGAGATTCTGCTCCCTTCTCCCTGCTCCCTGCTGGCTTCAAGAGAGATCGCGGAAGGTTGCCGCTTGGATTCGTCTGATTTGAGGTAAAAAAAATAACACAAATACTGTTTGGTTTCTCACAGAAACCGATCGTTCCATGTCTTAAGACATCAATGTGTCACCACTCATATTGTGTATGTCTATGTGTTTTTTACTCTCATAGTGACTGTCATAGAAAACACCTCATTGACATGCATTATACGAGCAACGGTTGGAGTTAAAAATCTTCATCTACTGAAGAAACAAACACACCTACATCTTGGATGCCCTTGGGGTAAACATTACATTTTCATTTTTGGGTGAACTAATGCTTTATTCTGATTACGTAACTCACATTACCTGTAATGCATTACCCCCAATGCATTACCCCAACACTGGTCACTGGTCCAAATGGAAGCAGGCATAAGCAGAATATAGTAGTTCGTCTGTGATAGCAGAACGCCATTGTGTTCCTCTAGCCTTTCCACACAGTGCATAGCTCATGTGTACCACTGTATTTTCATAGCCAGGAGCTTTTGGGGCTTTTAGAAGCGACTATGAAGTAAACATCGAGGAAATACCTCTGCCCGACTCATAGATGTCATCGTAATAGAATTAACAAGGCATCGCACGCACACACCTCGGGGTGTGTATGATTGAAATAGTTTGTGTTAGTCTTAACAACAGCTCTACCTTCAGGGACTCAGAAGAAAGCTTCAAGGACAATTCATCCTTTAATTACATCCCTGAAATCTGAAATCCTCAAACGGACTAACATTGATCCAGTGGAAATGAGGCAATAATGTGCTGAAATTGAGACTAGTGACCGCTGATAGGGAATAAAATGTTCCTTTTGTTTGTTTGCTCTGTTATGGTTGAGTAATTTAGTTGTTTTATTTCATAAACCAATATTTTATAAAAACATGTACAGGTCGTTTTTTTATTCAATTTTTAATATATATATATATATATATATATATATATATATATATATATATATATATATATATATATATATATATATATATATATATATATATATATATATATATATATATATATATATATATATATATATATATTCCATTAAGAAAATAAAGCCTATTGTTGTACAATTGGTGACATTATTCTCAAGACAATTACAGAAAAATGTTATATTTTAGAGGGAAATTGTGGATAATTGTCAGGGTTAAAGGTCTAAAAAGTGGTCTATAAACAAGCTTATTATTTTTTTAAGGTGAAGTGTGTAATTTCTAAACTGCTAATCACCAAATGCAATTGAAACAAATAATCTGCCACTGGTTGGCCAGACAGAGCCCCACCCACAGTTTGACCATTGATTGAGCCTTTTGATTTGTCGGGATCTTGTGGTTGTCAATCAAAAAGTAATGAGTGGTCTCATCTCATGTAACACAACATATTAAACAACACACATTACCTTTAAGGAAATACATATTTTTTTCTTGTGAATTCGGAGTGCAATATAACCCAAGCATGTTCTTTTCATGCCTCATGAAAATCACTCAAAATGGGTTATAATAAAGTCATATATTCCATAACATTAGTTTTGTTGAAAATTCTGTGAGAAAACTGACCTTCTCACTCTGTTTATAAATCTCTGGCTGAGAGTACCTTTATTTACCCTTCTACATTCATCCTGATATCTTCATGTTAAACAAGGCCAAGTTTGAGAGCAAGAGGAGAACTGACTGACATGGGCCGTCTCGTAAATGTGACACATCCCTGATTCATATCTGTTCATGTCAGCTTCCAGAACATTCAGCAGAAAGAACTCTCAGCGTTACTGTGCGAGCGAATGCAGAGATTTGTGTTGATCGCTTCAAGGCAAAGAGCAGAGATGAGAGAAAAAAGTGAAGACAGTGAGAAAGAAAACCGTCTGCTAGGTCATATGGTGACCTCACTTTGAGCAATGACTAAAGGCAAGAGAGAGCTGAGAGTAAAATAAGTTATTTTATATAAATCTGTGCAATATGCTTCACCTGAAATGGTTGATGTGCGTGATAATTGTGTGGTATCCCTTTGTATACAACAGTCCAATATAAAGATAATACTGAGTAAGCCACAATTTAAACATGGTCGCTGCATCCGAAATAGCATACTTTCTCACTATATATCCCCTACTATAACAGTTTATGACAGAAGAAGTATGTACGAATTCACAGTACTCATGAAAGATTAAGTAAAAAATACCTGCTTGATTTACTACTTCCAGTAAGATTCTGAAGTGTGCATTCAATGGACACATGAGGCCACAGGAGAGGATTTATGAATGGCTGTGAAGCAACCATGCTGGTGTTATTTTATATGGCCTATCACTTCGTGGCTGAATTGCTGTTGTTCCCAGTTGACCGTGGAATATTTGGTAGTGAGGAAATTTCAGGACTTATTTGCACAGGCGGCAACCTAGCACAGAACCATGCTTGAATTCACTGACGTCCTGAGAGCGACCCATTCTTTCATAAATGCTTGTAAAATCCTAGGTGCTTGATTTTTACATTTGGCTATGGAAGTGATTGGATTGGAACCTGAATTTAAAGCTACACTGTGTAACTTTTTTTTAATTTATTCTTAGCTAAAAACACTTATTTCTTTCAAAAATATGTGCTCATTAATGTATATGTACTTCTTTCAAGTAATAAAGTATTCTCGTAAGTTTATAATATGCCAATGAAAATTCATACGGGTGAGGGCTTCGAATGCCGGTCGCCATGTTGCCCCTCCATCTTGAAAGTACATTAGCCAAAGAGGGACATACCCGTAAATTCAAGCTTCACTTTTTCACGTTTTAACACTCGATGGCAGTCATGAACGAGGTCGAACTGGAAGCCATGTTAATCTTGGACTAAATAGGCCACCGTAGGAGTTAAAACAAAATCGGAATTGAGAGGAACAGAAACTAATATTCACTGGATTGTCATTCACTGGATTCTCACCTTTTTACCGCTAGATGGGGGAAAATATCACACAGTGTAGCTTTAATGATTTGGAGGGATGTCCCAATACTTTTGGCAATATAGTGTGAGACGACCCTGATAACAAGACAACCCCTTTTGGAAAAACGCTTTCTGATAAAGAAAATACTTTTATTTAAAAACAGTTTTCATCCTGCATATTTTTCATATTAATTTTTTTTGGATTGAATCAGAAATCACTCCCTATACCCTCAAATAGGGCACTATCTGAAGGAACAGCCAATCCAGTAGTGGTGTCCGAAACCATAGTGGACATGTTCGAGTGCACTCATTCAATCCCACAATGCACCACAATAACGAGTGTAAGCCTACAGCCTGTGTACACGCTATGGCTGTCCGACTTCACGCACTCGTTTTCATTCACTCCTTCAAGTGAACTGTATCAATGGACTAAAGTGAATAAGGGTTTAAGGGGGCGATTTTGGAATCAACCCTTTTTTTCTTGGCATTTTAGTTTTATGTGTTTTTAGCGCCACCTATAGCCTGGCTAAAACCAGACCATTTTCAGTAGTAACTGAGTTATAGTCTGGCAAAGCTTCATAAACAAATCATTTTCAAAGGAATATTTCAAAGCAATATTTGCAAAATTTTGAAAATAAAATAATATTGATGAGTCTTTGAAAAATTATGTCTCACAAACATTATTCAAATTCAGTCTTTTTAAATGTGTTAGAAGATTTTCGGACTTGAGCATAGTTACTCTAGTTATTATTATTTTTTTTTTACTTGATTACCATCTAGTGTGAGGAAATAAGCACAGAAAGGCCAGATCCAGAGCTGCTGTCTGTGTGGTGTTAGCACATGATCACACTCCCCATCCTCCTCATCACAGTAGCCAGTGTAATCCACATCTGGTAGCCGAGTGTTGTTCTTTGCTCGGGTTTTAACGAAAAGGAAAAGTTTAAATGGCTTAAAACAGACGCAATAGCTGATTCGAACGAGTGATGTTCCACGGCGGCATCCATCTTTATAATGTACAAAATCTGCTTCAATGTCGCTGCGCTGACGTCATCGTGTAAAGCTGTCACGTCACAAACAAGGGAAAAGGGTGCGAGGACTCAAGTGCAGAAAATGATCATTTATTATAAAATAAAACATAAACTCAAAACAACAACCCACAAGGGGGAAAAACACATAATAGAATAATATAAATACAAACTTAAACAAACCAACAGAATCACGGGGAGGACGGAAGACGCAGACATTACACAAGGATCCAACCCAGACTGACAAACACAAGGAGCTTATAAAGGGAAGAAATCAAGAGGGAACAGGTGGGAGAAATCAACACTAATCAGATAACAAGGGGGAGGGATCAGACAATGACAGGAGCACATGCAAGACATGACAAAACCCACATGTGCACACAAGACAGGACAGGCATGTGACATTACCCCCTCCTTAAGGAGCGGCTACCAGACGCTCCACTAGGGATGGGCGGGACAGACCAGGGGGGACGGGAGGGACACACCAGGGCGGGACGGGAGGGACAGACCAGGGCGGGACGGGAGGGACAGACCAGGGCGGGACGGGAGGGACAGACCAGGGCAGGACGGGAGGGACAGACCAAGGCGGGACGGGAGGGACAGACCAAGGCGGGACGGGAGGGACAGACCAGGGTGGGACGGGAGGGACAGACCAGGAAGGAACAGACAAGGGAGGGGTAAACAAGGGAGGGACAAGGAAAACAAAAAGTTCAGGAGGCCATGGTGGCCCACAAAGTTCGAATGGCCAGGGCGGCCCGCCGAGTTCGGGAGGCCCACCGAGTTCAAGCGGCCGGGGCGGCCCGGAGAGTTCAGGCAGCCAGGGCGGCGCGGGTAGAGCAGGGCGGGAAGGCGCAGGCAGAGCAGAACTCCTGGGTGGTGCGGCCAGTGCAGGGAGCGCCAGGGAGGTGCGGCGAGAGCAGGACGCCTCAGCGGCGCACGGAGAGCAGGGCGCCTCAGCGGCGCACGGAGAGCAGGGCGCCTCAGCGGCGCACGGAGAGCAGGGCGCCTCAGCGGCGCACGGAGAGCAGGGCGCCTCAGCGGCGCACGGAGAGCAGGGCGCCTCAGCGGCGCACGGAGAGCAGGGCGCCTCAGCGGCGCACGGAGAGCAGGGCGCCTCAGCGGCGCACGGAGAGCAGGGCGCCTCAGCGGCGCACGGAGAGCAGGGCGCCTCAGCGGCGCACGGAGAGCAGGGCGCCTCAGCGGCGCACGGAGAGCAGGACGCCTCAGCGGCGCACGGAGAGCAGGACGCCTCAGCGGCGCACGGAGAGCAGGACGCCTCAGCGGCGCACGGAGAGCAGGACGCCTCAGCGGCGCAGGCAGGGCGTTGGGGAAACTTCTCCAGTCCAGCAGTATCCACCAGCACTGGGACCACCGGAATACGATCTGCCGGAACTGGGACCACCGGAACACGATTCGGATAAAGCCCTGTGCTCCTTCCACGCATGCAGGACTGCCACCACAAAGCATCCCATCACAGCCCTCCAGGCCGTTTCCGGACTCGGGACCACCGGAACGGAGTCCACCGGCACAGGGACCACCGGAGCACGATCCACCGGCACAGGGACCATCGAAGCACGATCCACCGGCACAGGGACCACCGGAGCACGATCCACCGGCACAGGGACCACCGGAACACGATCCACCGGCACAGGGACCACCGGAACACGATCCACCGGCACAGGGACCACCGGAACACGATCCACCGGCACTGGGACCACCGGAACACGATCCACCGGCACTGGGACCACCGGAACACGATCCACCGGCACTGGGACCACCGGAACACGATCCACCGGAACACGATCCACCGGCACAGGGACCACCGGCACAGGGACCACCGGAACACGATCCACCGGAACTGGGACCACCGGAGTTGTGGATGACACCCTGTGCTTCTCCCAAGCATGCAGGACTGCCACCACAAAGCCTCCCATAACAGCCCTCCAGGCCATGTCTGGACTCGGGATTCCCGGACTCGGGACCCCCGGGACTGGCACCGAGGGAGAACTTCTCTGCTGAGTCCTCATTGTATGGTTGGATCCTTCTGTCACGTCACAAACAAGGGAAAAGGGTGCGAGGACTCAAGTGCAGAAAATGATCATTTATTATAAAATAAAACATAAACTCAAAACAACAACCCACAAGGGGGAAAAACACATAATAGAATAATATAAATACAAACTTAAACAAACCAACAGAATCACGGGGAGGACGGAAGACGCAGACATTACACAAGGATCCAACCCAGACTGACAAACACAAGGAGCTAATAAAGGGAAGAAATCAAGAGGGAACAGGTGGGAGAAATCAACACTAATCAGATAACAAGGGGGAGGGATCAGACAATGACAGGAGCACATGCAAGACATGACAAAACCCACATGTGCACACAAGACAGGACAGGCATGTGACAAAAGCCCGCCACAACGTTTCGGATTGGTGCCGCGATTTCGACGGATTAGAAATGAGATTGTATGGTCTCTTTGCCAGACTACTTGTAGAGCAAATCTAAATATGCCTAAAGTTGTCTGGGTTTTCCCAGGCTACGTCACCTATTGTTGTGGTTGTATAATTGACGTAAAAGTCTAGACAAACCTCTTTTTTCAGGTGTATTTCTAAGAAAAAAAACATTGTTTTTTTCCCGGAACAATATGATACTTTGAAAGCTGTGCGGAGAGATGCGAGTAGATGTGAAAAATAAAATAATCTTAAAGGGATGCTTCACCGTTTTTTCATATTAAACTATGTTATTCCCTTAACTAAGATGAGTTGATACATACCTCTGTCGTCTGAGTGCGTGCACTTAATCTCTCTGACGCGGGGTGACATTCTGATAGCATTTAGCTTAGCACACTAATCACAGTTCATTCCTATGGAACCAAACAGAGAACAAGTTAGAAGCAACCAATCAACTCCACGTTTCCCCTATTTAAATACAGTTACACGAATAGTTGGACGATCAAGTATGGTGACACAAAATAAAACGTGGCGCTTTTTTAACCGAGTTAAAAAGGAGAACTATAATGTATGGCGGAATAGCACTTCTGAGAGTACTTCAACTCGGCGCAGTAAAAAGTCCCGGCCGTAACATCCTCCCTCACATCTCCCCCTCCCTCTCTCATTTCCGTAAATAGAACCAACGTGACCTGCACGCCTGCATCAGTAGTAGTTTGAGCAGAGTTGACGAAGTACCAGTTTGTAGGAAGATAGTTTGAACAATCATGGTTATAATGTGCGTCGTAAAGGTTTGTGAGAACAAGGCGAAGATATTTAGTACCGTCATGTTTCACCGATTTCCAATTCACCACAAACGGCGGAAAGCTTGGTTAGCTGCTTTGAACATTGATGCAACAACATCGCTGGAGATTCTGAAGAAATGGCGTGTTTGCTCCGAGCATTTCACACAGGAGGACTATACCTCCACAGGATTACGCCTAAAGGATTCTGCCACACCGACAATAATCAAAGCAAGAACACAACAAAGTAGATCATCACCTAACACTGTAAGTGTCCTTTTGCATGGTATTTGGTTGTCCTGAAGTGGCAGTAACCGTAGCTTATCAAACTTTAGTGGTGTTTAACCTAGTAAACACAAGTAACTTTGCTGCGAAATCAGTGCGCTTGTGAGACAGGCAATACAGAGTTTTTGACTGTTTGATGTACTTGAGAAGTGAGCTCAGAAATAAAAATGAAGTATAAGCCTAAGCCCGAAGTGTAACGTTATAACTTAGTGTCACCAAATCAACAGGCACTGTGTCAGCTTTCCAAGTGATCTTAAGTAAAAGACAAAAGCCAATATTAGTATACTTTAACATAGCAACGTTTAATATTACAGATGGAACATTCACGAGAACATTTATGAGATGAACCTCTCAATATAGAAACCTGCAACCGCAGTGAGAAAATAAACATAAAAACTCCCCTTACACTATAAGCTTTAATGTCAATATGGTAATATGTGAAATGCTCGGAGCAAACACGCCATTTCTTCAGAATCTCCAGCGATGTTGTTGCATCAAAGCAGCTAACCAAGCTTTCCGCCGTTTGTGGTGAATTGGAAATCGGTGAAACATGACGGCACTAAATACCTTCGCCTTGTTCTCACAACCCTTTACGACGCACATTATAACCATGATTGTTCAAACTATCTTCCTACAAACTGGTACTTCGTCAACTCTGCTCAAACTACTACTGATGCAGGCGTGCAGGTCACGTTGGTTCTATTTACGGAAATGAGAGAGGGAGGGGGAGATGTGAGGGAGGATGTTACGGCCGGGACTTTTTACTGCGCCGAGTTGAAGTACTCTCAGAAGTGCTATTCCGCCATACATTATAGTTCTCCTTTTTAACTCGGTTAAAAAAGCGCCACGTTTTATTTTGTGTCACCATACTTGATCGTCCAACTATTCGTGTAACTGTATTTAAATAGGGGAAACGTGGAGTTGATTGGTTGCTTCTAACTTGATCTCTGTTTGGTTCCATAGGAATGAACTGTGATTAGTGTGCTAAGCTAAATGCTATCAGAATGTCACCCCGCGTCAGAGAGATTAAGTGCACGCACTCAGACGAAAGAGGTATGTATCAACTCATCTTAGTTAAGGGAATAACATAGTTTAATATGAAAAAACGGTGAAGTATCCCTTTAAGCAAATGGTCTGCTTTATTATTAACAGTTTTTTTTTTTTTTTTTTGGATTCTGGTGTGAAATATGACTCACACTAGTTATCTGTGACATTCACACCTGTTAATTTGTCATTTGTAATAAATCACCTATAGGCTATGTTTTATAAACTCAAATACAAAATATATTTATTTATTTATATTCATTAAAATATTCTGTGTAATAAATTGGAATCAATTGCTGACAGTTTACATTCTCACAGATGAAGGGGAAGAAAACTTCCTTATGTACATTTTTGTTGCTATTGCACATCTTTGACCTCACTATGTTGCCCTCAATCTGGCAAGAAATTAAGTTTTCAATTTCTCAAGAAGCCCTTAGGCTTTGTGTATTGCTGTGTCTGTTTTGCTCTCAACTGTTGTAGAAGATTACATTTTGATGTGTGCCTCTCTCTGTATTGAAGACGACGGACGATGTCTCAGTCAAATTTGAACCCTTCATGTGGGTTCTTGAAATATTCCAGTGTTTGATCAAGCAGCTATTCTCAGGTATCTCTAGATTCAGTTACATTCAGATAATGCTGCCCTGACATTTATTTGAGTCTGCTAATTCTTTAAGTGATTTTTCAGTTGAATGACACTAAAATTCAAAACAGATTAATAAAAGGACACGGGTCATGTTTGACTGAACATATTTCAGATTTTAAAGTTCAGTTGCTCAAGGTGAAGTTGTTGTTTACCAAAGAGAACTCCCCTGTGTATAAATAGACAGGAAACAGAAAATAATATTTAAAAAAACCCTGAAGCTTAGCAGCAAAGTTGTCAGCATTTGTAATGGGATGAGCGCGATAGGCACTCAAAGATTCAACAAGACCATGTCTGAGTGGCCCCATTCACAAACAAATTACACTTTCTGCCAGTTCTTCTTACTACAAACATTCATCATGACCATTGTAGCCTATTTCCTAAAAAAAGACTCATAGAAACATAGCCCACAGCATAACCAGTGTAGTCAGATTCCCCAACTAATGATGATAAGAGTTTGCTTTTTAAATAAATGTTCAAAAAGATGAATTACTGGTTTGAATGGTTTGCATCCAAGCCTGTACCTCTCATGTTAAAAACTGAAGCCAAAGCATTTCAGTCGCTCCACCGGTGGTTGTTTTCAGTATAGCTCATAACCACGCCCCTCCATGTATTATAATGGATGTGAGATAAACTAAATAATCAAATTACACTTTAATTATTTTTTTCCCCCAAAGTTGGTTTCTGTCATTTTAGGCACCATATAGTTTTTATCACCATGATTTAATTTCAAGTGTTCGTTTTTTAAATAAGTTTTGTTTTAGTTAGTTATTTGGTGCTATAAAAGCAGGGGTTGGGACGTCATGATTGACAGCTGAGATGAAGTTGAAGTATCTTAGTGAAGTTGTCACTGAAGTACTAATGGACTTTTTTCAGGATTTTTGGGTGGAGATCGGAGCTTTAGCTTTCATTTCTACATTTCCATAACTGTTTATTTCCCACCGACAGGAATTGTTCAGCATCTGTGAGAGTGTCAGTATAGAAAAATAAATAAACTAACTGTAAAATAACTTCATGTAAAATAAAACCAAAAGTCAAATAAATAATAAATAAAAAACTGTACAAACATTTAATAAAATTACAAAACAGGCAAACAAGTATTTAGTCAGTCACCAATTGTGCAAGTTCTCCAACTTAAAAAGATGAAAGAGGCCTGTAATTTTCATCATAGGTACACTTTAACTATGAAAGACAAAATGAGGACAAAAATCCAGAAAATCACATTTTAAATAATTTATTTGGAAATTATGGTGGAAAATAATTATTTGGTCACCTACAAAAAAGCAAGATTTTTGTCTTTTACAGACCTGTAACTTCTTCGTTAAGAGGCTCCTTTGTCCTCCACCCGTTACCTGTATCAATGGCATGATGTTTGAACTCATTATGATGCGTTCGATTTATATAGCGCTTTTCAAGGTACTCAAAGCGCTTTACATTGAAGGGGGGAATCTCCTCTGTTTTTCTGCAAAGGGACCAGGACGACTGATCCGTGTAAAGGAAAGAATGAATGGGGCCATGTATTGTGAGATTTTGAGTAAAAACCTCCTTCCATCAGCAAGGTCATTGTAAATGAAACGTGGCTGGTTCTTTCAGCATGACAATGATCCCAAACACATCACCTGGGCAATGAAGGAATGGCTTCGTAAGAAGCATTTCAAGGTCCTGGATTCTCCAGATCACTCCATAAAAAAACTATGGAAGGAGTTGAAAACTGTGTTGCCCAGTGACAGCCCCAAAACATCACTGCTCTAGAGAAGATCTGCACGAAGGAATGAGTCATACTACCAGCAACAGTGTGTAAAAACCTTTTAGCGACTTACAGAAAATGTTTGACCTCTGTCATTGCCAACAAAGGGTATATAACAGTAAGTATTGACATAGTAACATAAGTATCGAGATTAACTTTTGTTATTGACCAAATACTTATTTTCCAACATAATTTGCAAATACAGTTTTAAAAAAATCTGACAATTCTGGACATTCTGTCTCTCATAGTTGAAGTGTACCTATGATGAAAATTACTAGCCTAGAAATCTAGACGCACCCTAGCGGCAGCAAATTTAATTTGCCCGCAAGTGTCGTCTAGGAACTCTCAATACCATTCTGATATTTATTTATTTATTTATTTATTTATTTATTTATTTATTTATTTATTTATTTATTTATTTATTTATTTATTTATTTATTTATTTATTTATTTATTTATTTGTTTGTTTGTTTGTTTGTTAACTGAAGCTGAATGTGTCACTGTGTTTTGAGCACAAAAACAGATGTCTTGACTTCAGAGTTCAGACCCAACCCCTATGCTTCATTTCAGATTTATTCTCATGTGACCGTGAAACACTGGGTCATACCACTCATCTCTCAGATGAATGGTAAGACAAGACATTTTCCCCCTGAAGTTTTAGGGGTCAGATATGTGATGCAAATAAGTGGAATGCCTTATTGATTTAAGTCTGGCTTTTCAAGGTAGACTGGCTTTGTTAGATTCGAGAGCAGGAATTCATTCATCACGCACTTAATGGGCAACATCAGAGAAGGCTACTTCTTTTTCTCAAGTGTGGAGACTGTCCTTCAGGGTGCGTGCGCATGACTTTGAGCATGTCTGTCGTTTCCTAGCTCAGCCATCATTGTCATGAGTGTGTGTCAGAGTACCTGCTAATGGCTTTGTGTAGGTATAATAAAAGAACTTCTCATACCTGATTGCACTTCAGATGCTCACCCAATATGTGTTCACATGAGTAATGCAAAATGCTTTTGCTTTGTACATGCAAAGTATAATTAAGATGTCAAAGGGTGAAGGACAGTCATAATAAGCCATAAAATTCTCAGTTCTGAGAATCAGTGGTGGAATTAATACCACCGAATCAAACCTAAACTCAGCTCATGCGCATAAAGGATTATTTTAAATGTTTAATTGCGCAAACTGATAGATCTTTTACGTCATCGTTCAGCCAATGAACTCACACTCACACTAACTTGCTAATATTATTTAAATTATCTTACCACATTCATGTTCTTTATCTCTCTCTATCAGCTCACTACATGGTATACTGGTTTTAAAAAACCAGCTAATTTTGTCCTTCAGTTATAGCACACGGCAGTGTATTGTGTTTTGTGTTTTCATTTTTTACAGGGATTTTGCAAAGACATAAACATTTTTATACTGTAAAACTGTATTCTATACCTTAACCCTAACCCTAAAACATAAAATGTCCCCACAAGGTCAAAATTGACTGGTATATTTAATAACTGAGTATATTTATTCAATGGAGCATGCGATCTATGGTGCGTGTTTAAGTGAAGTTTTTATTAACAAAATTTTGGGAGGAGCATGTGCAGATAATTAAACCTAATTAAACACAAGTGGAGCACATCAAGCTAATCAACGATAAGAGGTGTGGATATATACAGCAGATTTACCTTCTTTCATTGACCATTTTCATTTTAGCATCCCTCCACCACCCCATCTCCTCACTTGATTCTAACAAACTGTTATTAGATGTCAACACAATCTATAATACACTCCAGTCCAGTTCAAGAGTATCTCTATCATGAGGGGTACTCTGGGTTCGGGACAAATTCCGAGCCCGGAGCCCTTCCCCGGACAGCACACCAAATACGTGTAATCTTTACTCTATTTAATTTGATGTAAGTGTGAACTAGTGAAATACATTTGTTTAGCTGACCAATATAGGTGTCAGTTGGTTTCTTGTAAAACCACCCAAACATAAACCTAGCGTTCTCACAAAGCGTGCGTCTTCATTCAAATGCGCTAACGGTTACTCCATTGTTGTTCTATGTATAACGTTACACTAGTCTGACGCATACAATAGTCCATAAACCAAATCATGTCATCATAAAATACGCACACAAATGTTGACAAGCCACTCATAACCATCATAAAATCATTTTGTGTGACTTGTGCCACAGAAGACCTTCTGATGGCTTGGAACAGACTGGATAGCTTTTTTGGCCCTTGTGCATCGTTGAGCCTTAGGCGCCCTACACCCTGTCACTGGTTTATGGTTTGTCCCTCCTCGGACCACTGTTAAATTCTCACCACTACTGACCGGGAGCAACCCACAAGCCTAGCTGTTTCAGAGATACTCTGACCCATTTGCCTTACCATAACAGTTTGGCCCTTGTCAAAGTCACTTACATCTTTCTTCCTGTCCATTTCTCATGCATCAACACATTGATTAGGTAAACTGAGCTTGAGTTTATTTTCTTATAAAGCACATTTCTGCTTTTGAAATGAGTGCAGCCCACAGTGCCGTACAATACAACCATAAAACCAGACATCACAAAATTTAGTTCTCTCCACTCTGACTGTAGAATAACAAGATGTGATAGATATGAGGGGGCTAAACCAATTAAATCTTTTAAAATGAAAAACAAGGCCTTACTATCTAATCTTCCAAGACTTGTTAGGAGATGATCAATGATATTGTTCACCTGTGTTTTAGTTTGTCATTGTATATGTTCTGATGTATATGTGTATACAGTGGGCTCCACAAATATTGGCTCCCTTGATTAATAGCATAGACTGCAAAAATATAGACGAAGTGTCTGTGATGTCACCCAGAGCATTTCTGAAGCCTAAAGTCGGCCGTTGTCATCTTGGCACCATGCCACCGTGCGCCACTCCCGGATAACAGAAAATGGGCAAAGATGAGGGAAGTGCCTGGTCGCTGAAACCTGTCTAGCTCGTCCATCTGTCACAAGTGGCCATGCCCTTAATTATACAGAACTTTAATAAAAAAAAAAAATGCTTAATATAATTTAAACAGATGAGTTATAAAAAAAAAATTCGCAGTTTAAGACACTTCCGTATTGGCTTAAAAAGAGACAGCAGGAGGTTGCCGCTTGGTTAATATGAACAAAACTGATTGCAAAAAAATGTTTTTTTGCAATCTCTCCTCTTAGTCTTTACTCACTCTTATATATTTCTTATCCCAAGCAGGGATAGAGTAGTTCTCTGGGCCTGGGCCAAATTCCGAGCTTGAAGCCTTCCCCTCGGAAAGCATGCCCAATGCGCATACATTTCTATATCTGATGATATGTAAGGGTGAAATTTTGTCATAACACACACCCTTTCTTCACCTGGTTGACATTCATTCCCCCACAATCATACATCATTTTCTAAAATAATAAATATCAATAAAAAAGGGACAAAAATAAAGAATGAAAACATGTTTTATTTTACATTTCCCTGTAGAATAACCAATTTGAGGAAATTCAGGTCCAACAAAACAACAAATTTTGTTTACGACCGTGGTCCAATTTCTTGTTAGTTTACAAGGTATACCTGTAATCCAGATTCTTGCATGTCTGTCCTGATTGGTTCCACTGGCTTTATCCATTACATACAATTTCTTTGTCTCCTGAACCCATCTATCTTTTCTATCTGAAAGTGCAGATTTGTCACTCAGCACCTAATAGCAGCTTCTGTTACCACCGCAAAAGCCTGTGTTTTTTTAGCCCATGTTTTCTAACAGATGCTTTGCATCTGATGCAGGTGGAGACACACTTCTGTTTTAAAGATTCTGCAATTATGTTTTTGTCAGGGTGAATCACTTTAGAAACAATGCCCAGTGAGGAATATTACTTTCAGATTGATTTTATTCAGCGGGGTGTAGAATGTAATGCATAATGGCAAACAACTTAGCGGAAGTAAGGCTGCGTAATAGTGTTTCTCAAGACAACAGGCTTGTGCTGGTTTTCAATTATTTTAATAGTTTTAATTCTCAACATAATGCTTCTTCAGACTGAATACAGATTATGGACATGATTTCATTTGTAAGAGGTTTTGTAACTAACTTCTTGAGTAATTTCTGCCACAGCAAAGTCACAAGCAACTGCAGAGGACCTCAAGTCCGATATTAATGACATTCATGAAATTCACTCCCAGTTAAATGAAATTGGTATGTTCTGATGTGACTGTTAAATGTTAAATCACTTATTGGGTTCCATCTGAATGAATCTAACTCATGTGAAACGAATTGTTGTGCCTAAAGCTTTAGGCCTGTAATTTGATGCAGACACTAATAGAAGGCTTGGATTAATCTGCATAATTTTGCAATCAAATCATAAGATGAGCATGTGTGTGTGTGTGTGTGTGTGTGTGTGTGTGTGTGTGTGTGTGTGTGTGTGTGTGTGTGTGTGTGTGTGTGTGTGTGTGTGTGTGTGTGTGTGTGTGTAAGGGTGTGATAGGGAGAGTAGTGACAATCAAGGCTTTTCTGTGATATTAACTGCGTTGCCCTCAACAATGCTTCTAAGTGGAGAATGTCATATACTCTTCCTAGCAGAGTATTTGCCACACAAATTAAATAGTCTCTACTCACAATTGATTCCAACATATAGTTTTTCCCCCTGCAATAGAAAAGAAAAAAACACAGATGATAACTTTTTTATATCATAGCAATGAGAACAAACAGATAGCAAACAGACATTAGTTCAAATCTACTGCTTCTCATTCTTTTGAAAAAGTATGAACTGAAACATTTTTCATCAAAGTATCTGAAGATTGATGCCAGCAGCCATATCACCCTTTAGCCCAAGACTGGTTTCCCACTGAAGCTAAGCAGGGCTGAGCCTGGTCAGTACCTGGATGGGAGACCAACTGGGAAAAACCAGGTAGCTGCTGGTATAGAGGTGTTAGTGAGGCCTGCAGGGGGCGCTCACCCTGTGGTCTGTGTGGGTCCTAACACCCCAGTATAGTGATAGGGACACTTTACTGTCAATGAGCACCGTCTTTCGGATGAGACGTTAAACCGACTCTCTGTGGTCGTTAAAAATCCCATTTGCCCATTGGCCTCTGTCCATCGTGGCCTCCTAATCTTCCCCCTATCCTGATTGGCTTCATCACTCATTCTCCTCTCCACCAATCAGCTGGTGTGTGGTGAGCGTTCTGGCGCAATATGGCTGCCGTCACATCATCCAGGCTGCACATTGATGGTGGTTGAGGAGATTCCCCCTTCTATATAAAGCGCTTTGAGTGCCTAGAAAAGCGCTATATAAATGTAATGAATTATTATTATTATAATTATTGATATAGTAATTTATTTTATAGCTTAATATTCTTATTTTTTTACTATGGAAGCTTGTTTCTCCCAAAGAATAAAACATTTTAAAAGACAATAGTGACTTGTTTTCTCACAATTGCAAGTTATGAAGTCAGAATGGCGAGTTATAAAGTTATAATTGTGAGAGATAAAGTCAGAATTGTGAGTTATAAAGTCAGAATTGCGAGATATAAAGTCAGAATTGTGAGTTATAAAGTCAGAATTGTGAGATATAAAGTCAGAATTGCGAGATATAAAGTCAGAATTGCGAGATATAAAGTCAGAATTGTGAGATATAAAGTCAGAATTGTGAGATATAAAGTCAGAATTGTGAGATATAAAGTCAGAATTGTGAGATATAAAGTCAGAATTGCGAGTTATAAAGTCAGAATTGCGAGATATAAAGTTAGAATTGTGAGATATAAAGTCAGAATTGTGAGATAAAGTCAGAATTGTGAGATAAAGTCAGAATTGTGAGATATAAAGACAGAATTGTGAGATATAAAGTCAGAATTGTGAGATATAAAGTCAGAATTGCGAGTTATAAAGTCAGAATTGTGAGATATAAAGTCAGAATTGTGAGATATAAAGTCAGAATTGTGAGATATAAAGTCAGAATTGTGAGATATAAAGTCAGAATTGTGAGATATAAAGTCAGAATTGCGAGATAAAGTGAGAATTGCGAGATATAAAGTCAGAATTGTGAGATATAAAGACAGAATTGTGAGATATAAAGACAGAATTTCGAGATATAAAGTCAGAATTGTAAGTTATTAAGTCAGAATTGTGAGATATAAAGCCAGAATTGTGAGATACAAAGCCAGAATTGTGAGATATAAAGTCAGAATTGTGAGATATAAAGTCAGAATTGCGAGATATAAAGTCAGAATTGTGAGATACAAAGCCAGAATTGCGAGATATAAAGCCAGAATTGTGAGATACAAAGCCAGAATTGTGAGATATAAAGTCAGAATTGCGAGATAAAGTGAGAATTGCGAGATATAAAGTCAGAATTGTGAGATATAAAGACAGAATTGTGAGATATAAAGTCAGAATTGTGAGATATAAAGCCAGAATTGTGAGATACAAAGCCAGAATTGTGAGATATAAAGTCAGAATTGTGAGATATAAAGTCAGAATTGCGAGTTATAAAGACAGAATTGCGAGATATAAAGTCAGAACTGCGAGATATAAAGTCAGAATTGTGATATAAAGTCAGAATTGTGAGATATAAAGCCAGAATTGTGAGATATAAAGTCAGAATTGCGAGATATAAAGTCAGAATTGCGAGTTATAAAGTCAGAATTGCGAGATATAAAGACAGAATTGCGCGATATAAAGTCAGAATTGAGAGATATAAAGACAGAATTGTGAGTTATAAAGTCAGAATTGCGAGATATAAAGTCAGAATTGTGAGATATAAAGTCAGAATTGTGAGATATAATAGAAGTCAGAATTGCGAGATATAAAGTCAGAATTGCGAGTTATAAAGAGAGAATTGCGAGATATAAAGTCAGAACTGCGAGATATAAAGTCAGAATTGTGATATAAAGTCAGAATTGTGAGATATAAAGCCAGAATTGTGAGATATAAAGTCAGAATTGTGAGATATAAAGTCAGAATTGCGAGATATAAAGTCAGAATTGTGAGATAAAAAGTCAGAATTGTGAGATATAAAGACAGAATTGTGAGATAAAAAGTCAGAATTGTAAGTTATTAAGTCAGAATTGTGAGATATAAAGTCAGAATTGTAAGTTATTAAGTCAGAATTGTGAGATATAAAGTCAGAATTGTGAGATAAAAAGTTAGAATTGTGAGATATAAAGACAGAATTGTGAGATAAAAAGTCAGAATTGTAAGTTATTAAGTCAGAACTGCGAGATATAAAGTCAGAATTGTGATATAAAGTCAGAATTGTGAGATATAAAGCCAGAATTGTGAGATATAAAGTCAGAATTGTGAGATATAAAGTCAGAATTGTGAGATATAAAGTCAGAATTGCGAGATATTAAGTCAGAATTGTGAGATATAAAGCCAGAATTGTGAGATATAAAGTCAGAATTGTGAGATATAAAGTCAGAATTGTAAGTTATTAAGTCAGAATTGTGAGATATAAAGTCAGAATTGTGAGATATAAAGTCAGAATTGCGAGATATAAAGCCAGAATTGTGAGATATAAAGTCAGAATTGTGAGATAAAGTCAGAATTGCGAGATATAAAGTCAGAATTGTGAGATATAAAGTCAGAACTGCGAGATATAAAGTCAGAATTGCGAGTTATAAAGTCAGAATTGCGAGATATAAAGTCAGAATTGTGAGATATAAAGTCAGAACTGCGAGATATAAAGTCAGAATTGTAAGTTATTAAGTCAGAATTGTGAGATATAAAGTCAGAATTGTGAGATATAAAGACAGAATTGTGAGTTATAAAGTCAGAATTGTGAGTTATAAAGTCAGAATTGTGAGATATAAAGACAGAATTGTGAGTTATAAAGTCAGAATTGTAAGTTATTAAGTCAGAATTGTGAGATATAAAGTCAGAATTGTGAGATATAAAGACAGAATTGTGAGTTATAAAGTCAGAATTGTGAGTTATAAAGTCAGAATTGTGAGATATAAAGACAGAATTGTGAGTTATAAAGTCAGAATTGTGAGTTATAAAGTCAGAAATGCGAGATATAAAGTCAGAATTGTGAGATATAAAGTCAGAATTGTGAGATATAAAGTCAGGAATGTGAGATAAAAAGTCAGAATTGTGAGATAAAGTCAGAATTGTGAGATATAAAGTCAGGAATGTGAGATAAAAAGTCAGAATTGTGAGATATAAAGTCAGAATTGCGAGTTATAAAGTCAGAATTGTGAGAAATAAAGTCAGAATTGTGAGATATAAAGTCAGAATTGTGAGATATAAAGTCAGAATTGCGAGATATAAAGACAGAATGTGAGATATAAAGTCAGAATTGTAAGATAAAAAGTCAGAATTGTGAGATATAAAGTCAGAATTGTGAGATATAAAGACAGAATTGTGAGTTATAAAGTCAGAATTGTGAGTTATAAAGTCAGAATTGTGAGATATAAAGACAGAATTGTGAGTTATAAAGTCAGAATTGTAAGTTATTAAGTCAGAATTGTGAGATATAAAGTCAGAATTGTGAGATATAAAGACAGAATTGTGAGTTATAAAGTCAGAATTGTGAGTTATAAAGTCAGAATTGTGAGATATAAAGACAGAATTGTGAGTTATAAAGTCAGAATTGTGAGTTATAAAGTCAGAATTGCGAGATATAAAGTCAGAATTGTGAGATATAAAGTCAGAATTGTGAGATATAAAGTCAGGAATGTGAGATAAAAAGTCAGGAATGTGAGATAAAAAGTCAGAATTGTGAGTTATAAAGTCAGAATTGTGAGTTATAAAGTCAGGAATGTGAGATAAAAAGTCAGAATTGTGAGATATAAAGTCAGAATTGTGAGTTATAAAGTCAGGAATGTGAGATAAAAAGTCAGAATTGTGAGATATAAAGTCAGAATTGTGAGTTATAAAGTCAGGAATGTGAGATAAAAAGTCAGGAATGTGAGATAAAAAGTCAGAATTGTGAGTTATAAAGTCAGAATTGTGAGTTATAAAGTCAGGAATGTGAGATAAAAAGTCAGAATTGTGAGATATAAAGTCAGAATTGCGAGTTATAAAGTCAGAATTGTGAGAAATAAAGTCAGAATTGTGAGATATAAAGTCAGAATTGTGAGATATAAAGTCAGAATTGCGAGATATAAAGACAGAATGTGAGATATAAAGTCAGAATTGTAAGATAAAAAGTCAGAATTGTGAGATATAAAGTCAGAATTGTGAGATATAAAGACAGAATTGTGAGTTATAAAGTCAGAATTGTGAGTTATAAAGTCAGAATTGTGAGATATAAAGACAGAATTGTGAGTTATAAAGTCAGAATTGTAAGTTATTAAGTCAGAATTGTGAGATATAAAGTCAGAATTGTGAGATATAAAGACAGAATTGTGAGTTATAAAGTCAGAATTGTGAGTTATAAAGTCAGAATTGTGAGATATAAAGACAGAATTGTGAGTTATAAAGTCAGAATTGTGAGTTATAAAGTCAGAATTGCGAGATATAAAGTCAGAATTGTGAGATATAAAGTCAGAATTGTGAGATATAAAGTCAGGAATGTGAGATAAAAAGTCAGAATTGTGAGATATAAAGTCAGAATTGTGAGTTATAAAGTCAGGAATGTGAGATATAAAGTCAGAATTGTGAGATATAAAGTCAGAATTGTGAGATATAAAGTCAGAATTGTGAGAAATAAAGTCAGAATTGTGAGATATAAAGTCAGAATTGTGAGATATAAAGTCAGAATTGCGAGATATAAAGACAGAATGTGAGATATAAAGTCAGAATTGTAAGATAAAAAGTCAGAATTGTGAGATATAAAGTCAGAATTGCGAGTATAAAGTCAGAATTGTGAGATATAAAGTCAGAATGGTGAGTTATAAAGTCAGAATTGCGAGTTATAAAGTCAGAATTGTGAGTTATAAAGTCAGAATTGTGAGATATAAAGTCAGAATTGTGAGATATAAAGTCAGAATTGTTAAGATAAAAGTCAGAATTGTGAGTTATAAAGTCAGAATTGCGAGTTATAAAGTCAGAATTGTGAGATATAAAGTCAGAATTGTGAGATATAAAGTCAGAATTGTGAGTTTATAAAGTCAGAATTGTGAGTTATAAAGTCAGAATTGTGAGATATAAAGTCAGAACTGAGATATAAAGTCAGAATTGTGAGATATAAAGTCAGAATTGTGAGATATAAAGTCAGAATTGTGAGATATAAAGTCAGAAATGTGAGATATAAAGTCAGAATTGCGAGATATAAAGTCAGAATTGTGAGATATAAAGTCAGAATTGTGAGATATAAAGTCAGAATTGCGAGATATAAAGTCAGAATTGCGAGTTATAAAGTCAGAATTGCGAGATATAAGTCAGAATTGTGAGATATAAAGTCAGAATTGTGAGATATAAAGTCAGAATTGTGAGTTATAAAGTCAGAATTGTGAGATATAAAGTCAGAATTGCGAGATAAAGTGAGAATTGCGAGATATAAAGTCAGAATTGTGAGATATAAAGACAGAATTGTGAGATATAAAGACAGAATTTCGAGATATAAAGTCAGAATTGTAAGTTATTAAGTCAGAATTGTGAGATATAAAGTCAGAATTGTGAGATATAAAGTCAGAATTGCGAGATATAAAGTCAGAATTGTAAGTTATTAAGTCAGAATTGTGAGATATAAAGTCAGAATTGTAAGTTATTAAGTCAGAATTGTGAGATATAAAGCCAGAATTGTGAGATATAAAGACAGAATTGCGAGATATAACGTCAGAACTGCGAGATATAAAGTCAGAATTGTGAGTTATAAAGTCAGAATTGTGAGATATAAAGTCAGAATTGCGAGTTATAAAGTCAGAATTGCGAGATATAAAGACAGAATTGCGAGATATAACGTCAGAACTGCGAGATATAAAGTCAGAATTGTGAGATATAAAGTCAGAATTGCGAGTTATAAAGGTCAGAATTGCGAGATATAAAGACAGAATTGTGAGATAAAGTCAGAATTGTGAGATATAAAGACAGAATTGTGAGATATAAAGTCAGAATTGTGAGATATAAAGTCAGAATTGTGAGATATAAAGTCAGAATTGTAAGTTATTAAGTCAGAATTGTGAGATATAAAGTCAGAATTGTAAGTTATTAAGTCAGAATTGTGAGATATAAAGTCAGAATTGTAAGTTATTAAGTCAGAATTGTGAGATATAAAGTCAGAATTGTAAGTTATTAAGTCAGAATTGTGAGATAAAAAGTCAGTATTGTAAGTTATTAAGTCAGAATTGTGAGATATAAGCCAGAATTGTGAGATGTAAAGTCAGAATTGTAAGTTATTAAGTCAGAATTGTGAGATAAAGCCAGAATTGTGAGATATAAAGACAGAATTGTGAGTTATAAAGTCAGAATTGTGAGTTATAAAGTCAGAAATGTGAGATATAAAGTCAGAATTGTGAGTTATAAAGTCAGAACTGCGAGTTATAAAGTCAGAATTGCGAGATATAAAGACAGAATTGTGAGATATAAAGTCAGAATTGTGAGATATAAAGTCAGAATTGTGAGATATAAAGTCAGAATTGTGAGATATAAAGTCAGAAATGTGAGATATAAAGTCAGAATTGTGAGATATAAAGTCAGAATTGTGAGATATAAAGTCAGAAATGTGAGATATAAAGTCAGAATTGTGAGATATAAAGTCAGAATTGTGAGACATAAAGTCAGAATTGTGAGATATAAAGTCAGAAATGTGAGATATAAAGTCAGAATTGTGAGTTATAAAGTCAGAATTGTGAGATATAAAGTCAGAATTGCGAGTTATAAAGTCAGAATTGCGAGATATAAAGACAGAATTGTGAGATATAAAGTCAGAATTGCGAGTTATAAAGTCAGAATTGTAAGTTATTAAGTCAGAATTGTGAGATATAAAGTCAGAATTGCGAGTTATAAAGTCAGAATTGCGAGATATAAAGACAGAATTGTGAGATATAAAGTCAGAATTGCGAGTTATAAAGTCAGAATTGTAAGTTATTAAGTCAGAATTGCGAGTTATAAAGTCAGAATTGTAAGTTATTAAGTCAGAATTGTGAGATATAATGTCAGAATTGTAAGTTATTAAGTCAGAATTGTGAGATATAAAGTCAGAATTGTAAGTTATTTAGTCAGAATTGTGAGATATAAAGTCAGAATTGTAAGTTATTAAGTCAGAATTGTGAGATATAAAGTCAGAATTGTAAGTTATTAAGTCAGAATTGTGAGATATAAAGTCAGAATTGTAAGTTATTAAGTCAGAATTGTGAGATATAAAGCCAGAATTGTGAGATATAAAGTCAGAATTGTAAGTTATTAAGTCAGAATTGTGAGATAAAGCGAGAATTGTGAGATATAAAGTCAGAATTGTGAGTTATAAAGTCAGAATTGCGAGTTATAAAGTCAGAATTGTAAGTTATAAAGTCAGAATTGTGAGATATAAAGTCAGAATTGCGAGTTATAAAGTCAGAATTGCGAGATATAAAGACAGAATTGTGAGATATAAAGTCAGAATTGTAAGTTATTAAGTCAGAATTGCGAGTTATAAAGTCAGAATTGTAAGTTATTAAGTCAGAATTGTGAGATATAATGTCAGAATTGTAAGTTATTAAGTCAGAATTGTGAGATATAAAGTCAGAATTGTGAGATATAAAGTCAGAATTGCGAGATATAAAGACAGAATTGTGAGATATAAAGACAGAATTGTGAGATATAAAGTCAGAACTGCGAGATATAAAGACAGAATTGTGAGATATAAAGTCAGAATTGTGAGATATAAAGTCAGAATTGCGAGATATAAAGACAGAATTGTGAGATATAAAGTCAGAATTGCGAGATATAAAGACAGAATTGTGAGATATAAAGTCAGAATTGTGAGATATAAAGTCAGAATTGTGAGATATAAAGTCAGAATTGTGAGATATAAAGTCAGAATTGCGAGATATAAAGTCAGAATTGCGAGATATAAAGACAGAATTGTGAGATATAAAGTCAGAATTGTGAGATATAAAGTCAGAATTGCGAGATATAAAGACAGAATTGTGAGATATAAAGTCAGAATTGCGAGATATAAAGACAGAATTGTGAGATATAAAGTCAGAATTGTGAGATATAAAGTCAGAATTGCGAGATATAAAGACAGAATTGTGAGATATAAAGTCAGAATTGCGAGATATAAAGACAGAATTGTGAGATATAAAGTCAGAATTGTGAGATATAAAGTCAGAATTGTGAGATATAAAGTCAGAATTGCGAGATTTAAAGTCAGAATTGTGAGATATAAAGACAGAATTGCGAGTTATAAAGTCAGAACTGCGAGATATAAAGACAGAATTGTGAGATATAAAGTCAGAATTGCGAGATATAAAGCCAGAATTGTGAGATATAAAGACAGAATTGCGAGTTATAAAGTCAGAACTGCGAGATATAAAGACAGAATTGCGAGATATAAAGTCAGAATTGCGAGATATAAAGTCAGAATTGTGAGATATAAAGTCAGAATTGTGAGATATAAAGTCAGAATTGTGAGATATAAAGTCAGAACTGCGAGATATAAAGTCAGAATTGCGAGATTTAAAGTCAGAATTGTGAGATATAAAGACAGAATTGCGAGATTTAAAGTCAGAATTGTGAGATATAAAGTCAGAATTGCGAGATTTAAAGTCAGAATTGTGAGATATAAAGTCAGAATTGCGAGATTTAAAGTCAGAATTGTGAGATATAAAGTCAGAATTGCGAGTTATAAAGTCAGAATTGTGAGATATAAAGTCAGAATTGTGAGATATAAAGTCAGAACTGCGAGATATAAAGTCAGAATTGTGAGATATAAAGTCAGGAATGTGAGATATAAAGTCAGAATTGTGAGATATAAAGTCAGAACTGCGAGATATAAAGTCAGAATTGTGAGATATAAAGTCAGAATTGCGAGATATAAAGTCAGAACTGCGAGATATAAAGTCAGAATTGTGAGATATAAAGTCAGAATTTAGAAATAAGAAGTCGCAATTGTGAGAAAAAAAGTAGCAATTTTCTTTTATTTATTTTTATCCTGTGGCGGAAACAAGCTTCCATATGCCAATGTGTGTCTCATTTGTGCGTATTTTTAATTTTTCCTGAGGAAATCTCTTGAGACAAATTTGATATTTAAATCAGTGAAAACTCTATTAAGTCTTAAATAAAAGCTTTTTATGCCAAAAAAATATTAGGTAAAGAAAAGATCATGTTCCATGAAGATATTTTGTAATGTAATATGCGTTGTTAAGGACTTCATTTGGACAACTTTAAAGGTGATTTTCTCAATATTTAGATTTTTTTGCTCCCTCAGATTCCAGATTTTCAAATAGTTGTATCTTGGCCAAATACATATCATATCCTAACAAACCATACAGCAATTGAAAGCTTATTTATCCAGCTTTCAGATTATGTAAAAATCTCAAATTAAAATAAATACCCTTATGACTGGTTTTGTGGTCCAAGGTCACAATTATGACAAAAATGGGCAAGAAAGAGAACAAATTCATATGTTTGTAAATTCATCAGTAATCTCTTTCAATGGAATCTATCCAACCAAAGGTCTAAAAAAAGACAATTGCTGGTTAGAATGAAAGCCTATATTGAAAGATGACTATGTCCCCCTTAGGGCAAAAGAGAGAGAGGGAAACAGAAATGCATTCGCTCTTGATTGTTCTCGTAATTAGAGGTCAGGGTCGATGATGCAATCATCTATCCCTATGGGAATGTTAGTCAGAGCGTTTGTATATGATATAAATAATACAAAAAATATTATTAGAAAGATGAAGGATTTTGGACTTCACAGTGGCCAGGACTAATCATGACTTCCATTCTGCATGGTGTTAAAGGCCTGCAAAGAGAAGCAATTATACAAATTGAATTTCTGAGTTGCCAAAAATACAATGCCTGATATAAGTAAGTGCCATTGCAGTCGTAAATGTGTAAAAAACAACTTAAACCTCACGTCAAAGAGTTCAATTTTCAGACCGCGCATATCCGAGACTCCACGCAACTGTTGCTTAATTTTCAGATATTAAAGCCAGCATGTATTCCCCTCACGAAAAATTATTCCAGCAGATGGTGCACATCTAATTACATTTTATGATTTATGTGATCATTTGCAAAGCATCCTGGGAGAGAACACAGGGAGTACTGAATCAATAATTCTCATTCTGGAGTGAGAAATTAATACAAGTACTGACTCTCTCTCACATCTCTTCTGAGATAAATCTGTGCCACTCTCAAGACCAGGGGGAAATTCACCTCCTTTAATCATCATTTGTGTGCTTCCAGGACTAAAACTGTAACAAATTAACCAATTTTTATATAGGACAAAGTGAACACTTTCTCACCTTGAGTTTAAGCTGCATTTTTGCTTCATTTTGTCGACTTCATTTAAATTCTTGATCACATTCAGTCATTTCCTGTTTTTCAGACCCACTAATCAGGCACAAGTTAAAAACTGCTGTTGGCAAATGAGCCAGCTGTGAGTGAAATATATAATGAACAGAAAGCACTAACAGACTTTAGGATGTTTTATTTTTTCTGGACAGACAGTGATGATACCATTAAAGAGGATTGTCTCACTGGATTAAAAAAAAACAAGGTTCCTGATCAGCTTTTTACATAAAGTAATTAAAGTAAATAATTTGTAACATATAATATTGTTAATATAATTTTAATTATTAATAATTATATTTTACATAATATTATATTCTTGAGATTTAAAATGATTAAAATAGCCTATTAATGAGAATACATCAAAATGAAGTAATCTTTTACTCACAATGGTGCTTAAGCAGAATACCTTTTTTTTCAACCACAAAATATGTATTTAAAAAAAAGTCCCATGCACTTTTTCCATAATGACAATAAATATAATGACCTAAAAAGAAAGCTTTTTAAGAAAGATGAAAAAGTATGCGACGTGCACAGCGCTTTAAGTGTTCTTTCTCCTGGGGGCATACGATAGAGTTTGGGGAAATCTTGCTTTTGTTAATCTTGATTTCTTAATGTAATACATTCAATTTCAGTTAGTTTTTTCACCAAAGCCCCAGGACACTTTGAATATTTGCATGTGTTACATACTTTGTGATACTTTAGATACTTTTGTGTTAAGTGAGATGTTGGTCCCTTCACTGCCATTACTATATAGACAAGTGTAAGCAGGATATTAAAAAAATCTCCTTTTGTGGTCCGTACAATAAAAAAAAATTATGGCATTAGAAAAACACCAGGGTCAGGGTAAAATGCTGTTTCATGCATACTGGGCTTTTTACACTGTTAAAGATTCCCATCCTAAACATAGACAAAGTTTCAAAAACTAATGTTGGATGTTTGATGGAGTATTTCTGTGTCAAAAATACTCACAAGTTTCGGAGAGTTTTTTTCGAGTATGGGTCGACTTGACGTTAATAGAGCGGAAGGTCCTTGTATGGGCCGTACGGGCTCTTCTCCCGGTAGGGTGCGCGCGCGTGACTAGAGCAAGAGAGAGGAAATGCACGCCTATAAACACTGCTCTCATGTGCAGATCCACTCGTCCATGCAACACGTCTGTCGCGCCGCGCTCCACTTTATTCCTATGGGTGACATCAAGCGACTTCAACGCTTCAGCACAGCATTCCAGGAAGGCAGCGCTGCATTTGAACCGATTTGAACGCAGAAATGACAGGAAGCTTCACAACATCGCTTCAGTCGTGTTGCAATAGTGGATCTCCACGGTCACTGCTGTCACAGGACTTCACCAAATCATACCAAAGAAGTGTGTTTTTGACAGAGCGGTCCCAGCGATAAAGGTTTATGGTCCTGCTTTGGAAGCAGCCGGTGAGTAAAACTGCTTCAAATGTCTGTGCTTGTTGGCTACCGTTGCAAAAGTAAACATTAGTAAACAACACGATTGTGTATAACGTTAGTTAATTTATCAATGGAGTATGCGATCTATGGTGTGTGTTTAAATACATTTGTTTAGCTGACCAATATAGGTGTCAGTTTGTTTATTGTAAAACCACCCAAACATAAACCTAGCGTTCTCACAAAGCGTGCTTTGTCATTCAAATGCGCTAACGGACTCCATTGTTGTTCTATGTATAACGTTACACTAGTCTGACGTGCAAAACCGTTTTGCTTGCTACTGCTAAGGTTTAGTCGCATACAATAGTCCATAAACCGAATCATGTCCTCATAAACTGCGAGTAAACACACACAAATGTTGACAGGCCACTAAATACAGTACATACCACAGAGACGGACGTCTTGCTGTTGTTGCTTCTCCTGTTCAATTTATTTCAGCCTCCGGATCAGATTCTGGATCATATCTGTATTAGTTGAATCTGATAGCCATGGTTTATTTAGGGTAGCGTTTTCATCTCCACGCTTGAGGACGTCACTGCTTTGTGTGCGCTCGTCATTCTTTAGCTCCGCCCACACGATACGCCTCAAGCCGCTCGTTTTTTTTCCGGAAAGACTCGGTACAGCCTATATTTCTTTTATAAATATAATAAAATGGAGATATGAAGGATGCAATACTACTCTATAGGTACTCAAGATTGACATGAGATTGACTGAAACTGTTTCACCCCCCCCCCCCCCCTTTCATTTTCATTTTAGGGTGAAGTATCCCTTTAAAAGCTTTTTATAGGATTACTTTTAAATGATGATAACATGTAAATACATCAGCATGCCTAACTCGTCTAGGGTAAACATTGGAAAACTGCGTCATTACGCTTCTTGCTGGTTAATCCCGTCTGTTCTGCCGCATTTTGGAGAATCATGCAACAGTGGAACATTTTTGTAGACCTATGTGAGTAGGGGGTGTCCAACCCTAGTCCTGTGCTGCGTTCCAGTTCGTTTTTATTATGTTCTTAACTCGCGAACTTCCCTCCGTCTCGTTCACATGGATGTGCGTCATTGCTTACGTTGCATGAGTGCCGACTACTGGCGGAAACTTTGCAATGGACTGAACTTGAACACCCTTGATCACTTGGAATCCACTATGGAGTTGATTTTTTTCCCCCCTTTACTAAATTGTTTAATGCAGCATTCTATATGTATATGGATGTGTTTGGGTTGTTTTAAATGTTTTTTTAAATATCATAGAGTTGTGGGGGGGGGGGGGTAAATTAAATGCGATATGTGGTGACGTCACAATCGCGTTGCTTTGTGGTATGAAGCTACCTGAAGTGTACATATGAAGTAGGCCCTGTCCCAAATGGTACACTTCATGTGCACTTTCGGTCTTGTGGAGACCGTAGGGTTTCCCATTCGTCATTTAAGCTTTAAGAAGGGTGCTCGTTTGACCTTTGCGGCTGCTATGCACCCTCGATGCGCACTTCAGCTGAGCCCGCAAGTTTGCGAGCTACGCAGAGGACTTTTACCCGGCAGTCAAAGCGGCATTACGGCGTGAAAGTGCGGACTCAGAGGAAGACCGTTGCTGCGTTCCACTCCACTTTAAGACACGCACTTGCAAACTTCCCTAAGCACTTCCCCTTGGGGGAATCCCTGCCGCCATTTTGAAGTGCGTTCCACTTCGTGAAGTGGACAAGGGAAGTTTATATGGACAGACCCTTGCTCCCTCGATTTTGACCGAGTGAGCGAGTCTACTTCATATGTACACTTCAGGCAGCTTCATATACCACAATGCAACGCGATTGTGACGTCACCACATATCACGTTTAATTTACCCCACCAAAAACAACTATAACTATTTTTAAAAACATTTAAAACAACCCAAACACATCCATATACATATAGAATGCTGCATTAAACAATTTCGTAAAGGTAAAAAATAAATAATATATCAACTCCATAGTGGATTCCAAGTGATCAAGGGCTTAGGGCGTTCCAGTTCAGTCCATTTGCAAAGTTTCCGCCAGTAGTGGGCACTCATGCAACGTAGGCATGACGCACATCCGAGTGAACGAGACGGAGGGAAGTTTGCGAGTGAAGGGCATGACAAAAACGAACTGGAACGCAGCACGTGAGGGTTTAGGGTGGGACAGGGCCGTAGACTCGCTCCCTCGGTCAAAATCGAGGGAGCAAGGGTCTGTCCATATAAACTTTACTTGTCCACTTCACTAAGTGGAACGCACTTCAAAATGCGGCGGGGATTACCCCAAGGGGAAGTGCTTATGGAAGTTCGCAAGTGCATGTTTTAAAGTGGAGTGGAACGCAGCACTGGAGAGCTACCGTCCTGCATATTTTAGCTCCAAACTGAATCAAACACACCTGAACCAGCTAATCATGGTGTTTAGGGTGCTAGATAATTACCGACAGGTGTGTTGGAGCAGTGTTGGAACTGAAATCTGCAGGATGGTAGCTCTCCAGGAGCAGGGTTGGACACCCCTGTAGTAAAAGGTGTGTCGCATTGCTGGACGTGTTAATGTAATACAGTGGTACTGTATGTAAGACCTTCATTCATCTTTAGAACACTGTTTAAGATATTTTATATTTTAGTCCCAGAGCATAATTCGGATCGCCAATGTCACGTGATTTCAGCAGTTTGGCAGTTTGACACGTGATCCAAACTGCTGAAATCACGTGACATTGGCGATCCGAATCATTGATCGATTCACTAATTCATGGCCGTTTGAATCTTTATTTGAGGTTTGAAAACAAACCGGAAGAGAAGACAACGCTGAATAAAGTCGTAGTTTTTGTTATTTTTGGACCAAAATGTATTTTCGATGCTTCAAGAGATTCTAATCAACTAACTGATGTCACATACGGACTACTTTGATGATGTTTTTATATTCCCTTTCTGGACATGGACAGTATAGTGTGCATACACTTGGATATGCTCTGGGACTAAAATATAAAATATCTTAAACTTTGTTCTGAAGATGAACGGAGGTCTTACGGGTGTGGAACGTTATTAGGGAGAGTCATTAATGACATCAATTTTATTTTTGGGTGAACAAAATAAGTATTGAAAGTCCTTCTATCGTTAGATAGATATCGTTCCACTTATCGTTGTAGTGTGCTCTTTTTTATTTAGAATGATTTTAAAACTTCATGCTTTATCGTTATAGAGCCTTTGATTTGAATGAGATTTTAGGTTTATAGAATAGTTTTACACCAATTTGAAAGCGACTAGAAATGTCCTCATGATCTTATAATCTAATCTAATGGTTATTTCATGGATATATGGACCCTCACCCCACCAGTCAGGCCAGGGTAAGAAAATGATAACAGCTGGTTTCATTTTTGCGTGGCCGGTTCCTCTTTCTTTCTGCTGGCTTAGCATTTAAACAGTAAACAAAACTAACAAATGCATCAGTAACAACAGCAATCCGTCAACATTTATGTAGTACCCTTACCATGACTGGCGATGACTCAAAAGCGAGCTCAGGGTTTAATGAGATGCTTTTATTTATCAAGATTAATGTAGGCTACAGAAACGTTTAGTTGTTGAAACTCTTGTGGGATTAAAGGGCTACTCTGGAGAATGCGATGCAGACACCCAGAGAATCATGGGAGCAGCAGAGTGTGTTGTGTCTTGTTTGATGTTCATTCGTGATGAAAGGCAGCACATTAATTATGATCATTTTGTTTTTGAATATGACTGCTTGGGTCCAAAACGACATCAGACGCTGAGGGAACCTGATGCTGTGATTTCTGTCTTCGCTCCTCTATTTTTATAACCATTGCATTGCCTTTGAAGTCTAACAAGACTTTCATTAATCTCAATCCGTTTCGGTGTTTTAAAAAAAAAATGCTTTATTCTTATTTCTTAGAAATTCAAAATCATAAAGAAAGTCTTTGAAGACTCCAAACGTATCAATTTCAAGCGACATAGCCTACCGTGAGGTCCGAATATCTCAGACCACTAGTGACAATTCAGTTCATCTTTCTTAATACATATTTCTCATATATACCGGTGGTTTATATTATCAGCACACTAATTAATTGAATTTAAACTGACATATTAATCTGAATTTATGTAACATTTAGTTTTTACTTTTCTTCAATGGCAGCACTGGGCACATAATCATTATGCTTTCCAAAAATGTCTTATTTGATTAGTTTACAGTTCACAATTGTTAAGATGCTAAACCCCATTCTCTGAACCGTCAATAGCCTAAAACAATTTGTCAAATAAATCACTATTTCTGCAAAACCGTAAACAGGTTCAAGCAGTTAGAGACTATTTGCAAATCTTCTTTTTGCAAAACTTTACACTTTCTCACTCATTGAAGGATTAGTTCACTTCAAAATGAAAATGTCCTAATAATTTACTCACCCCCATCTCATCCTAGATGTTCATGTCTTTCTTTCTTCAGTTGAAAATAAATTTAAAAAATTAGGAAAACATTCCAGGATTTTTCTCCCCATAATTGACAACGGGTTGAAGGTCCAAATGAATGCAGTTTCAAAGCGCTCTGAAGGGCTTCAGAGGCTCTGCACGATCCCAGACAAGAAATAGGGTCTTATCTAGCGAAACGATCTGTCATGTCTGTCATCTAACCAACCCGATCACATGTAAATGGGTATAAATAGTACGAGTGTGGAATGTATATGCTGTCAAGGTTGACTTTTTTTGTATTAAAAACACTTTTCTTTTATTGGTCGGATGAAATATGCTAATTTTTTGAGACAGGAATTTTGGGTTTTCATGAGCTGTATGCCAAAATCATCAGTATTAAAACAATAAAAGACCTGAAATATTTCAGTGTGTGTGCAACGAATCTAAAATATATGAAAGTTTAATTTTTATCATTACATAATGGAAAATAATGAACTTTATCACAATATGCTAATTTTTTTTAGAAGGACCTGTGTGTGTGTATATGTATAAATGAGCACAACTGCTGTGGATTAAAAAAAATAGAACAAAAGAAAACATAATAGTAAAAAAGGAAATAGGTGTGATGATTGTGATTGAGTCAGATTATGTGAACTGTCTACGAAGCAAACATATTTTCTTCACAACATTCTAGAACACTTTAAGATTTTTTTATTTGCAATAATTTGGCATTTGGTAATTAATGTGTGTTGCTAAATTGCCTCTGCAGGAGTTAAAGTATAGCCAAGATCAGCTCATTTTCATGACATAAAATGTGTCAGGGATCATTGGTTTCCTGCAGCACAATGACATTAGTTTGTAGGGGGGAATGTTGTTCCCTGCATCAGTTGCCATCTGGACTCTGTTAATGCAACGTGACAACTCAATCTGAATAATACTTCCTCAAAAAAAGTAAGAGATGCACATTACAAAAATGACGTGTAAACACAAAGAAAAATAGGCCAGTAAACAGATGCATCAGTACAACAACTTTAACCCAATTTTTATTGTTTTGCCTTCTTGCTGTTTTTGTTGGACAGTGAAGGATAAGACTGAAGAGAAGAACATGTTATAGAAGTTGAATTCAACAGTGTGTGACCTAACAGCTGGGTCACAGCTCTGACCATGGGTGTAGATTATGCAGGGGACGTCCCCCCCCGCACTTTTAATAAAATGTATTTTCGTCCCCCGCACTTTAACTGGGTTTCACCGATTCTATTCGACCTAGCCTGGATGCCAGCCGCACTTAGCCCCGCCCACAACATTTTTTGGTCGGGCGGTTCGGTCTGGCCTCGCTCCATAGAGGAGAAAATGATCCCCGAACAGAAACTGCACTGAAAAAAATTTGGAGTGACATTTACTTAAAAAAGCTAGGCAACTTTTTCCACACAAAAAGTGCTTGTAATCTTTACTCGGGCTATTCTAAGTAATATTTACTTACTAGAACCACTTATTTTTTATGTAAAATACACAAGTAAATTGCACTGGCAATACTCATTTATAGATTGTAGCTTTCACTCAGATTACCACTGAGTCACACACACACACACACACACACACACACACACACACACACACACACACACACACACACACACACACACACACACACACACACCACACACACACTGCATCCAATTACAAAACCCAAGTGAACATTGCTGATATTTCTGAGTTTTGCATGATGCACCCAGAATGCATTGTGGCATTAAGCATGTCACCATTGTTGAGATTCTTAGGCTGAAACTTGATCTCTGTGCGTGAGAAAAGCTTGCAGGAGTTCAAAGTGCTTAGTGTACAGTCTGTTATAAAATGTATTCAACTTTTCTGGTTAAAGCTGTGCTGGATCTTTTCTAGAATAAAACAAGGTTAATAGTATATTGCTCATATTCAGGTATAAGATCGGTGAATTAAGCCACTACACAATGATCATATTCTGATCATCAAGCAGCCGACAGCATCTGATCGTGTTTTCTCTGCTTTTCTTGCTATAGCAATCTCAGTCACAGCAGGCAGAGAAACATTAACATTAAAAAGTCGCCAAACTGCCCAACTAAAGAAAACACTAATCACCATAATGGTGACATTACGTAAAAAAAACTCTATTAATTCTCAATAAGAACTTATGTAGCTTTAGCTACCGTTATTGTGATTAAAACTCACGTTCAGTTAAAAGTCAAAACTTATTGAGAATAAGTCAGCCACATAAAAGCAACATCCCAAAATGACCGTCTCTGCCACCACTGAACAAGCGGGATCTTTGCGAAAAATCTGTGCGCATTTTCAAATGCACTTTGCTTTTCAGATTAAACTTTACTTAATATTTTAAGTGAATGTGCTGTGATTATAAAACATTAAATATTATTTGTAAATATATGATAAAATGTACTCTTTTTTTCTCAGTTAAGTTATTACATGAATAGACTGTGTACATTTTACTTAAGATATATAGTTCCAACTTAAACTTGATTTTACAATGTAATAATTACAAGAATTAATGTAATAGATTTTACCATATCACAAAGTCATTTTTTTTTTCAGTGTGTTCGGACCAATGAAATCATCAGGGCGGGCTTCAGACGATGACGGACAGATGATAAACAGTAACGTAATCATGGGCGTCATCAAAGGGGCTTGGATTATATTTGTTCAAATCCTAAACGGAGAGCTTGTTTGTATGCATTCACCTTCACAATTTCTCTCAGAAATGATGATCATGTTGGGTAAGTAGTGTCACTGTGCAGTTGAGCTCTGTTGATATTTGACAATGCATCGCTTCGTTGCAGGTCTATACAACTGAGGTCTTTCCTGGATCGGTTGAAACACGCTCCATAATCCCAGCCCAATGGAGCAGTTTCAGACTCATATTCTGACTAGAATTGAGTATGACCACGTCAAGCTATAGTCGATTCGAACCAGCGTTATCTGCGCGGCGGCGGGCAAGTTAACAGGGACGCTAAAAACAGCTTTCTCTAAACTTGATTGATGGCGTGCCTCTTAAAGCCACGGGCAAGTGTATTTACATGGAAACTGAAAGCTAAATTTACCATTATTATTATAGACTTCAATGTCACATGATCCTTCACTAATCATTCTCATATGAGGATTTTTTAATCGAGAAACATTTATGATTATTATCAAAAAAAAAGTTGTGCTGTTTAAAAATGTTGTGGAAACCATGATAGGCCTACTTTTTTTTTCCAGGATTCTTTGATGAATAGAAAGTTCAATGGACAGCAATTATTTGCATTTATTAAAGCTGCAGTCCGTAACTTATTGCACTCTAGTGGTTAATAAACAGAACTGCATGCATCTTGGGGAAGAACATTGCAGCCGGAGCTACTTCTCTCTGTTCATGTCTATGAGCGAGTCACGCAGCGACTGTGCTCCTCCGCAGCGGTACCTACCAGTCTGGCCTGAAATAGTCCCAATCTAAACACTTATTATAAGCGTACCATAATTATTCAGGGTAAGACAAAAACCCGGTTTGGAAAATTGATTGATGTGGTACATTCTATAATTTATAGAATTACATTATATAATTTTTGTAAATCTTGAACACAAAAAAGTTACGGACAGCAGCTTTAAATAAATGATCTTTTGTAATATTAAAAATATCACTTGTGATCAATTTAATGCATGTCTGATAAATAAAAGTAACAATTTCTCTCTTTTTTTAAATTTTACCACAAATGTTAGAATGGTATGGTTGTTTCCACAAAAATGAAGCAGCATCATGAGCAGCAAAACTTTTAAGCACTGATAATAATCATAAATGTTTGTTGAGCATCAAATCCTCATGAAAATGATTAGTGACATTGAAAGGCTGGAGTAATGATAATAAATTCAGCTTTGATCACATAAATAAATTAAACTTTATTATATATTAAAGAGAACAGCTGATTTACATCAGAATAATATTTCACTGTATTACGTTTTTTACTGCATTTTTTTATTAATATAAATAATATAAATATTATTATTTTTACATTGTATAAAATCTATGGATACTTAATGCACAAGTGTTTGAAGTACATAAACCAATCATGAAATTGGCATAAAATATAGGAGAAAAATATTATAGATATTAGTGGTTATTGATCAGCAGTGTATTTGGTATCTTACCAAATTAAAAGCAAGAGATGCAATAAATTATATCGGTCACAAAAAAAAAATGGTATTACGACATTTCTGTCCCCCTCACTTGTGAAAAGATGGCTACGCCCATTCTTTACTTCAGAGTATTTGATGTTATGTATGGATTAGGCTACCTTGGAACTGATCATGTAATTGGCATAATACATTTACCTGACTGTTAATACATTATTACACTTTGATTGAGTCTGACTTGCTCTGGAATTATTCAGGTTATGAACTGGTATAATAACAAAGGGTTAAACGGAATAATTAAATGTGTGGTTAACCTATTAAATATAAATGACCAAATAACCATTTGGCATTCTAACCTAAATTCTAAATTATGATTAAATGGAGTCAGATAAAGAGTAATTGGAATAAAATCCCTTTTCCCAGCTGGAAAGATCAAACACGCAGCGATCGTTGGCATCCATTGGGGCGATTTTGGCGGCCTTAAATGTGTTGGGAAAAGCTTATGTGTTGTTGGGAAAAACACGTGTTTGTTTCCTCTTTTATGATTTGTATAACCCTCTAATCTTATTAATTATAATATGCTCATTAATTGGACTGTCGTGCTCGTGTGCTATCAAGTTGTTCATGGGAACTTTGTGTTTTTGTGTTAGCTATAACCCTCTGGTCATTTCATAATTGTAATATGTTTGACTCATTTTTGCTGGACACTGCTGGGAAATATAGGTACTTACTTTTTGCAAAACTTTAAGTAGAGGCAAGTTTTTCCAATGAGAAGTTTTGTGAACACTTAAAGAGACGGTATGTTTATGTTCTGTATAACACATATGAGAGTAGCATTATAGTGTCGTCACGGTATCAACATTTTAGTAGTAACCATTAATCGATACCTGTAAAATGTCTTGGTTTGATATCTTCATTCAAATTTGATGATCTATTAATTCAATAGAACGCATGTGCTTACTATACCAGTATGCTGGCTTCAAGTGACAGTTCTCTATATAGATCAGTGGTACAACCCCTGGCAAAAATATGGAATCACCACACTTAGAGGATGTTCACTCAGCTTTTTTTACTTTAAAAAACATCACCGCTATGACACAAAAAAGATTTTGCTCAGTAGTTTAACAGTCTGGCCTCCTTATACAACTTATACTTTTTGTTTTTATTAATAGCATGTCTTTTTCCAGATCAAGTACAGGAAAAAAGTATGAAATCACTCAATGTTATGAAAAAAATATGTTTATGACTCATCATAAAAAAACAACAACACAATTAGTACTTTGTTGCTCTTCCTCTGGCTTTTATGACAGCCTGAATCCTTTGAGGCATGGACTACACCATCAATCTGGTTCCAACTTTCTCAAATAGCAGATGACAGATCAGCTTTGCAGGATGGAGCCTTATCATGGACCTGGATCAGTTTTTGTTTTTGTTTTTTGTCAAATTTCCACCATCAGTTTTCAGTTGGATTGAGATACTGAGATTGAGGTACGTTTGCTAGCCATGTCATTGAGTTCATTTGTCTTTCCTGAAGAAAAGCTTTAACATTTGCTCTGTGACAAGATTCATTGTCATCCTGAAAAAAATAATTTCATCATCACCAAACCTTTCTATGGATGGAATGAGAAAAATGTCCACAATTTGAATTGTGAAATGACTTTTGAGGTAATGATTGCCATCTCCTCTGGTCTTGCCATCTCCCCTCCACTCTAACCTCGTCTTTCTTCTGTTTTGGTGTTAGTGTTGGTTTTCGTTTGGCTTTTTTCTTTTCTTTTTTTTCTTTTCTTTTTTACAGTTAAATCCCATTTAATTCAGTTAAAACATTGACCATTTGTTTTTCATTTGTTTTGTTGTGCATTTTCAAGGCATATTGCTTTGACGCTTTGACATATTCCTTGGTCTGCCTGTATGTTTTCCTTTTTATAACCTTCTCATTTCTTTTATGCTTGCACCTAATTTTAGACACAACTGATTGGGAGCAACCAACTTCTTTGGCCACACTTTGTGTTGAAATTCTTTGTTGAATGAGTTGGAATTCTTTGTTTTATAATAATTTCCATTTTTTGAACTGACTCTCTCGTTGGGGCCATGTTTCCTTTCAATTAGCCTTGTTAAGGTGTAAGAACTCCCTTTTCCATAAGAATTCGTAACAATAGCATATTATTAGCGAAAAAGAGCTAGCAAAAGATCCAGTGTGTCTGTATTTACACTCGTCAAATGATTACATTTCCAACGTGTTTTCGCCTCGGTGAGTAATGCAGCCAATCACAGATGCAGTTGGCCAATCACAGGTGTTGACCTTGGAATCAACTCACCGCTCGAGTGTTTGTCCAGGTGCTGAGTTCAGTTAACACACACGTCTCTGTAAGTGCAGACATTGTGAAAATAAGAGATTCATTGTATACCAGCTTCACTGTGGAAATCTGTGAGATTGCGTTTATTGAATAAGTGACAGCTTTAAGTGACTGCAAAGGGAGTACTCTTTGTGCGCTGTCTGGGCAATATAATTATTGTTTATTTTTTATATAATATATTCAGAATTTGAATAAAACTTTTGTTTTCTATTCGAGACAAGCAGCCACATACACGCTCCAATACACAGACCCATCCATATATACATGCGGGATTCACTCAAAAAATGTGATGAGTGATCAGTTATAAGTAATCATGACGAAATCAGGCTCATAAAAATGTCTGGAAAACACGATTCCTGGCTGCATGTCATTATCCATGGATCACTGAATCTGTGGTAAGTTGTAAGGAACACTGTATCGAGCCCAACCTTTAGTTTAAACTGATAATCGTTTGCTCAACTCGCGTTTTCGTCTATTAACTGCAGTCATGCAGCAGCTCTTCTGCCACTCAACCGCAGCTGAGGGGGCGTGTTCTGGCGGGAAAGTGACGTTGATGCATTCCCTCTATTCCCAATTCGGCAGTGTCCTGTTGACATCGTCGAGGCACGACACACGCAGCTGAAGACCAGATGGAGGGGATCGCTGCAGTACCATGCAGGAGGCAAACTAAGTTTTCCGGGCACTTCTGTGGACACACCGGGGTCGGAGCAGAAGTCCAAGCCTTTCCACGGACGCAATGCAAGATGGAAAAGCGACGCAGCAGAGACGCCGAGAAGCGGAAAATCTCAACATCATGCCGGACACTGATGATGCTAACCCTAGTTGAAACTTGATGCTTGCCCAACAGAGTTCAATGCATTGGAGAATGTTGAAGCTATGTGAAAGGTTCTTAAGAATCTAACCTAAATGTAATTCTAGTTTTTAAATAGGATAAAAAATAAACACCATTCTTGCTCAGTTATTAAGTACCATGCCAGCAAAAGCATTTATTTGATTTCTAGAAGCTCAACCAGACAATTATTTTGAACTTGATCCTGTTTTTGACCTGCCTAAACCCGTGCGCCTCTCTGGCATAATAGATTAAACGAAAGCACACTCTACACACAAACATGCTCTCACACAAACAACCAAAACAGATGAGTGATGTGGCAGTGTTAGCGTGTCACTATCAGCTCCAGCACAGATGTGTGAATCCACTGCCAGCCTTGGCATTCCAACCCAAGCCACTTGTGAACACCAAAACATGTCTGTTGTCCAAATATGGAAATGTTGAATTGTGTGTTTTGTCAAGGACAAAGGGCAAACCGACAGAAACCCAACAATGAACACAACTCAACAGATCCTTGCATGCACAAACAGGCAGTGTATTTAGCCTCTTTTTATTGCCTGTAATATTTCTGTTTCATTCAGTCATATTGTAAGCAACCCGAACACAAAAACATTTTTGTCACGAAAGAGAGCTACTCTGGCATGCCTGGCACATTAGGGGATAAAATGCCATGCTTTCAGGATGGGTGGAGAGGTAAGATTCAGGTTTCTTTCCAGCACTGGTCACCTCCTGCATTTGAAATATCATATTGTCTTTCTTTTTCTCAGTGTCTCTGTCATTATGTCTCATGCACACATGCTCATGAAGTTCAACATGGTTCTCCAGAATATTTACAAATAAATATCGCAATGGATTTAATTGTCCTATATTAAAAGATTTAATTTCTTTCTAATATTTCTAATATATATTACATTACATTACATTACATGAATTATATTATACACCCTGAAATCTGTAACAAAAAACAAAAACAAAAAAAAAGATGTACAATGTACTGTATTAATTTGACAGATTTTTTTTGTATTTAATTTTCACCTGTATTTTGAACTTTATTGCATAGTGTTAAGGATAACAGAAATGTCTTTAAAATGATTTATTATTATTATTGTTATTATAGTTATGATATTAATAAAAAATCCATTTTAATGGGTATTAAATATTTATACATCATAATAATTTACTTTTGAAATTAAGGTACAGTATAATTATACATATAACAGTATAGATATACTATAAATTATTTTAATTATTATTAAATAATGATATTACTTAAATGATTTTATTATTTATTTTGTTTATTTTATTCTAATATTATTTAAATATGTATATAACTTTTATTTAATTTCCTGCTTAACCTAGTGGAGCGAGTTTTCATTTTAAACTACAAATGACAACGGTGTACCAAAAAATGAAAATGTTTTTTCTTTGCGATTTCCGCATATACATACAGACAACAAATGATCCCTTTTTTCAGGGAGCCGCAAAACAACCCCTGCGTCTCAATCAGCTCCCTCGTTCACTAGTCAGGACACTGATTAGGACATAAGTCAATGGGCTGACTCCCTGATCAGTGCCCTGACAACTAGACTAGGGAGCAGATTGAGACGCACCCACACTATGGACTTCTCCCCATTCTTCTCCCTTGACTTTATCGGACTTTATGTTTCCACGTCTCCCTGACTGTCTCATAGACAGTAAAAGATTGCTTCTGAGCGTCTCCTCCTGTCTATACAGTAATTTCTCAACTAAATTCTCAAAAACAGCTTCTGCGGGGCGATAGTGTAAGATACAAGGTAATGGAGCCTTTTATGCATTGTCGTGTTTCTTTAGAAATAAAGAATGGACAAATGGAGTCTTTAAACGCCTCAGATGTAAAGTTATTCACTGTCAAAGTGACTCAAAAATGAATGGGATTCAATGGGATGCTAACAGCAGGTGATGGCTTGGTTAGCAATGGCCGCCCCTAGGGGTGGAACGCTTTCCGAGTGCTAGATTACCCCCTTGGTTTTCACAAATACAGGTTTTTGTAGTTTACATGAAGACGATAATGGTATTGTTTCAAAAAACTTGCACTTTGAAACCCGTTTTCAGAAGTTTGCATTTTCAGGCTCCCAAAATGGCATTGTTGTGTAAATAAATGGTCTAAATGAATAAAAAGGTTTCTGTTTTTAGTCATGTAAATGACCCCTCAGTGAAAGATTGTGAGAACAACTTTTTGGAATAATGTGGAATACATGAAATATGGGAAAACTGATTAATTGAGCCCTGTAAAATGTAACTTTAACCACATATTGCTATGTTTGTCATGTTTATGTAACCGTGCATTGCTTAAGCTCACATTTTTTCAAACATCTGTCGATTGACATGCATCTGTACAGATTGAGAGACAGACATCAAGCAATCAAATTTCAATTACATGCCCTCGTTATTTGTGCCAACATATTACACATCATATTTTGAATGTGAACGGTGAGTGGTCCTGCATCTGTTCTAGTTTATAGACGCTGCTCATCCACCGTGTCGTTTTAAGCATCTTGCTCATGTAATGGTTTCCATGCCCAGTGCTGGAAAGCTCTGCCAGTTGATCATGTCAGAGAGGAGATATGTGGGTTGCCAGATCCTTGTGCTCACTCTTCCAGTGTGTGACAGCTCTCAGACTGGCTCACAGCTGGACCATGGAGGCCAGACAGATGGAGATCCATACATGGCAACCAAAATGAAGCTCAGAGACTGTGCACCGCTGGCTGTGTCAGTGTACCACAGCTGAGGAAGAGGTAAAACAAGAATCAAGGAGAGAGATATAATGATAGACAGTCAGACAAAGGGACAGAGAAATTAAGGGAAAACACATAAAAGCAACAGAGAACCTGAGAATCTGTACTAAATGTACTTTTATTTAAAAAATAAATACATTTAAAGTTACGCCTTTCTAGAATCTAAAAGAAATTTCAGATTATATATATTTTTTTGTTGCCAAGACTACTAGGATGTATTTAGTGAGAGCTATGGTTATGTTATACTAATGTTTTGGTATAAATTTTGTTTGTGATGTTATATAATGTTATTAATTACAGTTTCTTGTTTAATTTTATTTTATTTTATTAATATTGTTTCTTATTAATCTTATTTTGCTTTAATTTGTCGCATTTTGTTGAATTGTTTTTATTTCAATATTGTATTTCTTTTATATCATAATTGTATTGACTAATTATTTTAATAGTAATTATTTTTCTGAAGATACATTGAATAGAATATATTAGATTTTAAATAGAGATACACTATATTGCCAAAAGTTTTGGGATGCCTGCCTTTACATGCATATGAACTACATGAAATGCCATCCCATTCTTAAAGGGTTACTTCAGCGATTAGCATATGGCTTTGTATCAGTAGAAAGAGCTGTATCAGAGCTGTCATAAATCAGTTTGTCTCGCATGCCTTAAAAAAAAAAAAAAAAAAAAAAAAAAACTAAAATAACACCCCTCACCTCACCTGCCACCTTACAGACCTTCATATGGCCATAACTAATTTTAGAGACTGCACATATTCAAGAGGGTATTCAGGATAAAATATCACATGACCTTTATGTAAAATGTTACATTGCTGTTATGGATGTCGGAGACTGAGACCCACAATAAAATACATTTAAATCATATATGAATGAATAATTGAAATGTATTATGTAAAAATGGCAAGGAACGGTTCCACTTATATATGCACTTGATTTGGCACAGCACAATTATAAACCACACTCGGCCCGGAATTCGTGTGGTGACATTGCCACTCAGGATTGGTCACATGTCTGTTGCCTGGATGCCGGTTTCTCTGTAGCTGGGCCTACAACCCCCCCCCCCCCCCCCCCCAATATTGTATTTCTTTTATATCATAATTGTATTGACTAATTATTTTAATAGTAATTATTTTTCTGAAGATACATTGAATAGAATATATTAGATTTTAAATAGAGATACACTATATTGCCAAAAGTTTTGGGATGCCTGCCTTTACATGCATATGAACTACATGAAATGCCATCCCATTCTTAAAGGGTTACTTCAGCGATTAGCATATGGCTTTGTATCAGTAGAAACCCTGAAGTATATTCAAATGATTGTGCTTTCCCCCCTCATATCCCCCTGAGACAAGAGATTTATGCATTTTATTTCCGGAAAAATTCCTCCTATGATGCAAATTGATGATATTTGCATCATAGGAGGAATGTTTGGCCAAAGGCTAAAGACTACAGCCAGCAGAGGGAGCCATTTCCGCATGTTTTGAACCCGCGCATGGGGGATGGGAGATCACACTCAGCTGGCAGGGAGAGCTCAGGTTGCAGCTACAGGCACTCATTTAAACGGAGCTATGGTGAGCAATGTAAGTCTTTTAACTTCTCAAATTAATTTCTATGAAAGTTAAGCTTGCAAAGGCATGAACTGAAACGCGCCAGACTGAACTCGCGTTGTGAATGTATGCCGCGAGTTTAGGCGTGATTACCTCAGCTCTCATCATGAGAGCTCATTTGTCTCACTCCTGCAGTTAGTGCTCAGTGCTGTGACACTCGTGCGGTGACTCACTCATTATATTGAACAGACAAGTTCAGTTTTTAATTGTAGTGTCTTCTCTAACTCAGTCACTGCAATCCAGTAGGTGGCTTTGGGAATGGCCTCACGGGGCAGCGAAGCATTCTGGGAATTGTAGTCTTTCATCCCCATGAGACAAAAATACATTTTCTGTCTTTTCTCAGTCTAGAAGGCACCAAATTAAAAAAAAATTCACATTTTTACTTCATTGATGACCCAGTTTAAATACAGGTTCATCTTCCCAGCGCTGAAGTACCCCTTTAATCCGTATATGGAGTTGGCCCACTCTTTGCAGCTATAACAGCTTCAACTTTTCTGGGAAGACTTTCCACAAAGTTTAGTAGTGTGTTTATGGGAATTGTTGACCATTCTTCTAGAAGCTCATTTGTAGGCACTGATGTTGGGCGAGAAGGCGTGGCTCGCAGTCTCCGCTCTACTTCATCTCAAAGGTGTTCCATCAGGTTGAGGTCAGGACTCTGTGCAGGCCAAGTTCCTCCACACCAAACTCATTCATCCATGTCTTTATGGACCTTGCTTTGTGCACTGGTGCACAGTCATGTTGGAATAGGAAGGGGCCATCCCCAAACTGTTCCCACAAAGTTGGTATCATGAAATTGTCCAAAATGTCTTGGAATGTCTAAGCATTGAGTTCCTTTCACTGGAACTAAGGGGTAAATCCCAACCCCTGGACAACAACCCCACACCAAATCCAAAATCCAAACTTCCCTCCACCAAACTTTACACTTGGCATAATGCAGAGGGGCAAGTACTGTTCTTCTGGCAACCACCAAACCCAGACTCATACATCAGATTGCCAGAGAAGCAGGATTTGTCACTCCAGAGAACATGCCTCCCCTGCACAGTCCAGTGGTGGTGTGCTTTACAATGCATCTGTCGCTTTGCATTGCCCTTGGTGATGGAAAACTTGGATGCAGCTGCTTGGCCATGGTAAAACCCATTACATGAAGCTCTCTTTCCACTGTTCTTGAGCTAATCTAATGGCCACACAAAGTTTTGGAGGTCTGTAGCAATTGACTCTGCAGAAAGTTGGCAACTTGTGTACTGTGCACCTCGGCATGCGCTGACCTTGCTCTGATTTATTTTTTATTTTTTACGTGGCCTACCACTTTGTGGTTGAGCTGCTGTTGGTTCCATCACGTTACCATGCTTCAATTCACTGAGCTCCTGAGAGCGACCCATTCTTTCACAAATCTTTGTAGGAGCGTCTACATGCCAAGGTGCTTGATGTTATACACCTGTTGCCATGGAAGTGAGTGGAACACCTGAATTCAATGATTTGGAGAGTGTCCCAATACTTTTGGCAATATAATGTATTTTGTATTTCATATTTCAATAAAAAGGTATCCTTCTCAAATCAATAAACAGCAGGTTAAACCATGTATATAGTGTCATATTGTTCTTGTTACAAAAGGTCAGTTGTGGCAAGGGGGGCGTGGTTCAGCGAGGTCTGCAGCGGGAGAGAGAGCCGCGGGACAAGCGGTACGTGAGTGGGTTGGAAGCAGATTAATAACACCTGTCTCTTGTTCTAGTAATGAGCGCGGAGAGGGGATAAAACATCAGTGGAACCGGAGATCGAGGAGAGAGAGAGCCCGGACGGTTGATGCCAAACCCCCCTTACAGAGACTGAGTTACCGGAAGCCGGAAGTGCCGACCCGGAAGTGACTGAGCGATCGTTGTTCATTGAGATACCACACCACAGTGTGTGTTGGCAAAGATATTGAGTTTAATAAAGATACAGCATCAACCGTCCAGCCGACCCCTTGTCCTCTTCCTTCCTTATCATATCGAACTTTGCTACAGTGGTGCCGAAACCCGGGAAGGAAGTAGGACCGCGCCGCCGCCATGACTACTCCAACGCCCTCCGCCACGCCGTTTGCGGACATTATCACCTCTCTCGCGGCCCTCCACCAGAATCAACATCAGGCCATGCTGGAGCTGCGGGCGGACCAGGAGCGTCGATTCGAGGCCATCGTCCGCGGCCAGCAAGAGGACCGCGAGAGGTTCCGGAGCTGGATAGACCGGGAGGTTCACACCGAAGCCGCCGGGCTCGCCAGCGCACCGGTCCACGTGCCCCTACACAAGATGGGGCCACAGGACGATCCCGAGGCCTTCATAGACCTTTTTCAGAAAGCGGCGGAGGCCTGCGGGTGGCCCCGGGCACAGTGGCCGGTGCGCCTTATTCCATTGCTCAGCGGAGAAGCCCAGGCGGCCGCCCAACAACTGCCGGTGGCGAACCTCCTGGATTACGACGATCTGAAGAGGGCCATCATTCAGCGGGTCGGTCGGACCCCCGAACAACACCGTCAGCGTTTCCGCTCGCTTGAGTGGGGGGAGACCGGCCGGCCCTTCGCGATGGCCCACCAGCTCCGGGACGCCTGCCGCAAATGGCTATTGGCCGGTGGAAGCGACGTGGACCACATCGTCGATCTGGTGGTACTGGAACAGTTCATCGCTCGGCTTCCCAAGAAGACCGCCGAGTGGGTCCAGTGCCACCGGCCCACGTCGCTGACGACGGCCATCAACCTGGCGGAGGACCATCTGGTGGCGTGCCCAGGGGTCGGCGAACCCCGTTTAACTTCTCCCTCTTTCTCTCCCCCCTCTGTCTCTCCTTCTCCTCCTGTCCCTCTCCCTAGGTCCCGCCCTCCAGGGCCCCCTCGTATTCCCCCCAGAGGTCGGGGTGGAATGGGCCCAGGGCAATACGGGAGTTCGAGGGCCCCGCCCAGGGGGGCGGGGCTGCTGGGGTCGGGCGGGGATATCGGTTCCGGTTCCACCCCCCCTCCGCGCTCATATTCCAACCCACTCCCCGCCGCAGGGGCGGCGGGCAGGCCTGGGCTGGCCTGCTGGCGGTGCGGTGACCCGGACCATTTTGTGGACCGATGTCCAATGATGGATATCGGGACAATGATCCGGGTCCCGGACGTCCAGCGGACCACCCCTGATCAAGCAGGAGAGTACCAAGTTCCTGTGAGTATCAAGGGGGGTACATATCAGGCCTTGGTGGATTCAGGATGTAACCAAACCTCGATCCATCAAAGCCTGATGCAGCCTGGGGCATTGGATACAAGCCGCATGGTTAAGGTGCGGTGTGTGCACGGGGATGTGGTGGAATATCCGCTTGTACCAGTCACGATTCAGTTCAGGGGAGAAAATCATAGTGTTGAGGTGGCGGTTAGTCCCCACCTCCGGCATCCGCTAATTCTGGGGACGAATTGGCCCGCCTTTCCGGCGTTATTGGGGTCGATATGCGCGGATGCCGCTTGGGGGAGCCAGGCTAGGAACGGGGCGGTGCGGGTGCAGGTTGGCGAGACTGATACGGGGCCCTCGGAAACGGCTTCAGAGGAACCGAGCGGGGTCGAGAGACTGATTCTCTCGGACCGCGATGACTTTCCTCTGGAGCAGTTCAGGACGATACCCTAAAACATGCTTTCCAACAGGTCCGCACTATCGACGGTCAGTCCCTTCAACCCGCCCTGCCCGTCACGTATCCTTATTTTGCCATAATTAAGGACAGGTTGTATCGAGTGACCCAAGACGCTCAGACAAAGGTAGATACAACCCAGTTGTTAGTACCAAAGAGCCGCCGGGAAATGCTTTTCCAGGCGGCTCATTCTAACCCAATGGCGGGCCACCTGGGACAGGCGGCCACGCTGAATCGTTTAATGACCCGATTTTTTTGGCCAGGCATTCACGACAATGTGCGCAGGTGGTGCGCGTCTTGTCCTGAATGTCAGTTGGTGAATCCACTGGCCTCCCCAAAAGCGCCATTGCGCCCCCTTCCATTAATGCAGGTCCCCTTCGAGAGAATTGCGATGGACCTCATCGGGCCATTAGAGCGATCCGCACGCGGACATCGTTTTGCGCTAGTTATCGTGGACTACGCAACGCGATATCCGGAAGCAGTGGCTCTCCGCAACATCTCGGCGAAGAGTGTTGCGGACGCACTGTTTCGTTTAATCTCCCGAGTGGGGATTCCGAAGGAAATCCTCACTGATCAAGGCACGGCGTTTATGTCACGCACGCTAAGCGAATTATACGGGTTATTGGGCATCAAATCGATTCGGACAAGCGTCTATCACCCACAAACAGACGGCTTGGTCGAACGATTTAATCGCACTCTTAAATCCATGATCCGTAAATTCGTACAGGAAGACGCCAAAAATTGGGATCGGTGGTTAGAACCCCTCTTATTCGCTGTGCGGGAGGTCCCACAAGCCTCCACGGGGTTTTCCCCCTTCGAGCTTCTCTACGGACGACAGCCCCGGGGGGTGCTGGACGTCCTACGAGAAACTTGGGAGGAGGGACCTTCTTTGGCCAAAAACGAAATTCAATATGTGCTGGACTTGCGAACAAAACTCCACACCTTGGGGCGGCTATCTAGGGAGAATTTGTTGCAAGCCCAGGACCGCCAAAGCCGGTCGTATAACAGGGGTACGAGACTACGCAAATTTACACCGGGAGAGAAAGTGCTCGTATTACTCCCTACATCGAGCTCTAAATTAATGTCGAAGTGGCAGGGGCCGTTTGAGGTCGCACGACAGGTGGGAGACCTCGATTATGAAGTGATACGGTCCGATAGGAACGGGGCACGGCAAATTTATCACCTCAACCTCCTGAAAAAATGGAATGAGGTGGAATCAGTGTTGTTGGCGACGGTGATCGGGGGAGAGGATGATCTCGGGCCAGAGGCGAGCATCAAAGCACAATCGGTCGCATTGGCCCCTGGGGGAGATCACCTCTCACCGTCCCAACTCACTGATCTCTCAAAGCTACAGGCGGAATTCGCCGACGTGTTCTCGCCCCTACCGGGACGTACCGACTTAATTCAGCACCATATCGAGACCGAGCCGGGCGTGGTAGTTCGCAGCCGGCCGTATCGCTTACCTGAACACAAGAAAAAAGTAGTTCAGGAAGAATTAGGGGCAATGCTCGATATGGGAGTAATAGAGGAGTCCAACAGTGACTGGGCGAGCCCGATCGTTTTAGTTCCTAAAACCGACGGCTCGGTCAGGTTCTGTGTGGACTACCGCAAGGTGAACGCAGTGTCGAAATTCGACGCGTATCCAATGCCGCGGGTTGACGAGTTGCTTGATCGGCTGGGCACGGCTCGATTTTATTCGACATTGGACTTAACGAAGGGCTATTGGCAGATCCCCTTGTCTCCATTGTCCAAAGAAAAGACGGCCTTCACCACGCCGTTCGGATTGCACCAATTCGTCACGCTTCCCTTCGGCTTGTTCGGGGCACCCGCTACCTTTCAGCGACTCATGGACAGGATTTTGCGTCCCCATGCCGCATATGCTGCTGCCTACCTGGACGATATCGTGATTTACAGTCACGATTGGCAGCGGCATATGCAGCATGTCCGGGCGGTCTTGAGGTCGTTGAGGGGAGCGGGGCTCACGGCCAACCCGAAGAAGTGTGCAATTGGGCGGGTGGAGGTAAGGTATCTGGGCTTCCACTTGGGTCATGGGCAGGTGCGTCCCCAAATTGATAAGACCGCCGCAATTGCAACCTGTCCGAGGCCCAAGACCAAAAAGGAGGTAAGGCAGTTCTTGGGGCTGGCGGGATATTATAGACGGTTTATTCCAAATTATTCGGACCTCACCAGCCCTCTGACTGACCTTACTAAAAAGGGGCTACCAGATACGGTCCAATGGACGGAGCCGTGCCAGCAGGCCTTCACCCGAGTTAAGGCTGCTCTATGTGGCGGGCCGCTGTTACACTCCCCTGACTTTTCTCTCCCTTTTCTGTTGCAGACTGACGCGTCGGACAGGGGGCTGGGCGCAGTCCTGGCCCAGGAGGTGGAGGGGGGAGAGCGGCCGGTGCTGTACATTAGCCGTAAGCTCTCGAAGAGAGAGGCTAAGTACAGCACCATCGAAAAAGAGTGCCTTGCCATCAGGTGGGCCGTTCTCACCCTCCGCTACTACCTTCTGGGGCGGGAGTTCACCCTCTGTTCGGACCACGCTCCTCTCCAATGGCTCCACCGCATGAAGGATACCAACGCGCGGATCACTCGTTGGTATCTAGCTCTTCAGCCTTTTAAGTTCCAGGTGGTCCACAGGCCGGGTGCTCAGATGGCTGTGGCCGACTTCCTCTCCAGAAATGGGGGGGGGGGGGGCTGCAGGCCGGACGGCTCCCCGGCCTGAGTCGGGCGGTGGGGGTATGTGGCAAGGGGGGCGTGGTTCAGCGAGGTCTGCAGCGGGAGAGAGAGCCGCGGGACAAGCGGTACGTGAGTGGGTTGGAAGCAGATTAATAACACCTGTCTCTTGTTCTAGTAATGAGCGCGGAGAGGGGATAAAACATCAGTGGAACCGGAGATCGAGGAGAGAGAGAGCCCGGACGGTTGACGCCAAACCCCCCTTACAGAGACTGAGTTACCGGAAGCCGGAAGTGCCGACCCGGAAGTGACTGAGCGATCGTTGTTCATTGAGATACCACACCACAGTGTGTGTTGGCAAAGATATTGAGTTTAATAAAGATACAGCATCAACCGTCCAGCCGACCCCTTGTCCTCTTCCTTCCTTATCATATCGAACTTTGCTACATCAGTATATGTCAAATAAAATTGTATATTTCTCCCACAATAATGCACAACAATGCAAGTGAATAATATATATATAGCTCTTGTCAAGAAAGTCAAGAAATTGACTTTCAGAAATATCTACCCAAAATATTAAGGTATAAAATATCTTATATGTGAGTAAATTATTTTACATGTTTTTAGTTTTTTTTTTTTTTAGGTTTAATTTCTCTATTATATTTTTTTTATGTTTTTCCTAATATATTTAAATAGAGGTGTCAAAATTGTAGACCAGTGTCTTCCTTCTACAGATTCACACATATCAAGACTAGATGACAGCAGCCAGGGCTGCCTGTGGCATCAGGATGAGATATTTGGCATTTGGAATCCTGAGCTGTCATAAATCAGTTTGTCTCGCATGCCTTAAAAAAAAAAAAAAAAAAAAAAAAAAAAAAAAACTAAAATAACACCCCTCACCTCACCTGCCACCTTACAGACCTTCATATGGCCATAACTAATTTTAGAGACTGCACATATTCAAGAGGGTATTCAGGATAAAATATCACATGAACTTTATGTAAAATGTTACATTGCTGTTATGGATGTCGGAGACTGAGACCCACAATAAAATACATTTAAATCATATATGAATGAATAATTGAAATGTATTATGTAAAAATGGCAAGGAACGGTTCCACTTATATATGCACTTGATTTGGCACAGCACAATTATAAACCACACTCGGCCCGGAATTCGTGTGGTGACATTGCCACTCAGGATTGGTCACATGTCTGTTGCCTGGATGCCGGTTTCTCTGTAGCTGGGCCTACAACCCCCCCCCCCCCCCCCCCCCCCCCCTTTTGGCCAGAGGCTAAAGACTACAGCCAGCAGAGGGAGCTATTTCCGCATGTTTTCAACCCGCCCATGGGGATGGGAGATCGCACTCACAGCACAGCTAAACGGATCTGGTACGGAGCAAAGTGAGTGTTTCAACTTCTCAAATTAATTATTGTGAAAGTTAAGCTTCCAAAGACATGAACTGAAAACGCCCCAGACTGAACATGCGCTTTGAATCTATTGAACAGACAGTTTTTAATTGTAGTAGGCCTATCTGTTCTCTAACTGAACTGATTTTGAAAATGAATGCGGTTGAGGTGGGAATCGAATGTGTATGTGGCTACAATGATCAACGCACGGAAGCGTTTGAAAGTACAAGCAGGCATCGACCAGCGGACCGGTAGTCGGATAACGTTAGGCGCCTACATTCAAATGCTTCCGTGTGTATCTGTGTAAGTGCTCTGTGAAAAGTGTCATTAATATTTACAACATGTTTTTGAAGCGCAGACATGTTTGATGAGCATGTGAGGACAATGGGTGTTTATGATTCTTCTCAACAGTGCTCATAGTATAAGACTTGGTATCTTAGTCTGTGACAACACTTGATATTGAATGTTGGTCAAATTATTTTCTTTGATTTCCACCATGATTATTTCAGGAGCCTTGTGCATAGTAAAACGTCCTGGGTCATTGAGAGAATGAGCCACTTTAGCATTTATGAGGGCAGCTGCAGTGCACATAGACTCAAGAGAATGCGAGACAAGAAGTGAGAAGAGGGAATACGAAAGAGTGTGCAGTGTGCACATATCCCAGAAAAAAAGAAAGGGAAGGAACAAGGGTAAATTGGTCATCTGAGAAAAGAGAAAAAGAACAAGACGATGTGAGAACGAGAGAGATATTGACTGCTCCCTGTGTGTGACAACACTTGCAGGAGCCAGATTAAATCAAATGCCATCATTTGAGAGAGCAGAGCAAACGCCTTGGCACTGTACAGTGAGGGGACACTCGATCTGTCATCCAGCATTCATTTTCACATTCATCAACCTTCTCCATTCTCTGCTTTTCATTTAGAGCAAACAGATGTAGAGGGATCAATACGGCGGTCCTCTGCAGTGGTGTACAGCGTCGGAGAGGGGATGGAGGGGAGGTGTAGAGGAGCTGCTCGAAATGCAGTCCCTGGTAAAGAATACAACGAGCTGAGCAAAACAGGTAACAGACATGAGAACAGGCAAAGACTTGAATCACACCTAATGACCTCCAAATCAAAGATCAATGTCACGAGAAAATGAGGTCCAGGGTATTACCTTATTCTGTTCAAGTGAATTTAATGTTGAATCTATCTATCTAAATATAGTATCTTGGTGTCTATCATTCTGTGAGTCTTATCTGTTTTTCAGTTGTTGTTGTTTTTTAACTCGAAACTGCATTTTAAGAAGCTGTTCATCAATAATTAGTTTTTTCGAGAATTTGGTATTTAAGGAATAAGTAATTGATTTAGACCAAAATAGTATTAGAGGGCTGAAATCATGACTAAAATATGACACTACTGATGCATTTTCAGCGTCTATTTCATGCACACAACGTAGAAAAGCTTACAACAGCTAAACATGTCAGCAGTGTAGATGCATATCACCTTGACAAAAAATAATGCTAGAGTAGCAATATGCAAAATGTGTTTGGCTGAAATATCGAGAAGCTACTCTTGGCAAAGAACTTTACTAAGACTCGTAGGATTAATTTTTGGGGTTTGTGTAATTGTCTTTCACACCACATAATGTATTTGAGTTGTCAAGTCGACACAGAATTGTGCAGGAAGAAGGTCAAACAAATTTGGATTATATTGCAAAGTGCATGCGACGTTTCATTTGTCTCTTTATTTTTGTTGTCTGTTTCAACAGTAAACAACAATAAATGGATTGGAACATCCAACTTTATTTATTTAATGTATAGACAATGCATTTTAGTTTTAATCTGTTCAACAAACAAACACATCAAAACCAAGGATCTAAAAAAAGGGGATAAAAGTGTGCCCACAACTAATTTATTATGGGTGTGAATGATCACTGGTCTCATTATTCGATTTGATTATGATTGTCGGTAGAACACGAGAGTTATAGCATACTGACATTTCTCTGTTTATAATCTATTACTGTATCGATGCAGAATCGTGCACGTATGCATCGGTGCAATGATTCATTTCAACACCCCTATCGTTTATCATCAACATGCAGTGGTGGGAAGAGTACTGAAAAAGCATACTCAAGTAGAAGTACTGTTAAAAATAAACAATACAAAATAAACATAATGTAGCGACGGCAGGTTTAGGGAAAATAGCGCAGTAAGAGTACAGATACCGCACTTAAAGGGGGGGTGAAACACTCAGTTTCAGTCAGTGTCATGTCAATCTTGAGTACCTATAGAGTAGCATTGCATCCTGCATATCTCCGAAAAGTCTTTATTTTTTTAATAATTATATAAGAAAGATGCGCTGTTCCGAGTCTTTCCGAAAAAAGCCGAGCGGGTGGGGGCGTGTCGTGTGAGCGGAGCTAAATAATGACGTGTGCAGCAGCGCGCTGTGTGTTGAGTCGAGCGTCATCCCTAACAGCGGTAAAAAAACTTTATTCAAAAAAAAAAATATGGCTTTTAATCAGATACAGCCATACATCTATGATCCGGAATCAGACCCAGAGGCTGCAGTTGAACAGGAGCAGCAGCAAAAACGACTAGAGCAGGACGTCTGTATGTGGTAAGTTACAAGTTATACACTAACTATATAATATGCTTAGCGGCTTGTGTTATTTACATATTTATACTTGAATTATATCGTCGTATTTTTGTCTTTGAAGGTGTACATGTGGGAAGTGCAGTTGTGCACGTGTGTTTGTGTGTTTACGCGTGGTTTGTGTAGACAATTGTAACGTTAGTAAGCGGACTGGTTTTGCACCGCAGGCTATAGTGTTTACATAGATAGACACGGAATAGTAGCGCATTTGAATGAAGAAGCGCGCTTATTTAGTTCAACATATTTCCCCCCTTTGTGTATTGTTGTTTGGAGTGCTTTTACAATACACAAACATAAAGTTACACATATAGTGGCCAGCTAAACAAATGTACACGCACTACACATCGCATGCTCCATTGATCAATTAACTATACGTGATCATGTTTGGGCTACTTGATGAGCATAGGCAAAGACACAGACATTTGAAGCAGTCTCACTCACCGCCTGCGGTTCTAACGTTAGGACCTTTATCGTTGGGACTGCTCCATCCTTCAGCATTAGGCGATTGGAAAAGCCGGCGTCAAGCTGGGCCTTGTTTATGAAACAGTCGGCACCGAAATGCAGCGAACAGATATAAACATTCGCGCAACTCAGTTGCTGATCCGGAAAAGCAAATTACATCCACTGTTGCCTTAACGCGGGGTTTTTGGCGAATCTGTGCAGGACTGTCTTGGTCTGGCAACCAAAAACCCACTTTTTTGGTGACATTGTTATGTGCTATGTGTAATTGTCACCTGTCCAGCATCCTAAACCAGCGTTTTGATGGGCATAGCCTGTTGCTTTCGCTCTCTCCCTCGCTCTCTCTCACGCGCTTCCGGTAGAATTGTCCGTAAGGCCCATACAAGGAAATTCCGCCCCCACTAACGTCAATGGGGACGCATGATCTCAAAAAACTTGCCGAAACTTATGACTAACCGGAAGTAGTATTTTTGACAAAGAAATACTCCCATCAAACGTCCACCTTAACTTTTGAAACTTTGTCTATGTTTAGTATGGGATTCCAAGTCTTTAACAGTGTAAAAAGATCAGTATGCATGAAACAGCATTTCACCCCCCCTTTAAAATGTACTCAAGTAAAAGTACACTGTTTTTAAACTACACAAAAAAGTAACATTCCTGAGGAAAAACTACTCAATTACAGTAACGAGAGTATTTTTAATTCGTTACTTTACACCAGTGTGAACATGACATCTTGAACAGCATATTGAGTTCAGTTACCCAATTCACCCTTTGCCGCAAGTCCGGACCAGTCACATCGGCGAATCTGCCGTTTTCTCTGACAACATTTTGTTTAGCGCTCATTCAGGTTAATTTGAAGAGATGATCAGTTCACGCGATCTCAACACATTAAATAGCCATTAAACAGTATTAATTGTTTGAATCTCTTGAAAAATTTAAATTTGAAAGTTGAGACTTTTTCATACCAAAAGTAACTTGATCTGTCAAATTTTCGGCTTGTTATCAGTGTCTTCTTTGCTCTGCAATGTATTTTCTCTATGTGAGAGCGTGTGTGGTGTAAGAGTGCCATGGCTTGTCAGACGCAACAGTAACCAAAGGGTCTTTGCAAATGGTAAATTGCCCAAATGTAATTATCAGAACTTTATTGTCAGTTTTGTTTTGTTTTTGGTTGAATGAAAATTTGGTTTAATTTTGGTTTTGGTAAAAAAAAAAGTTTTGCGGCATCACTAATTTTCAGGTCATGAAATGCTGAAGAACTGCCAGATGCAGTGTAACCTCATCAGTTATTATCGGCAATTCAATGGATCTAATTGAAATAATTGACAGTGCTTAGACACCTCTTATCTAGTCTCAGCCTCAGATATCACGCCCACGGTCCACTGACTGAATGTCTGATGGCACACTTTACTGGAAACGCTTCAGGATTTTCAAAGTCATCAGAAGTTGAATTCTACAGAATTTCTGGGAGCCTTCTGTGTCGCATTCAAGTGTGCCGCACAAGTCCTGAAAAGTGAAGCCAAAGCGTTATTTGATGCTGTAAAAACGGTGGGGTGTGACATCATGATTCACAGCTGACATCATGATTTACAGTAGTCACTGAGGCACTAATGGACTCGCATTCTTTACTGGTCCACCTTGAAATAAAGATGCCATGATGCCAAACCCCCTCATGGAAGAAGAAAGCCATTGTTTTTACAACTGTTACAATGAGCGTTTATCAGGATCAGCTAAACGCTGGATTTTCAAAAGTATGTGAAGCATGTAAAGTTCGTGGTATAAACTCGTTCAAATACGTCCAAGAGTCTGTTATTGTAGGAACTGATTATACATCAGGTTTTTCTATTCATATGTTTCATATTGCCTCGTAATGGATTAAAATATGCATAGAACTGAAACCTTTTATGGCAGGTATCCTTGAGGTGTATGTATAAGAAACGGGCCGTTTCAGAGCATATCGGCTCTAATAGCACAACAGCTGGACCTTTTCAGTAGTCCTCTGCGCTTTATATGTAATTGAAAGTAGATGAAGCGTTGTTTTAAATGGGTAGTTCTGAGGCTCTCTGGGTAATTTCCCCCATTAATGAATCTGCAGATTATTTTCAGGGGAAATGAACCGAGAACAGCACAAATGTATTTATACGGTTCACTAATGAATCTGTTTAAGTTATAATGCCAATAGATGGGAACCAGTATGGGGTTTCACTTCCTGCTTCTACTTTACACCTGTATACGCAAAAGGCATAACTGCATTTTATTTTATAGCACATGATGGCTTACTGATCCCTTTTATGTTCAGTAATGACTCTGCTTCTTGAACCACTATATTGTTCTTGACAAAATGTTTTGGAGATTAAAAAGAACTTCTTGTCACACTAATTATTCCTTTGTTTTGGGTTTTCAGTTTAATAAAAGTGCCAATACATGGATGATTTCCTAAAGAACTATAGAATAAAATATTCTTTTGTGGAACTTATCTCTTTCCCCACCAGCATTTTTATATATATTTTATATTTGATATATAAAAAGTCGTGGTAATATAAGACTATCCTGTAAGTTTCAGAGCTGAAAACGCTGTTAGTCAAAGAATAGCTTTTATAGACACCAGGCAAGGAATACGACCGTGTGCTTCATCCTTGTCATCGAGCGACAAAACACGCCTCTACAGAATAAAAAGCACATGTAATTCAGTAGCCCCGCCCACCGACTCATGGAGCTGTTCAGATCACGCTAGCCAGCAGCAAACATGCTAAAAGAAGATAGCAAAATATTGTGGAAGAACACAGTCGCTGCATAAGCTTCCTTTGGATCCTAATATTAGGAATGTGTTATACTTACGTAGGGAAGACGTACGCGTGTTCACTTTATTTCACTGCAAAATCATTTAAAAACAACTCTCAGGTTGATGCTGGATTTGCAGACACAATGTTGTGCCTTCTATATTGGATCCGCCAGAAATGGTGCAACAAACTTATGTAAGTAAAACATATTTTTTATATGTAGTATAGTAGTACTACAATAGTAGTCTTGGGGGGGTTGTGTTTTCTAGATGGGCAACCAAAATGGAAGCCTCTGATTTTGTGTGTGTGTGTGTGTGTGTGTGTGTGGTTCACGCACCGATCGGGCAGGCCAGAAATAATAGTCCAATCAATTGCGGGTGGATGAGAAATAAATCATTGTGTTTGTTTGATGAAGATGTTTACAATCCCTGTGATCGAGAGAATCATTCCTGTTGCAGCTTTCAGAACAATCCCTCCCTCATGTGAACTGAACTGACAGGAGCTGAAGCTCATTAAATATGCAAATCTTATCCAATCCTAGCCGTAGGAGTTTACTTCTAAGCAGAGGTGGAAAGAGTAACAAAATATTCTACTCAAGTAAAAGTACTGTTACTTCAATGAAATTTCACTTAAGTACAAGTAAAATTACTGGTCTAAAAATTTACTCAAGTAAAAGTAAAAAGTAGCTCATTTAAAATGTACTCAGAGTAAAAGTTACTTAGTTACTTTTTTTTACAGTGGGTGTGGGGGACTCTCCCCTGTAGGGTTGTGATAGGATGAGATTTTCACGATATGACAACTATCTCAGAAAACATCAATTAAACATTTACTGTACCTATTATTAAATGATGGTAATTATAACTAGTTAAAATTATGTTAAATGAATGAAGAAGATTGGTCTTTTTTTATTTGGTTGAACAAATGCTTTATTATAACAAACTTAAAACCATTTGTTTATTTTGTTTATCAAAATTTCAATAAAACATGTCTAATAAACTAAATTCAATAAATTATTATGAATTAGATTAAAAACTTTTTATCATTAATTCGTTAATGTTTGAGAATGACAGAGTCCATATGTAGTAGACGGAGCAGCTCATTCACAGAGAGAGAACAAGCAGATCATATATTCATATAGCATTCAATGTGTAACGAGTAGAAATATAGTGTGGCCTTTTAAGAGCTGCGCGCGCTCCCTGAAAACGAGTTCTGCATCTTGTGTGTGTGTGTGCGCACTGAGTTTTGAGCTCCCATGTGGGGATTATTCTCAGTTTTTCTGTTGCTAACAGTCCGTTATTTTGTTTTATTGAGTAATGCTGTGGACGGAAATGGAGTTTGTGATGAGAGTTCAGCGGGAAATAAAGCGCGATCTGTTTGACGTCAATCGCCTCCGTGTTTGCATCCACTCCAGATATATTAAGTGAGCTATCCGCATTTTTCCCCCGGACACAAGCGTTACAAATGTTGTGCTTTAATGTTCACAGACCATGTCGCGATTTGATTTATTTCTAAGGCCTACAGCTCTACATTCGAGTTTTTCGTTCATCCACCAGTTTGCGTGTATTACACCAAATCTACGTTATCATGTAAAGTTAATGTTCATGACTGGATTCCGGGATTCGCTCTGCGTCACAGAAATCAATCGGCCTAAGTTATAAACATACCTTTATTTGCACAAAGGGACGTGTGCCCGAACATGTTCTGTGTTTCTTCATTTGCATCCACCTTTTGTGCAAATTTGATATCCTCCAGGACAACACCATGTTATTTTTTTGTATTTCCACACTAGCCAGGGGTTCACGACGGCGTTTTGCTTTCACCTGAGTCTGCGTCACTGACGTCTGTCTTGTTCGTCTCCATCTGATATTTGCGCGCATGTTCTCTCCCGCGCCCCGCGCCCTCTATTCAATATTAGTCATTTCCGGAGCCGCGTTTTTTTTTCCCTCCACTCTGTGCATTAATGATTTTATTTTTACTCAGTCACGGATGTGGTTTAAAATGTAGCGAAGTACAATACTTTAATCAAAATGTACATAAGTAAAAGTAAAATTACAGATTTTTAAAACTACTTAAAAAAGTAGAAGTACACAGAAAAACTACTCAATTACAGTAACGCGAGTAAATGTAATTCGTTACTTTCCACCTCTGCTTCTAAGTCTCCAGTGCGGCACACCCATCAAAACCCAGCGTTCAGGAGAGAGCCTCAAAACCAGTGTAGAAAATAGCCTATTACTTATTAGTTAAAAAGGACAAATACAAAAACAACAAAACAAAGTGTGTTAATTTAACATGTAGTATTACAGAAATGGAATAATCAAATGTGAAAACAAACCAATGCATAGTCTTCACTGTAACGTATTAATTAAATATAAATGTATTTATAAAGATAGAAAAGAGCAGCGAGAAATTTTGTCTTGTTGTTTGAGGAACAATATATACACAAGACAGCAGGTACATAGACTGCTGTCCCTTTAAGAGCTAAGGCACATATCTAATACAGCCTACTGAAAAATCTTGGATACACTAAATTATTTATACATACCTTCAACAAATTGCTAACAAGATCACCTAACTTAACTTATAACAAACAAGATAACTAATCACCACATGCTTTAGTCTTTTAACATTTAACAAACAAGGTGTGCCATATATATGTATCTTAATTTAATTCATAAAGCTTAAAGAAAACTTACCTCAACCAGATTAAATCCAGTCCTTCCAAAGCATGGTTGAAGGAGGAAATCCCTCACAAGGTACAGCGCTGACACACTGCGCATGCGCGATGACGAGAAGTCATCAAGAAATCAAAACATTACGTTTTCTCAACTTACTTGTTTGTGTTCAGTGGACAACAAATTAGTATACGTGCAGTGAAATCGTTCTTATAAGTAAACTCAAAAATGTTCACTCAACTTAAAATTTGAAACTGATTCAACAAATTGCAATTTGGATTTTTTTACAGTGTGGGTAAGTCTCATAAAAAAAGCAACATGAACAAAAATTTGAGAATCGAGAAAATCGGAAATCGCTTTTTGTCTAACACCTGTATAGCAATGCCTGTGTGGCTTGTTTCTGCTTCTTCTTTTCCTGTGTTTTGATTCAGAAATGCTTTCAGAATATGCGTAATAACAGTGAAAACATGGAGTGCCAATAAAAATTCTGTCAATGGCTGGGAAGCGTTGTCTCATAAATGACATTACAATCCTCCATGTCTCCCTAAAAATTACCCCATGCTCTTTTTGTAAGATGAATACAGAAAATAAATATGATATCGATATGGACATTTTTCTAATAAAAACACATCAAATTGCATCAGAAGGCCTTTATTAGCATCCCTCGGAGCCGTGTGGATCACTTTTATAACTGTGTTCTTTTTTCTTCTTCTTTCTTTTTCAAATTTGGGGCTGCCATTTACTGCCATTATAATGCTTGGATTAGCCAGGACATTTTTTAATACAAATCTGATTATTTTCTGAAAGAGGTATGTCATATACACTTCGGATGCCTTGAGGGTGAGTAAATCATGGGGTAATTTTCATTTTTGGGTGATCTGACCCTTTAATACTTTTCAGAATCAGTTCTTGTCAAGATAAAATCAGGTAAATTTGAATTCATTTCTGTTTCACTCAGATTATGTAAGTAAAATGTGTAACATTTAATATAGCAATATTAAAGTATAGTAGTATAATATATATTATGATATTTTAATTGTACTATATGCTTTAAGAGTAAAAACTTTTAATGAAAATAAAATGTGTAAAGTGATTGCTGTCGAAAGGTTTCATCTGGATGGCAGATGCAATGACAGGTTGAATTTTTAGCGCAGTATCCATGTAAGGTCATGACTGGCAAATCTGCATGAGAAAATGGTATCTTTGACAGACAGCTGTCACAGCAAGACACCAGCCCGCAACAGCTGTATACTTTTACAGCTATTAACACACACACACACACACACACACACACACACACACACACACACACACACACACACATACACACACACACACACACCACCGTAATCCACAGCATCCCAACCTCTTCCCTTCAAGGGTCACCTGGGTTAAGATGAGTGACAGCTCTCTGGATCACAAGGGCCTATAGTGGAGAGAGCGAATTTGGTGGAAAGATCATCTCCTCCCTCGGGGTGGTCAAGGCTTCACGCTGAGAGAAGACTGATAAGAACACAGAGTGACGAGGGACATATGTCTGAGACAGATAAAAAAAATAAAAAAACATGAGCATCAGAGGGGAACGCTGGAGGAACTTTAGTACAAAGCAGCTCTGTCCCAACAGACTGAAGGTTACATGCAACACCTAGCGTAGAGGTGTGGGGGTTGGGGGGCACGTTTCGGTAAAATGCGCTCAAGCGGAGAGCTGAATTTGTCTTTCGTTTTCACACCCTGCTTGTTTTCCCCGTCAGCCTAGTGCCTTGGTCATTGTTCTTCTAAATGTTTGACTTTCTGCCAGTCTTGTTTGATATATGTGCCTGCCCTGCACCATCATTTGGCATTGTTTCGACCTCAAAAACACATTTTGATTTTTGTGATCAATTTTGTGCACAAAAAAAAGAGATTATTGTCCAGATCGATTTAATCATATAAATGTTGACTGTAATAAAAAATTGTTTTTGAGAAAGTGCTACACTGTAAAAAATTCTGGTTGTTTTTTGTTGGTTTAACTTAAAAAAGTAAGTAACCTGGTTGCCTTAAAATTTTGAGTTTATTGAAATTAAAAATTTGAGTTGATACAATGAAGGAAATTAGTTTAATAAATAGAAACTGAAAATATTGTTGTATCTGAACCACATAAAAAATGTGATAAATGATAAAAATAGCACTATTTGGCATGTTTCACTGCATCATCAGAAATAAAACACACACAATTACCCAATATGCTTAAAAAAATCTTTTATTAATATTTTAATAAAGGTTGTTGAATCTCAAAAAATATTCATTATATTAACTCAAAATTTTAATTTCAATGAAGTCAAAATTTTAAGGCAACCAGGTAACTTTTTTTCTAAATAATTTTTTACAGTGTATCTAAAAATCTTTTATCATTTGTATGTTTTATTATATACATATTTATTATATTATATCAAATAATGATGACATCAATAACAGATTAAGTAAATCGGTCTGTCCACTACTTGAAGATATTTCATAATAAAATAGATTGGCATCATTTTGTTTTCGTTGACAACATAAATTGCAAAAATAGTGAAAAATATATATTTTTCTTTTATACCATTTTACCGTAAAAACAATATTTTCAGTGGCCATATTTTGAGGACATTAGCCATTAAGGTTTGACTATGAATTACGTTTTTTTTAATTATTATCAGGTCTGACATTCTGAAAATGAGAAATGGAGTTCTTTACTTTTAAATATCCAAAATATAGTCAAACCAAAAATTATTCAGACACCAAATATCATTTGTTACTAGTGAATGCAGGACACTATAGTTCGTTTAAGCGAGGGTTGCAAAATAAAGTAACATTTGACGTAAAGTGGACTATACCAGTAAAATAAAAATAAAGTAAAAATTCTTACAGTGGACTACCAGTAAAATTGATAAACAATTTGGGACCAAAATTATTCAGACATAATTGATGATACCACTAAATAGGAAGCCTACTTAAATTGAACATTTGATTGTTTGATTGTAATCCATTACATACCTTGCTAAGAGTTTAACTCATATTTTATTGCCAGTTACTAAAATATAGAGAATAAACTGTGATTATGTGAGAAAAATGTTGAAAGTTTCTGAATACATTTAGGCTTGACTCTAAACTGTACTAAAGTTTTGAATCCCTGTGACTTTCTAAGGGACAAGAAACAGGAATTTGTGGGAATGTGCGGTTGTATTTCATACTTTACAAAGTAAACACCCAGTAAGCAATTTCTTACAGATTTCCCACCAACACCTCATCACCAGCGTTTGCTGTAAAGTGGATTCATTGTTTCCTTGCAACAGTTTTCAGTGCGCACAGATTCATTTGATCGCTGCGGAGTAATCAGGGGTTATAAAGCGTGACCAGCCGATGGAATCGAAAGGTGATGCTTTGGCCTCTTATGTTATGACCGCAACAATCATGATCCATATGAATCAGCAAGCCAGAAACACATTTCTGCCGTAACTCCAGAACCGACTCAGATAAACTCAAATACCAAAGCCATTAACAAGACTGAGCACTGCTGTCTGCTTGAAAGGAAATATGATGGTGGAGGAAAATAAATCGCTTTGTTTGTTCATGCCCACGCTGATACAAAAGTGGCTTTGCGTATTAGGGAAAACAGCGCAGAGGAAGGGTGTTGGTGTGTTTATGCAGTGTTTGATGACTTGGTTTTCCTTTTGAAACATAAAGGTGACTGAATGATGCACCATTGAATAGTTTCTTTCAGGCACAGTCTTACGCATTTTAGATGGTAGCGAGATGGTACTTGACTCTCTGAAGTGGGGTCCAAATGTCTAGGACCATTATGAAAAGCTGTGATTTTCTTTATATAGTCTTAAAAATAAAGGTTCCAAAAGGAAGTTTGTGCTGCATAGATGCCATAGAATTATTTCTGGATTCCTTTAAAGAACCTTTCATTGATAAAATAACTATTTGTCTTAAAAATATTTTTCCACTATAAAGAACCTTTTGTGCAATGTAAGGGGTCAGTGGATGTTAAAGGTTCTAAGCAACTAAAGTCTTTAAATGTATTAAGTATTTATAATATGACAAAAATACTATCAAATATAAGCAGATTTGTCATTGAGCATGTGAACTAAATTTCAGAATCACAATCTGTACAGCTACTTATTTATAATATTTTTAATTCACATTAATGTAAGATATTATTTCATGAGAGCACACAATGTCACGTATAGATAATAATTGTGACAGTTTTATTTATTTAAAATGTTGTCACATCGTTCACATGTAATTATCTGCCTAAACTAAAAGTAAAAGCACACCGAGAGGTTGATTATTGATTGACAGAATGGTATATTTCATCATCTCTCAGGCTAGTGGCAGTCCTGGTTGAGTTGTTGTTTCCTGGAAGATTATACTGGGAGGGGAATATAATTTCATACTGCAGTATTGATTGATTTTTATCTTTGCCAGCTCTGTTGTCAGTGTCCTTCTCGAAAATGACCTCTGGAGAAAAGAGGAGTCTGTTGTGGTCTTATTCCTTCTGGAAACTATAAGATGTCATTCATCATAAATCATCCTGTAAATCAAATTATAGGGACTGTCTGTAAAGATAAAGCATTTTTCATAGACTTCTAATGTTTTATGAGATCTAGAATAACATCGCTGATGTCTCCATTAAGCATGTTTACATACACACTGATACCTTGATAGCTCCCATAGATCAGCTTATTGAATTTACCCAATGTCTCGGTTACATGCAAACCAATAACCCAACAATGCAAGTAAACCACATTTACAAGATTTTATTTCCCGGTAGTGACGTCACATGTGATGTTAAATAAGCAGTATTTTCACTGTACCGTATTGGCTTTGGCTGACACATTTTTATCAATTCTTGGCTCAAGACAGAGTAAGAGTTTAAACATTTTCGCAAAACATTTTCTCTGGATGTGCTTACAAACGGGTCAAATCTTTTTACATATAAGATGTCTTAGTACCATTAAAACATCCTGCAAGTTTCATATAGCTTAAAACGTCCTCCTAACCAAAGTATTTATTTAATCAAACTCCAAAAATGGCATTGTTGGATACTGTTTTTTTTTTGATGTCACAAGGGCAAATAGATTGGCATATGCCTGCCTCCAGAGCAAGATATCAATATACATCATCGCACCATAGGGCCCACCCACCAGCTTTCTGTCGCTTCACGACATTTGCCTACACTGGCTGCGAGCATCGCGTCAAAAGCAAATAAACCCATTATAATCACTGATGTTGTCTACATTGGATAGATACATTATACAGATGCCCGTTCACTTTCTGACGTACGCTTGGAAGAGTCTTTGGGGCGGCAGTGGCTCAGTGGTTCATGTAGATTGTCTACATACCGAAAGGTTGGTGGTTCGATCCCCGTTTCCACCTGACCAAGTGTCGAGGTGTCCATGAGCAAGACACCTAAACCCAACTGCTCCCGACGAGCTGGATGGCGCCTTCCATGGCAGACACCACCGTCGGTGTATGAATGTGAGGCAAGATGTAAAGCAATTTGGATGGCCATAGGTTCTGTTAAAAGCGCTATATTAACCCGTTTAATCCCAAATTTTTTCCTGCAATGTGAGTACATGCAATTTACTCCTTAGACCTCCCTAACACACAAATGGTATGCCTTCTTTGATTTTATGTTGGTTAAGTTAGTGAAATATTAGGTTTTATACTCGGTCACAATAGTGACCGGTGGGAAACAGCATAGACAGAATTCATACAAATTCTTCTATTAGACCTATTTACCGGTTTGAAACTTAAAATAACAATAAAATATCCAACATATAAGAATGAGATATGATTAGGATTTACTTCAAAACTATTTCTATTGTTCATGATACACAATAAAAAAAAATTGGGGGTATGAAAATTGCAGCCCATTGAAATAAATACAAAAATCTAGGTAACGCGTTCATCTTCACTGAATAACGTGTCTGGCCAAAGAGAGGGGAAGAGGTGACCAACAAACCTTGAAAAGATCTACGCACTTACATGTAGTTATTACTCCTAAATATTAGGAAGAGCAACTTTGAACATTGAAGCACCAATTGGTAAATCCGAAATTTGGAAGTTTACAAGGTATATCTTATAAGGTTTATAAGGTATATCTCATAGATATAGATAGACAGACAGACAGACAGACAGACAGACAGACAGACAGAAGTATAGACTGATAGACAGATAGACAGAAGTATAGATAGATAGACAGACAGACAGACAGACAGACAGACAGACAGACAGACAGACAGACAGACAGAAGTATAGATAGATAGACAGACAGGCAGACAGACAGACAGACAGAAGTATAGATAGACAGACAGAGAGAAGTATAGACAGACAGACAGAAGTATAGATAGATAGATAGACAGAAGTATAGACAGACATATAGATAGACAGACAGAAGTATAGTTAGTTAGACAGACAGAAGTATAGATAGACAGACAGACAGACAGACAGACAGACAGACAGAAAGAAGTATAGCTAGACAAAGGTATAGACAGACAGAAGTACAGACAGAAGTACGGATGGATGGATGGATGGATGGATGGATGGATGGATGGATGGATGGATGGATGGATGGACGGATGGATGGACGGATGGACGGATGGATAGTTTTCAGTTCAATCTGTGAGTGAGTTCATATGAATAACACAGAATGACATAGAGGGGACATATTCTGTGTTATACTACCGGTCACAATTGTGACCGTCTTCTTTTATATGCATCCTGACAGCAGAATAAACTATGTATTCATATAATTTCAATATGTATGTATAGATAACCCTTTCATGATGATGTGTGCAAAAAATGAATGAGCTATTCAAAAATTAACTTTGATTAATTCACTAAATTTTCCTGTCATTTCTGTGCTTTCACATTGTCATTGCGCTAAGATGGCAGTACCAAGAAATAAGTGTGTGTGGTCACACGACCAAACTATGCAGCAATGTTAAACCTGCCCAGAACTCATGTAGACATCTTAAATGGGTATTATAAATGAAAATTTGCTTCATAATAGAAGTTGCTTTTTAATACAACACTAAAATATTCGAGGAAAATTTACGGTCACAATTGTGACCGGTGGGATTAAACGGGTTAATGCAGTCCATTTACCATTTACCAAGAGTAAATCAAAGCATGAGCCTCACCCACGCCACACTGGTCTCGAATATCACGAAAGAGCTCCAGAAGGATAAAAGGGGGAGTAACGACCAGGCCTGAGACATTTACTTTGGTTTTGTTGTTTGTTGTTTTGTCATTAAAGTTTGGCGATTGGAGGTTCCGGCCTCCTCTTTCCCTGAACTTTAAACTTTGCTACAATACATATCTTTTTTGTGCTAAAAACGAACGGTTATATTAGCGATTAGCATTTGGCTTTCTATCATTAGAAACCCTGAGTATATTCGAAAGATCGTGCTCTCCCCTCTTATATCCCCCCGAGACGAGAGATTTATGCTTTTTATTTCTGGAAAAATTTATTTCGGTGGCACAGATATCGTAAATTTGCGTCATCGGTAAAATGCTTGGCCAGACGCTAAAGACTGCAGCCAGCAGAGGGAGCTATTTCAGCATGTTTTCAACTCGCACATAAGGGATGAGGTCACACTCACAGCACAGCACAGCTCGGCTCAGGCATTCATATTAACGGTGTGGCCGGCGGAGCAAAGTGAGTATTTTATCTTCTCAAGATAATTCCTATGAAAGTTAATCTTCCAAAGGCATGAACTGAAAACGTGCCAGACTGAACACGCACTGAGAACTACTGCTCCGAGCGTGGACGCATTTACCTCAGCTTTCATCACGAGAGCTCATTAAGCTCATCACGATGCGTGATCTTACTCCTGCTGCGTTTATGACACTTCCTCAGCGGCTAAATCACAATATATTGAACAGACACTTTCAGTTTTTTATTGTAATGTCTGTTCTCTAACTGAACTGATTTTATGAAGATGAGCGTGGTGGTGGGATAGTATAAGTGATTCAGTAGCGGTGGCCTCACAGGACAGCAAAGTATTCTGGGAATTGTAGTCTTTCATCCCCATGAGACAAAAACACATTTTCTGTCTTTTCTCAGTCTAGAAAGCACCAAATAAAAAAAAATCTTTCACATTTCTACTGCATTAATGACCAAGTTTAAATACAGATTCATCTTCCCAGCGCTGAAGTACCCCTTTAAAAAAACTTATTAACATTATAATTGAACCTCAAGTAACATATTAAAATAATAATAATAAAAGACCCCTTTAAATTGACACTGTTACATATCACACATACGCACTAAATTAAGCCAACATAATGCAGGTAGTGTTTACATAGGAACAATATGACCCTTTTTTGACCGCTTATGACCCTGCTACGATAACGGAAAATGAGTTAACGCATTTAAATGACCAAATATATTGTCGCCGTAAGCATAATTGGGTTGAGAACAGGTGGAACAAATTGGTATAATACCACACCTATAACTCTGAAATAAATGTACCACATACTACCAAAAATATTTTGTCATACGGCCTAACCAGTTTTCACTGTGCAAAGATATACTCACAATGACAGAACTGCTAATTAAGATGCACAGATAAGTGTGTTGCCCTCGCTGTGAAGTTCCAGCACCATGAATTTAGGTTGTAATTTGTTTTCCACAGGTCTTTGCACATGCTTAGTGCTTATTTATTTCTGCTTTGAAGGGATAATGGTTTTATTGCATGATTAATAATGAAAGAAAATGCCTAGTGGATGGGTGTTTTTGACTCCAATTTGTACCAGGACCTTTTCACTTATCTGACTATCTGTTATGTGACAGGTTAATTAAACTAATAGTTCAACCAAAAATAAAAAGCACAATTTACCTTTTGTTGCGTTACACACAATTTCTAGTATTAATTCGAGAGTCAGTGAATTAAACCGATGATGACGAACCAAGTCAAAACTCAAAATAGTTATTCAGATCTCTCAAGGTCATCTCACTGACTTCATCCAAATGCCACATTTATCAAGTTAACAGCTTGCTGGAGGGAAGACTATAAGTGAATAATTACTTACATTTAGGTTTGTTCCTTATACAAAGTTACCTGACATATACATGACGGATAAACTACTTTTCAGTCATGACAACTCTGGGAAAAAACATTTTAGTAATGTAAATTGAATGTACATAGGTTTGGTCTTGGTGGACTAGATCTACTTCACTGCTGCTGGAGCTTTGGCTGCTGTTGCAGAGCAAGTATGGCTTGCTTCTGGTAAATTCTCTGGACATAAGATTAATGGAAACATGCTGCTGCTGCTCCCTCTGTAGCAGGTGGTGCTGGGGAGGTGGAGGACTAGAATAAGATTTTGAATAGTGCACAGAGATAGTGTATTCATATAGATGCATTGTAATTATAAAGTGAAATAGTTATGAATATGTGGAATCGTGAATTTTGTGTTTTATTTTTATTTTAATTGAAAGATCTGTCACTATATGAAAACCAACATGATGGTGAGTAATGTAAACTTTTTGGGTCAACAATGTTAAACTAATCCATATGAATTGAGTGGTTTTTAGTCCAAATTTTCTGTTGAGACATGGTCACTTTATATGATGAAAAGATCAATTTAGGCTTTTATTCACATACGAACATGCTTGAGCCTCCGTTTACCACAACTGATGTGTGAATTGATGATTGTTTATATGTGAACAAAAGCAAAAATTAAATCTGTTCAGTGTATAAAGTAATTGTTCCTCTTGAGAAAATTTGGACCAAACCCCTCAATGCATATGGATTAGTTTTACCATTTATGTGAACTTTTTGAAGGATCAAAATCAGCGTTTCCATCGCAGGAACTTTCCCCAAGAACTAGGAACTTTGGTTTGGTACTCTGTGTGTTTCCACCACAGGAACTTTCCCCAGGAACTAGGAATTTTGGTGGTACTCTGTGTGTTTCCACTGCAGGAACCGGGGTCTAAATGAAGTTCCGGGTAAATATTTCCCCCTCCAAACAGCCCTGCTCGCGAGGTAGCACTTTTTCAAAGTTCAGGAACTTTCGAGGCCGGGAATTGGGTGCTGAACATGCTGATTGGTTGAGCTCACGCAGCATTTTTTTTCAACCGCCAAGTCTTTTGCAAGGTTGGTTCTGCGCTCAGTAAATATCTTGCTCTTTCTGTCTGATGGCGCGCGTTCGTGTCAGCCATCTCACAGTCAATGCCCGTAATAGCTGATAACATACATTGTCATTTTAAATCTAGCTTTGCAAGCTTTCAGAATACGCTGCTGTTTTCTGCCGTTTTGTTAATTACCTCTTTAATAAACTAATACATAACCAGCAAAAGCAGCACAGCTTGAATATCTTCTATACTCGTAATTAATTAATTTCACCATGTGAAATTAAGCGACCTGACCCGATTACTTTTGAGTGTGTGTCCTTACATGACGTGACAGCACACGTCTTGAGAGCACGCCACGCTCACAGCTATGAAGTTGACAAGAGAGGAAAGTAAATTTTTCTAAGGGGTAAACTTTTTATTTTGTAATGAAGATAATGTTGGAATAATGACACAGACATAGCTTGGCTACACCCTCTCATCTTGACTTATAGAGTATATTGTATATTGTCCAAGGTAGTTTTTATTTAAAACTGCTCCTGACAGAACAATTTATTTTTTCTGATATTATTATTACACTTTACAACAAATAAATTGTATAATACTGTTTTAGTCCTGGTGACCGTTAAAGGTGCCCTATAATGATTTGAAACAATATTTTAAATTGTTCTCTGATATCTAAATAGAGGGTATGTGGCTTATTTAATGACAAAAATTGTCCAGATACACTTTTACAGGTCCATTTACAACCCTAGAAATTGTCCCTAGGATGTAATCCTCTGTTTTTGCCTTATTTGGAAGGGTCATGAATATTAATGCAGTGTTCTGCTCTGATTGGCTGTTTCACTGCGCAGCTCAGTGACAGCTAACACATCTATACCATCCGTCACGGCAATGATTTGACAATGATAGTTTCTTAACTTTGAATGACGAACTGAACTGGGTAGCGTGTAAATATGTTGTTTACAGTAACGTTACAGTTTGACAGTAGAGTACTGATTTAAAAGTCGATTTATTTAGCCAAACAAAGTAATGTAGAAGTCACTCAAAATACTCATTGTCATGTTTACTACTCACCCGCTGCAAAATAATCATACTTCAGTTCTCAAAAATGTATATTTATTTAACAAATTGACTAGAAGCCATTTTAACATAGATTGTAAAGAAGGTGATGTTAGCTACAAGGCTCGACTGAGCGATCTGTAAGCAGTTAAACAGTAGTAGTAAATGTAGTTTCTGAGTTGTGTTAATGGTGAAATATAGGCTAATTTAGATTTCAATCTGTCAAAAGGGATCGACATAAATATCTACTGTTATTTTCATGACAACTCAGGTTTATATTATTTCCTGCCATTGTCATTTGACAAACTGCTATGTGTGCTACTTGGAGTTACCAATACTAGCATCTTGCATTAGATCTAGACAACACAGGGGATATTATCGTAAATTATGTCTTACTAAGAAACTTTCGATTTACTTACTGCTTTCAGGAATACGGTTGAAATCGGCTCTTTCTTCAGTATCAAACGCTGAGCGAATCCTGCTTTCTAACCCCCAGGTTAGAAAACCTCTGTGGTGAAATGGGCCAAGCAAACGAACAACTTTGAATGAAATTGTTGCGGTATCTGATTGTAAATAAACATCAACCATGACTGTTGACATTTTTTATCTGTGGGAAGGGTATGAAAAGTCCTCACATCCCCTGTACAGCCTGGAACATGACATTTGTGTCCATGATCTGCCGTTTTCGCTATCCTCGCATTTCGCTTGTTTATCTGCTGAACTCCCGACGGCTGCGCACTGCTCAGTTCCGCCTGACAATGAACATTGGCTGACATGCAAATGTTGGAGGCGTACATATTAAGGATTTCAGCAATTGTGTCACATGTGGCGTTATGTTGAAAATAGCCAGTTTTTCCATGGTGTTTTTCACAAACAGGATTTACATATGAAGGAGGAGCCAATGGTGTTTGAGACTCACTGTATGTGATGTCCTTGTACTGAACTCTTTTTACTTAACTATGGAAAGGTTAATTCAATTTTTCATTCTAGGGCACCTTTAAGAGTTGCTATGGCTACTGTTAACACATTCCAGCTGGTGGAGAGGACAGCATTTTTGATGCGGCAGACAAACTGCATGTCACAAAATGATTGCTATTGAAAGTCAGCACATGTAAACACCAGATCGGTTTAGAAAACGTCTCATGTAAACAGTCCACTAAATCTTTCAATCAGAATAAATTTAATCGGAATGACAAAAAAGTGTGCATGTAAATGTGGCTAGTGTCGTGCAAAAAATGATTACTGTCCGTCGCTGACTGGAAGGAGCAGTCACGTCCAGTCCTACATCACCGGACTAATTTGCCTAATCTTCACGGTACTTGGAACCGCGGTGGAAACGCAGACAGTAGCAGGTCTGGGGGGAAAAAAGTTCCTGTAAAAAAAAGTTCCTGGTACAAATTGTTCTGGGTGATTTCGGTGGAAACGGGGCTAAAGTGTTAGTTGCATAGCTGTCAATGGAGGGACAGAATTTTCTCAGATTTCATTAAAAAGATCTCCATTTGTGTTCTGTCTGCATATGAACAAAAGTCTTAAGGGTTTGGAACAACATGAAGGTGAGAAAATGATGACAGAATTTTTGGGTGAAGTTGCATTTTAATCCGCATCCTGTTAGATGGAAATCAAAGGCTTTTGTTTCGCTCCTTTAGTCTGATTTAAGATTGTGTGTTTTGTCTTGCTGTTTGTAGTGAAGGAAAAAAAGCCATTTCCGTCTCTCTTTGAAATAATGAAGAGAGGGATAGAAAGCACAATGAGTTCTCGGTTTCAGTTTGCTTTTCAATAGGGCAAAATTGGCACTATGAAAAAAAAAGAGATTGCTTGCGTTATTTCTGTTGCTTTGAGTCACGTTTTCTTCAAGACAAACAGAAATGCAGTTTCCTTTGTGTAACAAGCACAAGTGGGGTGAGGTTTATCCCCTGGAGACAGACAAAGTTGTGTACTTGTCACAGAGGCAGCTGAAATACTGATTGGAAAAGAGTGAAAGAAAGAGGAAGTTGGACTGGCTAAAAATGAGAGCGAGACTCAGAACATAGCGGTCAATATCTATTGAGTGAACTGTGTTTGCACCCTAGGAGCCCTGTGTCAGATCTACTGCTTTAATTGGGCAAGGATGGTCACTTACCTGAGTAAGACACATCTCCTTCATTTGATCGCTATTCACTTTAATGTATAGCAGCCTGAGACTCTGTCAGAATCGTATTGCCTTTGTGTATGGAAAAATAACAAGTCTCCCGTCCCAGCCCTTGAATTCAATTGCGCTTTAATTCAATGAAGTTGGTGTGAATCTACAGCTACCGTCTTACAGCAGGCTGGGGAGCATTTGTAGTTTGTGGGAGAAGAGTTTTGTGGAACAGGAGGAATCAATGTCATGCTGTACTGCTTTGAGGGATATTCTTGCTTAACTAGTGCAGGCTTAATTGTCACGGTTCATGGATTCCCTGTCTCACTCTTGGGTGCGTGTTGAATGTAGGTGAGGGCGGAGCCTGGGATTGGCTCATCACGCACCTGTGGCTGATCACCTGCACCAGCTGCAACTCATCACCTTCACCCTATTTAGTCTCTCTGTTTCTCTCTTGTCTTTGTCAGAGCGTTGTTGGATGTTCCCCTTGTGTCTCCGTGTTGGTTGTCGTTTCCCCCTTCTGTGAAACGCTGGATCCCTTCCCGGATTACCTCAACCGCGCTCCCGAGTCACTGCTGCTCACAGCCTGCCCGTGTCGCCAACAGAGTCTCTCTCACTGCTCCGTCCTATCCGGACTTCTTCTGTGTTCTGAGTTTTGGCTTCTGTGACACTTCTGTCAATAAACTGAGTTACTTGCAATTGAATCCTGCCTCTGTGAATCCGTTACAGAACGCTCTGACCAACCATGGATTCAGCGAGTATCAACGCCCTACTGACCAGCAGCAACGAGAGACTGGACCAGCAGGAGGCGAACTTAACTGCCACAGGACAGGCGGTACACACCTTGGTGGCACGGGTGGCCGAGCTGACCCAACAGATGCAACAACTCGTCGGTCCCACTGTGCCCGACCCACCGCCGATTCCCCACACACCATCTGCATCGCGGCAACCGGAACCACGTCTGCCTACCCCCGAGAATTATGCCGGTGAGAGCAATTATTGCAGAGCCTTCCTTACCAAGTGTTCCTTGTTTTTCGCTCTTCAACCGCAGACTTTCACCACAGAGAGATCCAAGGTGGCATTCGTCCTCACCCTGCTCTCCGGACGAGCCGCACTTTGGGGAACGGCGGTGTGGGAGAACCAACATCCTTGCTGCTCCTCGTTCCAGACGCTGGCGGCAGAGATGAGAAGGGTGTTTGACCGAGCGGTGACCGGAAGAGAAGCGGCACGTCAACTCGCAGAGCTCCGCCAAGGTAACCGCTCGGTCTCGGATTATTCCATCGAGTTCCGCACCCTGGCCGCCGAGTGCAAGTGGAACGAGGAGGCACAGTGGGACATGTTCCTGCATGGGCTGGCTGACCGCATCCAGAAGGAGATATTCGCCATCGACCTTCCGGAGAAGATTGACGGTCTCATTGATCTTGCTTTGAGGGTGGACGCTCGTCTGAGTCGGCTGAGGTCCAGGATGAAGCCTCAGCATGGGAGTGTCGAATGCCCTCAGGCCAGCGCTACGGATGCGGTCAGCTACACCTTCGACCCGGAGCCCATGCAGGTGGGTCGAGCTCGGCTCTCCCGGGAGGAGAAGGCGAGACGGAGATCCCGTGGTCTTTGCCTGTACTGCGGCGGGAACGGACACCTGCTAGACTCCTGCCCGGTAAAAGACCACGCCCGGCGGTAAAAGGAAGGCTACTGTCGGGCGGGATCTCCGTGGAAAAGACCTCATCCTCCACTCTCCTCCCGGTGAGATTGCTGTGGGCAGCTCAGGATTATTCCAGCCTCGCCCTCCTCGACTCGGGAGCGGAAGGTAACTTCATTGACTCTGCCCTTGCTCACAAACTTAACATACCCACCATTGCACTCAAGAACACCATCTCTGTCAACGCACTCAACGGACAAGTTCTCCCTGACATTTCATTCACCACTGAACCACTTACACTGATCACTTCCGGCAACCACACCGAACGCATTTCATTTCTCATCCTGGACTCCCCTTTGGCTCCCGTTGTCCTCGGTCACCCTTGGCTGGAGTTACACAATCCAAGGGTTGACTGGGGACAAAACTCTGTGTCTGCGTGGAGTGATAAATGTTATGAGTCTTGTTTGGTGTCTGCTTGTTCGTCTGTTTCTCGTTCTGTTTTTCAGAGTGAGACGGTGAATCTGTCTAACGTGCCTCCGGAGTACCTCGACCTGAAGGAAGTGTTCAGTAAGTCCCGAGCTGCTTCTCTCCCTCCGCATCGTCCCTATGACTGTGCTATAGATTTACTCCCAGGTAAGTCTCCGCCTAAGGGCAAACTATACTCTCTTTCTATTCCAGAGAGGGAGGCCATGGAGAAATATATTTCTGATTCTCTAGCCTCCAAATTCATCCGCCCTTCCTCTTCTCCAGCGGGGGCGGGGTTCTTCTTCGTGGGGAAGAAGGATGGTTCTCTGCGACCTTGCATCGATTACCGAGGGCTGAATAACATCACGGTAAAGAATACCTATCCTTTGCCGTTGATGTCTTCAGCTTTCGAGAGGTTACAGGGAGCATCCGTCTTCACGAAGTTGGACTTACGTAACGCTTATCATTTGGTTCGCATCAGGGAGGGGGATGAATGGAAAACCGCATTTAACACCCCCAGGGGGCATTTTGAATACTTGGTCATGCCTTTCGGCCTTTCCAACTCCCCAGCGGTTTTCCAGGCACTCGTCAATGATGTGTTGAGAGACATGGTCGACCAATTCATATATGTCTACCTGGATGACATTTTGATTTTTTCTTCGTCTCTCCAGGAACATGTTCGACACGTCAGACGAGTGCTTCAGAGGTTGCTAGAGAATGGGCTTTTTGTCAAGGCGGAGAAATGCGCTTTTCATGCACAGTCTGTTCCTTTTTTAGGGTACATCGTGTCATCGGAGGGAATGCGCATGGATCCCGACAAGGTTAAGGCTGTGATGGATTGGCCAAGTCCAGATTCCCGTAAGGCCCTACAGAGGTTTCTGGGGTTCGCCAATTTCTATCGGCGTTTTATTCGCAATTTCAGCCAACTAGCCGCACCTCTGACTGCCTTGACCTCTCCCCGAATGACGTTCAGGTGGTCCGATACAGCCGAGGCTGTATTCGCCAAACTGAAAAGCCGCTTTGTTTCGGCTCCCATCTTAGTCGCCCCTGATCCCACACGTCAGTTCGTGGTAGAGGTCGACGCGTCAGAGGTGGGGGTAGGAGCGGTTCTTTCACAGCGCTCTCCCTCAGATGACAAGATGCACCCGTGCGCGTTTTTCTCCCATCGTCTTTCTCCTGCCGAACGCAATTATGACATTGGTAACAGAGAGTTGTTGGCCGTCAAGTTAGCGTTGGAGGAGTGGCGTCATTGGCTGGAAGGGTCGGGGGTACCTTTTATTGTATGGACGGATCATAAGAACCTTGAATATATTAGATCTGCTAAAAGACTCAACTCCAGGCAGGCTCGGTGGGCACTTTTTTTCGGACGTTTTGACTTTGTTCTCTCGTACCGCCCCGGGTCTAAAAACATCAAACCCGACTCTTTATCTCGTATTTTTGATGCTTCCGAACGCCCGGTTACTCCCGAGTGTATTTTGCCAGAGAAGATAGTTATCTCTACACTCACATGGGAGATCGAATCGAAGGTCAAAGTGGCCTTAGAAGGGGTAACGCCCCCGCCCGGCGGCCCACCGAGTTGTTTGTTCGTTCCGGAGGGGTTAAGATCCGAGGTCCTCAAATGGGGTCACTGCTCCAACATTGCCTGTCATCCAGGGGTAAACCGCACTTGCAGTTTAATAAAGCAACGATTTTGGTGGCCACTTATGGCTCGCGACATTCGCAGTTTCGTTTTGGCTTGCTCGGTCTGTGCGGTTGGTAAGACATCTAACCAACCTCCCCAGGGGTTACTTCAGCCGCTGTCTGTTCCTTCGAGACCCTGGTCCCACATCGCTCTAGATTTTGTTACCGCCCTCCCGCCCTCCCAGGGCAAGACGGTCGTTTTGACCGTCGTGGACCGATTCTCGAAGGCAGCACATTTCATTCCCTTGCCCAAATTACCCTCAGCCAAGGAGACAGCGGTATCTGTAGTAGATCACGTCTTTCGGTTACATGGCCTCCCGATGGACGTGGTCTCCGACAGAGGTTCCCAATTTGTGTCCAAATTTTGGCAGGAGTTTTGTAAATTACTAGGAGCCACGGTTAGTCTGTCTTCGGGTTATCACCCCCAAAGCAACGGTCAGACCGAGAGAGCCAATCAGGATCTGGAGAGAGTGTTGCGATGTTTGGTATCCAAGAATCCTTCATCCTGGAGCCAGCAACTTTCTATGGTTGAGTACGCTCATAACTCGTTACCAGTGTCATCTACGGGCCTTTCGCCATTTGAGTGTAGTGTAGGTTACCAGCCACCTATTTTTCCTAGTCTGGATTCCGAGGTCGCGGTCCCCTCTGTTCACGCCTTTATCCAGAGGTGTCATCGCACATGGACCAGAGCCCGTGAGACTCTGCTCCAGGTGGGAGCGCGCACCAAGGCTAAAGCCGATCGCCACCGGTCTAAGCCTCCCGTTTACGTCGTCGGTCAAAAAGTGTGGCTTTCTACCAAGAACATTCCTCTCCGCTCCGTATCTAATAAACTTGCTCCCAAATTTATCGGCCCGTTCACTGTCACCAAGATCATTAGTCCGGTGACAGTCCGCCTCAAACTCCCTCCGGCGTACAGGAGGATTCATCCCGCCTTCCATGTATCCAAAATCAAACCTGTTTTTCACTCCCACCTTAATCCGCCAGTCCCGGTTCCCCCACCGCCGCGACTCGTAGATGGGGAACCAACTTATTCGGTTAATCGCATTCTGGATTCTAGACGGAGGGGACGCGGTTTCCAGTACTTGGTGGACTGGGAAGGTTACGGTCCGGAGGAGAGAAGTTGGGTTCCTGCTAGGGACATTCTGGATCACTCCCTTATTGATGATTACAATCAACAGGTAAGGTCGGCTGGGAGCGTCAGGGGACGCTCCTAGGGGGAGGGGTACTGTCACGGTTCATGGATTCCCTGTCTCACTCTTGGGTGCGTGATGAGCCAATCCCAGGCTCCGCCCTCACCTACATTCAACACGCACCTGTGGCTGATCACCTGCACCAGCTGCAACTCATCCCCTTCACCCTATTTAGTCTCTCTGTTTCTCTCTTGTCTTTGTCAGAGCGTTGTTGGATGTTCCCCTTGTGTCTCCGTGTTGGTTGTCGTTTCCCCCTTCTGTGAAACGCTGGATCCCTTCCCGGATTACCTCAACCGCGCTCCCGAGTCACTGCTGCTCACAGCCTGCCCGTGTCGCCAACAGAGTCTCTCTCACTGCTCCGTCCTATCCGGACTTCTTCTGTGTTCTGAGTTTTGGCTTCTGTGACACTTCTGTCAATAAACTGAGTTACTTGCAATTGAATCCTGCCTCTGTGAATCCGTTACATTAATGTTGTCTATTTTGTTTTGTTGTTTTATTATTCTGTCTGTCTGTCTGTCTCCCATCCATCCAATGTCAATGTCAATGTCAATTTGATTTATATAGCACTACTAAACACAACACCAGTTGACCAGTGTGCTTTACATCAATACAAAAGACAAAGTGGTGTTGAAAATTGAATTATCACAGAATTATGCTTTGACAGTTGCGGGATGTTATAGACCTCCTTTGGCGCTAAAGGACACATTGTCCACAGTCTGATTGTTTGTCAGTTATAAAATATACAGAATTGGTTCTAATGGGGGACTTATATTGGGACTGGCTAACATCTGCATCTGATCAAATTAAAAGTTTTTGTGATTTCAGTCAATTTCGTCAATCTTGAGTACCTATAGAGTAGTATTGCATCCTTCATATCTCCGAAAAGTGTTTAGTTTTATTATATGTATAAAAGAAATATAGGCTGTACCGAGTCTTTCCGGAAAAAACCGAGCGCCGGGAGGCGTATCGTGTGGGCGGAGCTAAAGAATGACGAATGTGCACAAAGCGGTGACGTCCTCAAGCGTGGAGAAACCCATCGCTATCGATCTCAGCTAATAGATATATGATCCAGAATCATTCGGAGGCTGAAATAAATTGAACAGGAGAAACAGCAAAAGCAGGCCGTCCATCTCTGTGGTATGTACTGTATTTAGTGGCCTGTCAACATTTGTGTGTGTTTACTCACAGTTTATGAGGACATGATTCGGTTTATGGACTATTGTATGCGACTAAACCTTAGCAGTAGCAAGCAAAACGGTTTTGCACGTCAGAACGTTATACAGAGAACAACAATGGAGTCCGTTAGCCCATTTGAATGACGAAGCATGCAATCGTGTCGTTTACTGATGTTTACTCACGCGACGATAGCCAACAGCATAGACATTTGAAGCAGTTTTACTCACCGGCTGCTTCCAAAGCAGGACCGAACCTTTATCGCTGGGACCGCTCCGTCAAAAACACACTTCTTTGGTATGATTTGGTGAAGTCCTGTATATCATGGAGCACTGAGATTTGTAACTGTTTCTAATTTCCGTACTCATCACTGTAGCTTGTATGACAGTGTGGGTTGGCCATCTTTGCACAATCGCAGCGTGGAGCACTGGTATACTTTTCTTTTTAAGGCCATACTTTGTAAATTACGTTCTTACTTAGGTTCTCTTCTGACTCCAAAAGTCACTGGTATGAATTGTAATCTTAGATCATATGGGCAAATCATGTATGATATCCCACGAACGCAAACTGTTTTCGGTGAAAGTGCTTTTAAAGTTTTTGCACCTTTTTCCTGCAGCTCAAATTTGAGTATCTACCGACAATGACACAGTTTAAAACTAGGATAAAGGACTATTTGAGTACTAAATGCACATGTGATGTTATTGAGTGCTGCTGGTGATTTTGTTGAGATTACTTTGTGTAATATTTGTGTGTATAAGTATTTTATTTACTTTTTTTTCATTTGTTTGTTATTATTATTATTATTATTTGTTCTGCTGTCTTGGCCAGGACTCCCTTGAAAAAGAGATTTTGAATCTCAGTGGGATTATTTCCTGGTAAAATAAAGGATAATTAAAGTAAAACACAATATAAAAACAATACATTTCATCCACAGCCATATGCCAAATCAAAAAGATAGGTTTTTAAACAGCCAAGGAAGGGGCTAATCTAATATTTAAAGATAACGCATTCCATAGTGTAGGCGCAGCTGATGAGAATGCTCCTTGGTCCCCCCTACTTTTCAGCTTTGTTTTTGGTATACATAGTAGTCTCCGGAGAGACTTAACTGGACGATGTTCTGTCAGTAGATCCTAAAGGTAAGGAGGGGCCCAACCATGTAAAGATTAAAAAACCAGAAAAATAATTTTAAAATCAACATGATATTGTACCGGTAGCCAGTGCAAAGGACGTAGGACTGGAGTAATATGTGCTTTCTAGTGCCTGTTAGAAGTCTTGCCGCCGCATTTTGTGCCTACCTGTAACCGGGATGAAGCTGATTGGCAAATCCATCCATCCATCCATCCATCCATCCATCCATCCATCCATCCATCCATCCATCCATCCATCCATCCATCCATCCATCCATCCATCCATCCATCCATCCATCCATCCATCCATCCATCCATCCATCCATCCATCCATCCATCCATCCATCCATCCATCCATCCATCCATCCATCCATCCATCCATCCATCCTACTTAAGAACTTGGATACAGTTTGTGCCAAAAGATACTGCCGAGTCCAATCTACCAATTCCCCATCTAGTACAGAATTGTATGTGGAGCGCTCGGTTACGAGTCCCGTGAAACACAAGTTTCGACAAAACAGTTCAAAGACTAGTAACAAGCTAAAATGGAAAAATGGGTTGCTTCAGCAATTGTGTTTTTATGTCACATTTGCTTTTGTTAAAACTATTGTGTAGGTTTAGGCTTAAGTGTAGATGTATGATATTTTAAAGAGCAGTGGATAAATAACCTTTTAATGCCATCCAACAGACGTTTAAATTCAGAACTGTGGGGATGTGTAAAAATAACAACATAATTAAATGTTGACAGAATCATTGTTCATCTGTTGCGACACTCACTGGGCATTTCATTTGGAAACTAACATATTATTTTGCAGAAATGCTGCCACAGGTACGTTTTTCCAATGAGTCCGGTCTGTTTTTTTTAATGTGTTTCTAATTATACCCAAACTTTTTTCACTTACTTTATGGCTGCACAATAGCCCTATTTTCTGCTATTTCTTGTAGCTGAGAGTGGCTGTCAGGCCTAACATGAGTGATTGACAACCACAGTATAACCTGCACTTATGTTGCATTGTTACATTTATGTCCATTGTGGTTCTGTTCATATAGCACATATCAACCAAACTGAATTTTAGAATTCATTTATGACTCGTTGATGATTTATTTCTTCAGTTTTAAGGCCAGTTTACACTGCATCGGCAGATGCAGAGTTGCAGACCAATGGCGGCATACAGAACGTCCTCAGACAACCAGCAAACGCAGATTCATCATGTTCAATCTGCGAAAACAAGCTCCAATAGACTCCGACAAGGGTCCCTGACTGATCTGACAAAACCGGACGAAGTTGCCATCTGTTGGCGTCTTTTAGTGCAGTGTGAATTGGCCTATAGAATGCAGTTGTCTCTCTTTTTGATTTTTAACTGCATATGATCATTGCATTTAGTGCTCTAAACTGCTGTTCTGTGAACAAATACTGTCTTGGACAGACAACGTTTATTAGTATTTCTTTTTCTCACAAATACATGCATATTGTTGTTATACAAATACAGGACCTATTATGCTTCATACATTTTCTTGTGTGTGTTGCTGTTTCAGTATGAAACACTTTTGAGTTTTAAAACAAAAAGTCCACTCCTAAAGGAGTTATTCTATATAATTAAGCACTGTTTCTGAACTCCCTGAAAAGTCTCGGTTGTAGTCTTGCATTTTCTTTCAGGAACGTACACATCACGATATTTCTTATTTAAATAATTCCTTAGTCAACAGGGTCAAGGGTAGTGGCCTGGTTGAGTTGTGTTAGTAGCTTGTTGTAGTGATGTGTCATTCATGAACGATTCCTTCATTTTAAGCAAATCTTTTATATCACTCGAGAACAAGAAGTTATCTCTGAGAGTGATTTGTTCATTTTGTGTTGACCATGCATTCACAAAACCCTTATGTTCTGTAAAGGATATAGTATAGTTCACCCTTTTGAGTCTTTGGCTTAAAGTCGTTCGTTCAAGTCCCCATAGGCTGAATCTCATTCTTTTGTCAAGTGACAGTCGATGCAGAAATAAGTTAATTCACATCCTTCCTTACAAACAAGTGTGTAGTTTTTTGTTTTGTGTGTTTGTTTAGTTCCGTTTTTTAGTTAGTATAATCATTGATTGTATTATGAAGAAACCCATTGGGTTGGTCAGAACGGATAGGCATAACATAAATGTTTATTGCACATATCATATGATGATTTATAATAATAAATATATTAGAACATGCAGTCAATAAATCGACTGTAATGTTGTATATGTTGTGAGACACTGAACCGGGAAGCGGTCACGTCACTCATGTGACAAAAGAACAAGACTCGTACCCAAAGACTCGAGAGATTAACTAATAATTTCTGTTTCTGTATTCAGCCTATGGGACTTGATGAACAAATGACTCGAACCTGAAGACTCGAAAGGTGAATTAATCAGTTCTGTTTTCAGACTGTCAAGCTGTCACTGCCCAGATTAGACAGGACGAAATTATTAAATGTGAAGTGACAAAAGAAAGAACGATTTGGATCGGGAGGTGAGGTGAACTAACAGACTGCATACATAGCCTGAACCCTGAAGCAAGCTAAGCAATTCAATAATACATTTTATTTCATATTTGGCAATGGCTGCATTAGCTTATAGTTTGTTTTTTATTTAACATGTTTTTAATTTTATATTTAATATTTAACATATAAAATTTAAATTCGATTCTGCTGAAATAAACGAAATGACTAGAAAAAAGATTTGTTAATTTTGCTGAATGAGAGTCAAAGACCAGAGTCAGCAAAATGATCCGAACTTCCCACTAGTTTGTTGAAACCCGGCAATGGGCGTGCTATTTCCCAAACACCTCAAAGCAGTCGACCAATTACAGCACACAGGTCCAGCCGACCAATCAGAGCACATTGCGCTTTCCAGAAGGAGGGGCTTCCAGAAGGATGTAGTTCACAGGAACTAAATAGAGCGTTACTGTCAGACTGGGAAGAGAGGTGCTGTAATAATGTAGAATATGTGACAAATAAGGTTTTTTGAACATTCAAGCATGAAAACATATTCAAATAGACCCCATAAACAAAATCAAGACTTTGTCAAAGGGCATTTTAATATATCTTGTTTATGCCAAGACATATACTGTAACTAATGCACAAACAAGCATTTCTCCCTTTTTTGGATGTCAGGTCAAGTAAATGAGTTGTATTTTTCACTATGCGCATCATTTCAAAGCAGCAATGCAGGAATAATTGCTGTAATATCTGTAATGTCCTATTTTAGCAGGAAGTATTTTATGATTTCTGGGTAGTATTCATTGGAAAAAAAATTGTTTGCTATATATACGAAACTAAACTTTAAAGTGAATAAATAAGTGACAATAACAACCACTCCATATATAATGCTGAAATGCACATAGAGTGTTGTTGTTGTTTGCTAAAGGCTGTGATTCATAATTTACCTGTTTTTGATCTGTTGCTGTTTTTGCCGTAGAAGCTTTCCTCTGTTGACTTGCATATTGAGTTTTATATAAAAACATTTGTCCTCTTTGTGAGGACCACATAGTAATGTGAATTGTTTTAATTTCTTGCACCAGTATGATAGTATTACGTTTTTCTGTCACTTGGTGAAGCAACTGCAAAACCGCTTAGCCACTGCAGTAATTCTGTGATCTATGCATAATACATAAATGCAGCTTGCAGCCTGTAGATAGAGAAAAATGTGACGGAAAGAGGTGTCACACTGTCCAATAAACAGCAAACTGGTTGATGAATAAATAAACAGATGGAAGCAACAGTGTTCAGTAACAGAATTTTGCTAAATTCAACCTAATTTACTGGAAGAAACAAACCAGAATAATACAGAACATAAACAATGTCACACATTATTAGAACCACAGTGCCAGCCACAATGATGACTTTAAGCGCTCTTGTCAACAAGGGAGTGACTAAGAGACCGAGCAACAGCCTTAAAATAGCACCCTAACCCTGTCACGGAGGAGAGGCTGTCTCTTTAGTTACCATTTACTGTTTCCATTAACCTAACTAGGAATGGCGACTATCATTATTGATCAACATTATGCCCTGGCCTTAGGCTATGTCTCATCAGCTCTGTTTCAAAAGGTCTCCTATTTCTAGCCTAAAGTGAGAGAAGAATGGCAACGAGTTAATGTGAGGGGATGGATGTGTCCCTTGTACCCTTGCCCTGTATGACTGCTCTCTTAGATGCCGTTGCAGACTTAATGATAGTGGGACTACTTCATCTAGTCATCAAAAAGCACTCAAAATGCATACAACTATGCAGAATGGCAACAATAATAAGGAATGGTGGCAGTCTAGTTACATTTTAAAGGAAATAACCAGCACCATGACAGGTTTTGCTGTGTTCATGAAATATGGAGCAGCTGAGTGGCTGAAGATCTTAACTGCTAAGCTAAAGGTTGTAATTTCAAGTCCCAGATGGCATCATCCATGCTCTAACACCATTGTGCCCATGAACACTTAAAGGGCTACTGAAGTGCCTTGAAATCTGCAGCATTATTCAATGTGTTGACGTAATTCTCACTAAAACAGAAAGACAGGGCAAGACATATCTACCACACTTGCGGTCTTTGCACTTGACCACTTGTCTACTTACATAACGTATTTCCTGTATTTGGCCCAAGTGTTTAAGTAGGTGTGAGGACAGAAAATTATCCATTCAGTGATCAAAATCTGTCAGACATGTTATATTTCGTAAATTTTAATGACATGGAATGTTTGTTAAATTGAAAAACACACATACGCACATATAATGTATACATCAATCAGTACTCCTGTTATTTGGTGTGATATATTAGGCAGCAAGGGAACATTTTATCCTCGAAGTTGATGCGTTAGAAGTAGGCAAAAAGGGTGAGCTTAAAGGGGGGGTGAAATGCTGTTTCATGCATACTGATCTTTTTACACTGTTAAAGACTTGGAATCCCATAATAAAAATAGACAAAGTTTCAAAAGTTAAGGTGGACGTTTGATGGGAGTATTTCTTTGTCAAAAATACTACTTCTGGTTAGTCATAAGTTTCGGCAAGTTTTTTCGATCATGGGTCCACTTGACGTTAATAGGTCGGAATTTCCTTGTATGGGCCGTACGGGCAATTCTACCGGAAGAGCGTGAGAGAGAGAGGGAGAGTGCGAAAGCAACAGGCTACGCCCATCAAAGCGCTGGCTCGTAGGCTGCTGCACAGGTGATGTGACTTCAAGAAATTAACAATGTCACCAAAAAAGTGCGTTTTTGGTTGTCAGACCAAGGCAGTCCTGTACAGACTGCCAAAAAACCCCGCGTTAAGGCAACAGTGGATGGAATTTGCTTTTCCGGATCAGCAACTGAGTTGCGCAAAGGTTTATGTCTGTTCACTGCATTTCGGTGCCGACTGTTTCATAAACAAGGCCCAGTTCGACGCCGGATTTTCCGATCGCCTAATGCTGAAGGATGGAGCAGTCCCAACGATAAAGGTCCCAACGTTAGAACCGCAGGCGGTGAGTAAGACTGCTTCAAATGTCTGTGTTTCTGCCTATGCTCATCAAGTAGCCCAAACATGATCACGTATAGTTAATTGATCAATGGAGCATGCGATGTGTAGTGCGTGTACATTTGTTTAGCTGGCCACTATATGTGTAACTTTATGTTTGTGTATTGTAAAAGCACTCCAAACGACAATACACAAAGAGTGGGGAAATATGTTGAACTAAATAAGCGCGCTTCTTCATTCAAATGCGCTACTATTCCGTGTCTTTCTATGTAAACACTAACTTAGCCTGCCGTGCAAAACCAGTCCGCTTACTACAATTGTCTACTCAAACCACGCGTAAACACACACACACACACACACACACACACACACACACACACACACACACACACACACACACACACACACACACACACACACACACACACGTGTACAACTGCACTTCCCACATGTACACCTTCAAAGACAAAAAATACGACGATATAATTCAAGTATAAATATGTAAATAACACAAGTTGTACCACATAGAGACGTCCTGCTCTAGTCGTTTTTTGCTGCTGCTCCTGTTCAACTTCAGCCTCTGGGTCTGATTCCGGATCATAGATGTATGGCTGTATCTGATTAAAGCCATTTTTTTATTTTGAATAAAGTTTTTTCCCGCTGTTAGGGATGACACAGCTTTACGACGCACTCAACACAATAACAGCGGCGCGCACACGTCATTATTTAGCTCTGCCCACACGATACGCCCCCACCCGCTCGGCTTTTTTTCGGAAAGACTCGGAACAGCGCATCTTTCTTATATAATTATAAAAAAAAATAAAGACTTTTCGGAGATATGCAGGATGCAATGCTACTCTATAGGTACTCAAGATTGACATGACACTGACTGAAACTGAGTGTTTCACCCCCCCTTTAAGGATTTGAGCGAGTTTGACAAAGGCCAAATTGTGATGGATAGACGACTGGGTCAGAGCATCTCTAAAACTGCAGCTCTTGTGGGGTGTTCCCGGTCGACGGTGGTAAGAATCTATCAAAAGTGGTCCAAGGAAAGAACAGTGGTTAACCGGCGACAGGGTCATGGGAGGCGGCCAAGGCTCATTGATGCATGTGGCGAGTGAAGGCTGACCTGTGTGGTCTTATCAAACAGACAAGCTACTGTAGCTCAAATTGCTCAAGAAGTTAATACTGGTTCTGATAGAAAGGTGTTAAAATACACACTGCATCACAGTTTGTTGCGTATAGGGCTGCATAACCGCAGACCAGTCAGAGTATCCATGCTGACCCCTGTCCACTGCCGAAAGAGCCAACAGTGGGCACATGAACATCAGAACACAGAGCAATGAAAGAAGGTGGCTTGGTCTTGGTTTAGATCATGTGGATGGCCGGGTGCGTGTGTGTCACTTACCTGGGGTAACACATGCATGGAACACACCAGAATACACTATGGAAGGCATTAAGAAGGTGAGCCGGCGGAGGAAGTGTGGTGTTTTGGGCAATGTTCTGCTGGGAAACCTTGGGTCCTGCCATCCATGTGGATGTTACTTTGACACGTACGACCTACCAAAGGTTGCATTGTTGCAAACCATGTGCACCCTTTCATAGAAACGGTATTCCCTGGTGTATGCAGAGTTTAAATGTTGCATGTAAACTTCAACTTTTTGTCATGGAATAACAATGGAAGAATGTGTTGCAGAAAGACATAATAGAGTGTGTAAAAATGAATAAACAATAATGGATATTAAGCTTACATGTAACAAATTTCTTCAAAAAATAGGTGGTATATAAATACAAATGTTCATTTTCTTTTTGTGTACTACATTATTGACATTTCCCAGTCAATTTTACCTACTGTCTAAATCTGTATTTACAGTAAAACACTCAGTGTGGTCCACAAGAGCATTCAGCTAGACAAAACTGACATTATTGTATAGAATAGAAAGCAGTTAGTCAACAAAAAAGTAAAAACAAATACAGACCCACTTTATATTAGGTGGCCTTAACTACTATGTACTAACATTTTAATTAATAAGGCACTTCCCTTACACCTAAGTCTACCCTTAAACTTTCCCACATCACCACACCTGTCCCTAACTCTACCCGTATCCCACCTCAATATCAGCAAAAGTGCTTTGCAATACAATTTAAACATAGTAAGTACATTGTACTTATTTGTTGTTGTAAGTACGTAGTACTTAAGGCCACCTAATATTAAGTGGGGCCACAAATACACACACACAAAAAAACAACAACATGAAATTTGTATATAACAAATATTTCCGTGGTGATAAAACATCTAAACATTTTGACCAGTATGGCTCACATGATGAAAAAAACTTTGTGTAGTGTTTTGGTGGCTATAGGTTTTTAAGCATAAATTGAATGTTTTGGGTGAGTAACTACATTTTGCAGACGTGCAATAGAGTTCTGATGTTCCAGAAAACAGTTAAGTTTAGAGAATGTAAAGACTGAAAAATGCACCAAAGCAGTTGAGAAAAACTGTTATCTCCATGTTTTTTTGCCCCATACTGTAAGATACTTTGAATACAAATGCATCTGCTAAAGGGCGAATAATGTAATGTGGCAACTTAAAATGAATCAGCTGTTATTAAAATGCAAAGTGAAAACTGTAGAGCATTATTTAACTTGAAGTTAACCTTTGAAAACATCTCTAGCTCTGAACTGTAGGGTTCATTAAACGCTGGCTTCTGATATGCGGGAATCAGCCGCAGCCTGAGTGGAAAGACATGTCTTGATCATCAACAAAAAATGACAAGCATTTATATTTCTCAACAAAAACCTAATGATCCTTATCAGAACATTTTTGCCTCCCCAGAACTTTATAGTTATCATCTGCAATATGCTCCATACCCCACAATCCATTAGGAACACTACTATCTAACATCACATTCAGCACTTAGCTAATTGAATCTTTTACTTTTTTACACGAAACACCAACTGTTTGTAGCTGGATAAATGCAAAAACACCCTGTTTCGAATGACAAAACATAGATGTCTGCAAATATGGCCGGAAGCTAACATTGCCTGCTTGTGCTGATATGTATTGGACAAGATTTGCATCAGTGCCTCCACTTATATTTATAAAAAATGTTGTACTATAATGCTGGCTTTGCACATAGTAAGAGAAATTTAAACCTCTATGGAACTGGTCAAGTGGGTAAAATAACTGCTGCAACAAGCCTTTACGTAAGGCCACAGTTTAAAGGGACAGTTCACCCAAAAATGAAAATGTGATGTTTATCTTCTTACCCCCAGTGCATCCAACATGTTGGTGTCTTTGTTTTTCTTCAGTAGAACACAAATGAAGATTTTTAACTTCTGTCGTTGCAGTCTGCCAGTCATAATGCATGCGAATGGGTAACAACTCTATGAGAGAGAAAAAAAAAACATGCTTAGACAACATGCACAAAAACCCTGCTGCTCCTGAGTACACATTGATGTCTTAAGACACGAACCGATTGGTCTCTGTGAGAAACACAACAGTATTTAAGTTTTTTTTTTAACTTCATATGCAGACTAATCTCATCTAGTGTTCCCACTATTACTTTCGTCTGGTAAGGTCAAATTGGCACAATTCTATTATGTAGATGCCTCATTCAACCAATCAGTGCAGGCACTAAATGAGGAATCAATATATCTATGTGTCGTCAGGAGCAGCAGGGTTTTTGTGCATGTTGTCTAAACATGTTTTTTTTTCTCTCTCTCATAGAGTTGTTACCCATTTACATGCATTATGACTGGCAGACTGCAATGACTGAAGTAAAAAATCTTCATTTGTGTTCTACTGAAGAAACAAAGACACCAACATGTTAGTATGTAAGAAGATAAACATCAAATTCTATTTTTTGGGTGAATTAACCCTTTAAGAAGTCAACAGTTGATTCTTGCAAGTTTGGAGAAGAGAACAGCAAATAAGTTCAGAATTTAATTTTCAAATGAAATTTTAAACTAGCACATGGGGCTCTATTTTAACGATCCGAAACGCAAGTGTCAAAGCGCGAAGCGCAAGTAACTTTGTGTGCGGGTCTCGGCGCTGTTGCTATTTTCCCGGCGGGATAAACGGCTCTTGCGCCCAGCGCAAATCTAAAATGGGTTGGTCTGATGTCGCTTCATTATTCATAGGTGTGGTTTGGGCGTAACGTGAATAAACCAATCAGAGCGGCATCCAACATTCCCTTTAAAAGCAGGTGTGCAAGTTCCATTATGGATTGCTATTATTATGGCGTATTTACCAGGCGCACGTTCTTGGAAGAGCAGCCCTTAAGAAACAAAAATATATTGCTGTATATTGGAAAATTTCATGCAATACATTAGGCAATATATTCACATATATTGGAATTAATATTTATATCTTTCAATATATTGCAATATATTGAAAGCGGCAATCATTTGTAGCCTATATTTTGCAATATATTACATGAATATATAATATATTTTATAATACCATCAATATATTATTCCAAATATTTACAGTATATTAAAATATATTTCAAGTAGCCATATTGGTAAATATATTTTATTTTCCTTTCCTAAGGGAGTGAAAGACAGAGAAGTTGTGTTGTATGGGGATGGGAGAAACCCCCCTCAAATAGCGTCGGTTAAACAGTTTTTTCAGTTTTTCAGTCAATTTTTTTTCCTGGTTCTTGACGGACAAACCAATTTGTCAGATGTCCTTATATACATATATGTCTTGTCTTGCCACTATTGGGCAAACAGGTCTGATCCTTAATTACTACAATTGAATAATTTTTAAGCTAGATTTATGCAAATTTTTTCACATCTTCGTGGCACACCACAATGATTTCCGTCATCTCATGTGTTAATATTTGTTTAGTGTAACAATTTAAGATTTGCAAAAATAACTGTTGCATCTGTGTAGATTACATAAGCAAAGTGTATGCGCGTTGTGCACGCTATACATAATGGTCAAGCATGCGCCCTTAAAATAGCATAATGAACAACGCGCAACGCGACACTGACTTTAGACTAGGTTTTTTCTGGTCAGTGGCGCAATTGTTTAACGGAACAGCAAAATAGCACCAGGGATTGTTTGCGCCGGAACACGCCTCCTATTTTGCGCTGAACCACCCAGGGAGCGCAAGTTCATTCACTAGTTTAGTGACGTGCTTTTGTGGAGGGAAAAGCGCGCTTTGCGCGGGTGCAAAATAGGAATGACACATGCGTCGGTGTGCAAAGTCAATTGCGCTGAGTGCAAAATAGGGCCCATAGTGTTGTATGGAGCATTACATTTGCCTGAAAACAATGTAATCGTCACACTCAACAAAAACAAAAAAAACTCTCTAAAAGTGCCCCTGTGCTATTTTAAAGTTTCCTCATTTAGTTTTGGATCAAATATTAAAAAACATTTAATTTTCTCATGATATACATTGCACAACACCACAATGTTCAGTGATTCTGAACATTCTGGTTGAACTACTACAGAACTACTGAACTCTCAGCGATTACACACTGTAAAGACACTAATGATGAAAGATAGTAGTGACTTTACATCAGTCCCAGCGCGAGTCCGAAACATTGGAAGAACTAGTTATTCAACCTGAACATTGAGCAAGGCGTTTCTCAGTGATTCTACTCAGTTTGAAGTACAACCCGAATTCCAGAAAAGTTGAGACGATTAAAAAAAAAAAAAAGAAAACTAAAAGACTTTCAACTCCCATGAGCCAATATTTTATTCACAATAGAACATAGATAACAACAAATGTTTAAACAGAGAAATGTTCCACTCTTATCCACTAACTGAGCTCATTTCAAACTTGATGCCTGCTACAGGTCTCAAAAGTTAGAATGGGGTAGCATCTCCTCTTCTTTTCAAAACAGTTTGGAGATGTCTGGGCAAGGTTATGTGTTTCTGGAGTGCTGGTGTTGGAATTTGGTCCCATTCTTGCCTGATATAGGTTTCCAGCTACTGACGAGTTTAATTATGCACCAGATGTTTACTATAGGTGAAAGATCAGGCCAATTCAGCTCCTTCTTCTGCAACAAAGCTGTGCTGTTGTAATAGCTGCAGTTTGTGGTTTTGCATTGTCCTGCTGAAATACACAAGGCCTTCCTTAAAGCTACACTGTGTGACTTTTTTAGTTTATTCTTAGCTAAAAACATTTAGTTCTTTCAAAAATATATGTGCTCATTAATTTATATGTACTTCTTTCAAGTAATAAAGTATTCTCGTAAGTTTATAATATGCCATTGAAAATTCATACGGGTGAGGGGTTCGAATGCTGGTCGCCATTTTGCTCCTCCACCTTGAAAGTACATTAGCCAAAGAGGGACATAACCATAAATTTAAGCTTCGCCTTTCGCGTTTTAACACTCGATGGCACCGTATCGAATGTGAAGAGGGGGATTGTCATGTTAATCTTGGACTAAATCGGTCACCGTAGGAGTTAAAACGAAATCGGAATTGAGAGGAACAGAAACTATTATTCACTGGATCGTCATATACCTTTACGCCACTAGATGGGGGAAAATATCACACAGTGTAGCTTAGCATATGTTGATCTTCAACCTTTAAATACCTTTTAGCATTCATATTACCTTCCAAAACATGCAAACTGCCCATACTGTATGCACTCATGCACCCCAATATCATCAGAGATGCTGGCTTTTGAACTGAACGCTGATAACACACTGGAAAGTCTCCCTCCTCTTTAGCCTGGAGGACACAGCGTCCGTGATTTCCTACAAGAATGTCAAATTTGGACTCGTCTGACCATAGAACACTTTTAAACTTTGAAATAGTCAATTTTAAATTAGCTTTGACCCACAGGACACGACGATGCTTCTAGACCATGATCACATATGGCTTCCTTTTTGCATGATAGAGCTTTAGTGGGTATCTGCAGATGTTACTGCGGACTGTGTTTACTGACAGTGGTTTCTGGAAGTATTCCGTGGCCCATTTAGTAATGTCATTGACACAATCATGCCGATGAGTGATGCAGTGTAAAAAGGAAGATTTGTGCGCACATCCAATGAAACTTTTACAGGTGCTAGATTCCATAAAGCATAAATCGAAGTAAACAAAAATCTGCACAGTGCTGTTGCTGCTCCCAAATATTTATTAAAAAAAGACAACGCTTTGACCCCAAAGGGTCTTCATCAGGCGAAGATCCTTTGGGTCGAAATGTTGTCTTTTTTAATTCATCTTCGGGAGGAGCAACAGCACTGTGCAGTTTTTTGTTTACTTCGATGAGTGATGCAGTGTCATCTGAGGGCCAGAAGACCACGGGCATCCAATAAAGGTCTTCGGCCTTGTCCCTCGCGCAGAGATTTCTCCAGTTTCTCTGAATCATTTGATGATGTTATGCACTGTAGATGATGAGATTTGCAAAGCCTTTGGAATTTGATGTTGAGGAACATTGTTTGTATTGTCTGGCTATCACCAGACCAAGCTCAATTTAAGATTGAATATTGGTCTGAGGAGTCTGCTCTGTATTTTCTACTGCACAAGAGGTGTGATAAACGAGCATTATTTGAATGACTCAATGGGCAACGACCCATCTGTCATCGTGTTAAACCCGCCAATAGCTTGCCAATTGGATAAGCCAGTCTGTGATTGGTTCCTGCAAAAGTTTAACAGAAGCAGTAGAAATGAATGTACGGGTTTCTGAGTTGTGAATGTACTGGGTTGCTTGGCGAAATCAAATCGCTGGCAGATCAGGCTGGGTTTACCCAGTCTATTGTTTTTAAATTATTCCACAATCTTTTTTCACAGATTCCACAGCCTCTACACATCTTTACATCAGAGAGACTATCCCTGCGTCCCAATTCGCATACTATCCCTACTAAATAGTACTCAAAAATAGAATTAGTATGTTCCAAATCGTACTATGTTGAAAAGAGTATTCTAAACATACCCTGATGGTTTACTATTTCTGGTCAGAATTCGAAGTACAAATCGACACACACTCTTAATGCCTGATATTGCCCACAACCAATTACGAGTTGGACGAGGATTCGATTAGAACTACAGACGTGGATAGAAAGAGTTAAAAAACTACAAACGTGTCGGATGTGCGAGTCCGACGGTTAAGTAGAGAAGTTTAGATAAAGGGGTTTGAGTGACCAGCTATCAATATTTAACCTGACAAAAATATATTTATTCAGTGTTGTCCACATTATATTTCACCTGCTGCAGCATTGTGAACTTTTGTAATGACACGTTTGGCCATTAACTTTTAAATGCATCATTATATTTAAACTGCAAACACATGAGTCTGCATTAAAGACCCACAAATGGCAGATCAACGAGCGGCTACATTTCTCTCCCATACCGTAGGAGATTAAACTGAATGTGGAGGATTTGAACTGTGACGAATCTGACGATGATTGACAGGGCAGTTAAATGGTGATGGGATGCACGTAACTAAGCCACAGAGTCCATTAAAGATGGCGAAGTAGTATGTCCTGAAGCTTGCATATGCATACTTTTCTGCTACACACTCAAAAGTATGTACTTTTTCTTCACAAAAAGAGTACATACTTTTAGGACGTAGTATAAGTAGGCGAAATGGGACGCAGCATGTGCCTCTCTAAGACATACTTTTTATAATCATGTTACAGACCTGATATCAATTAATTAGTTGCTAGATGTTAGCCCAGCTGAATCATAATTTTCTTGCTTTTTCAGCCATTTTTACCCTGTGCCAACTTTTATGAGACCTGTGTGTGTGTGTGTGTGTGTGTGTGTGTGTGTGTGTGTGTGTGTGTGTGTGTGTGTGTGTGTGTGTGTGTGTGTGTGTGTGTTCATGCTTATATCCACAGATCGTGCGGGCCATGTAATTCAGAAATAATATTCCAATCAATCGCGGGTGGTATACCGGATAGCATCGTGTCGAGAAGGCGCTGTGCTCTGCTATATATTGAATTGATATATCCATGTGAATCAGCTTCAGTGTTTGAGGTTTTCCTTGAGGTTTCATCTTAGTGTTAAAACAAAAAATAGTTTGAAAAACTATTTGTTTAATTGGCTCAGAATCGACTTACTTTTGAGAGACAATAGCTTTATGCTGGACTTTCAAATTTAAAACTTTGCAGGATGTTTTCATTCACTTAAAACTGTTACACACTAAATTAAAGGTAATTTTAAAAAATCCATAATAGGAGCTCTTTAGTTTCGGCCAGTCTTATGTTAATCTTTAGTGAGTAGTATTGCATCCTTCATATCTCCAAAAAGTCTTTAGTTTTATCATATTTATGAAAGTCTGATACGCTGTACCAATTCTTTCAGAAAACCGAGCCAAGGCCACAATCGAAACTCTGAAACTCATATGTTTTTAAGATGGAATTGCTGCTCTCAAATCAATTTAGTTAGTTCAATAAGGTTTTTTTATGCATGTAAATCATGGGCTGCATAGTACTGTGGAAACCAAAAGTCTGCCTGTGAACACTAAGTTTAACATGGCAATTTGAGTACAAAGCTGAATTAAAAGTATTTATATTGCATTCATGCACCACTGTTCAAAGGTTTGGGGTCAGTAAGGTGATGTTTTTTTTATTAATAAAATGTAATTGCATTAAATTGATTAAAAGAAATGTCAAATAAATTCTTTACTTTTGAACTTTCTATTCATAAAAGAATCCTAAAAAATCGATCTATCACTGTTCAAACAGCAGAAATGTTTTCAACATTGATAATAACAAGAAATGTTCACCAAATCAGCGTATTATAATGACTTCTGAAGGATAATGTGACACTTATGACTAGAGTAATGTAATCACAGGAATACATTACAGTTTTGAAATTATTAAAATAGTCAGCAGTGAAGTGTATTAATATTTCGCTAGTTGTTTGCTTCTTTTCTTTCAAAAACATTTTAAATCCCAAAACTTTTTAACTGTAGTTCCCTTAGCTCTCTTTTTGCTTTAATAAAAGTATTAGGGGGGGGGGGGGGGTGTAACACTCAGTTTCAGTCAATCTCGTGTCAATCTCGAGTACCTATAGAGTAGTATTGCATCCTTCATATCTCCGAAAAGTCTTTAGTTTTATTATATTTATAAAAGAAATATAGGCTGTACCGAGTCTTTCCGGAAAAAAACGCGCACCTGGAGGCGTAACGTGTGGGCGGAGCTAAAGAATGACGAGTGTGAACAAAGCGGTGACGTCCTCAAGCGTGGAGAAACCCATGGCTATTGATTCTCAGCTAATAGATATGATCCAGAATCAAATTCGGTGGCTGAAATAAATTGAACAGGAGAAACAGCAACAGCAGGACGTCTGTCTCTGTGGTTGATTCGGTTTATGGACTATTGTATGCGACTAAACCTTAGCAGTAGCAAGCAAAACGGTTTTGCACGTCAGACTAGTGTAACGTTATACATAGAACAACAATGGAGTCCGTTAGCGCATTTGAATGACGAAACACGCGATCGTGTCGTTTACTGATGTTTACTCACGCGACGAGCCAACAGCAGAGACATTTGAAGCAGTTTAACTCACCGGCTGCTTCCAAAGCAGGACCGAACCTTTATCGCTGGGACCGCTCCGTCAAAAACACACTTCTTTGGTATGATTTGGTGAAGTCCTGTGACAGCAGTGACCGTGGAAATCTACTTTGCGACGCGACTGAAACGATGTTGTGAAGCTTCCCGTCATTTCCGTCAAATCGGTTCAAATGCAGCGCTGCCTTCCCGGAATGCTGTGCTGAAGCGTTGAAGTCGCTTGATGTCACCCATAGGAATAAAGTGGAGCGCGGCGCGACAGAAGCGTTCACAGATGACTGGATCTGCACCTGAGAGAGTGTTTATGGGCGTGCATTTTCTCTCTCGCTCTAGTCACGCGCGCGCACCCTACTGGGAGAAGAGCCCGTACGGCCCATACAAGGACCTTCTGCTCTGTTCACGTTAGTCACATTCGTTTTTGAAACTTTGTCTATGTTTAGGATGGGAATCCAAGTCTTTAACAGTGTAAAAAGCTCAGTATGCATGAAACAGCAACCCCCCCCCCCCCCCCCCCCCCCCCAAACTATAGCACTGTAAACTGTTGATGCACTTTATAGGCATGATTTGAGAATGTTCAGAATCTTGTGCTTCAATGAAAGCAATGTTACAGTGGAGTCAATGTCACAAATATGCCTGACTAGTGACCTAGAAAGTATTCATTTCAGAATATGAAATGTTATTAATTTTACATAATATTTATTTGATTTTAACATTTTAAAATCCTAAAAAATTCTATTTCTAAATTTAAAAAGGCGTATGGAATGCATTGTGTATATTTCCAGAATAATCTAATCAGAGTTTCAATGCAAAGTCATCCAGTGGAATTCACACACACAAAGACACAGAATGAGCTTCAAGACTGCTGGTTCATTAACTGATTGCCTTTAGCTACAATTTAATTTGTGCACTATGATAGAGATCACTGGTAGACAGGGCTATCGATTCGAGATGATTTGTCCTTATAGAGCAGGCTGGACGTATGCAAGTGTGTGAATGTGAATCACTGTGTAATTTAAGAACATGGACAGACACTACAGCTGGTTTGTGTATCTGTGCCCACTTGATTTAATCATGTATGTAATTACCCCATCAAATACAGTAAACGTATGCTATTTTTGAATATGATATTTTTCATTTCCATTTTGGAAAAGGATGTGTGAAGTCAAGAATTAGTAAGAGATTATATTTCCTTTCTGTCCTAAGCCTACATTTTAAATTTGACAATATAACATCGTTTACTCAGATATCAAATTAACATGGCTACATTTGAATTTCAAATAGATACATGCAATTAGTAAAGAGTAACAAAAGAGTTATTTCCCCTTAGAGATGACAGTCCATTCTTTTAGTCATCGGTATAAAGTTATCAAAATGAATTTGCATTTGGATGATATTTCATGCAGGAATGCACTCAAAGGAAATTAAATATGAATCAACAACTTGCCCTGGCAGTTTATATCCAGAATGATGTTTCATGCTAGTTTGTTTCTGTCAGTGATTTATGTAGCCTTTCCCCCCCTCCGTATCTTCGTATGCTGTGTATGGAGCATCCCATCTCTTGACATGTTGACTATTGGAATTAAACAAAAACTGACAGGATTGAGCAGTTACCCACAATTCCGTTTCATGTGCTGACAGGAATAGAGCCCGGCTTCTGTAGTAATGGACATTATAGCAGTGAGGAAATAAAGATGTTATGACAGCCAATACTCCATGCCTTTTAATATGAGAATGGAAAATATGATGAGATGTCGAGTAATTTTATGAGAAAACTAACAACATGACTGGACTATGACTGGACCTCAATTCTACATTTACTGTTTTTGAAATGCAGAGCTTGTCATCTCTCTAGTCTCTAACATTTACGTTTTTGCCATTTGACAATACACACACACACACACACACACACACACACACACACACACACACACACACACACACACACACACACATAGTCAAATGGCAAAAACGTATATAGACGTATATATACATACATTTAAAAAATAAATAAAATGTATGGTTAAGCAAATGGTTACATGCAAAAGACCGAGAACAAAGCACTTGTGCTTTAAATTCCAATTATTTTCCTGCTTATTCCAAAAGCAAACAACCAAAAACATTGGTGTAACCAAATAATTTTATTACAGTACATATAAGTGGCATGCACGAATAGGGGGCCTTTTTGATCATACCACAGTGGTCCTGGTAGACATCACTGGTAGACAGGGCTATACATTTGAGATGATTTGTCCTTATAGAGCAGGCTGGACGTATGCATGTGTGTGAATGTGAATCACTGTGAAATGTTGTAATTGAAGAACATGGTACGGTTCACCAACTGTCAATCAGTGACCAGTGCATATATGTATATATATACACTCCTGAACAAAATCTTAAGACCGGGGGATCCATTGCAAGTTGTACACATTTCGCACTAGTGGATCATAACCGGGTTGTAAGTGCTGCTTCAAAATGCCAAAAGAAGAAACAGGAGCAAGAGACAAAAAATAGAGAGTAGGCAATTTATTGAAAACTGCATTTAACCTCAAACAGGCTGTTCATCAGCTGATCAAAAGTTTAAGACCATAGCCCAAAAATAAACGCACAACAGTACTAAAAGTGTCAAAAAAGGACTCAGTAGTGAGTAGCCCCACTGTTCTTGTTGATCACTTCAAAAACTCGTTTCGGCACGCTTGATGCGACTGTTTCCAGGAGGCTGGTGGGAACGTTGCTCCATGTGGTGAAGATGGCTTCACGAAGGGCATCCATGGTCTGGAACTGACGTCCATTTTTGCAGAAATTTTTGTTGAATCCTTTTGCAGAAATGACTGCTTCAATGCGGCGTGGCATGGAGGCGATCAGCCTGTGGCACTGCTGAGGTGTTATGGAGGCCCAGGATGCTTCGATAGCGGCCTTAAGCTCATCCAGAGTGTTGGGTCTTGCGTCTCTCAACTTTCTCTTCACAATATCCCACAGATTCTCTATGGGGTTCAGGTCAGGAGAGTTGGCAGGGCAATTGAGCACAGTAATACCATGGTCAGTAAACCATTTACCAGTGGTTTTGGCACTGTGAGCAGGTGCCAGGTCGTGCTGAAAAAACAAATCTTCATCTCCATAAAGCTTTTCAGCAGATGTAAGCATGAAGTGCTCCAAAATCTCCTGATAGCTAGCTGCATTGACCCTGCCCTTGATAAAACACAGTGGACCAACACCAGCAGCTTACATGGCACCACAGACCATCACTGACTGTGGGTACTTGACACTGGACTTCAGGCATTTTGGCATTTCCTTCTAGGTCTGTGATCGGTCCTTCTCCACAATCTTCCTCAGGGTCCGGTCACCTCTTCTCGTTGTGCAGCATTTTTTGCACCACTTTTCATGAAGGATCCCACAGACTTCCCACTGAGGTGCCTTGATACAGCACTCTGGGAACAGCCTATTCGTTGAGAAATTTCTTTCTGTGTCTTACCCTCTCGCTTGAGGGTGTCAATGATGGCCGTCTGGACAGGGTCGGGTCGGCAGTCTTACCCATGATTGTGGCTTTGAGTAATGAACCAGGCTGGGAGTTTTTAAAAGCCTCAGGAATCTTTTGCAGGTGTTTAGAGTTAATTAGTTGATTCAGATGATTAGGTTAATAGCTCGTTTAGAGAACCTTGTCATGATATGCACATTTTTTTAGATAGGAATTTTGGGTTTTCATGAGCTGTATGCCAAAAAGATTTTTTGCAATGAATTTAAAATATATGAAAGTTAAATTTGTATCATTACATTATGGAAAATAATGAATTTTATCACAATATGCTAATTTTTTTTAGAAGGACCTGTGTATATATATATGCAGCCTTATTGCCTGAACAAAAAGTTTTATATTTAGTTTTGTTATAAACAATGTACGGATTGCCTGAACCACAGTTGTGTGGCTATTAATATGTTAGAGATTTTATTTTTTTAAACGGAAATGAAAAGAGGCAGAGTGGTGTTTTATGACATATTTCGTTTTATTGTAGCCTAAAATATACATCAGAGATAACCGGATTAGCCAGAGTGAGCTGAGTGACGCTATCAAGAACGCAGCTGTTCCATTTGCAGAATTACCGGACTTGTGTCCTCCTATCCTTGGGAGTTTGTTCTCCTGAGTCGAACTTGGCAAGTCTGAACTACCAAGGGCACAAGTACTTGGTAGTTTGAGAAACGGCCCTAGTTTCCCAGTGTGTTTGATTAATCTTTCCTTTAACCTGTTCTTTACCTCTGTGTATTTAAGTTCTGCCTTCATTCAGTTCTTTGTTTTTTGTTGTCAGTGTTAAGTTGTTAAATGAGTTTCCCTGAGTGTTCCTTTGTATTTTTCAATTAAACAATGATTTCTTTGATTATTCTGTCTTGCGATTCTGTCGTGTGCTTCATATATTCTCATTTTTTTTGCAAAAATAAGGTGATAAGAACTTAAAAACAACTGTGATTGGATACCTGGGGAAATGCAATACTTAGAAAACTTGATAGGTTTGTTAAAAAAGCAGTATAAATTCAACATATGGGTTGTTAAGATGAACTAATCTTTAAATTTGGTTCAACTGAAGCATGCCTTAATCCTCATTCACATCACAGCAATATGATTCTCTTTTATAATCAAGTGGATGTTGGCGATGCACATGAAGGTTCATGTTAGCAGTTAAAATAAGCAGAACTAATGAATGGCAGTTAGCATCAGCCTGTGTCTTCACACTTATTATATATGCTTATGATGAGAGCTCAGATGCTTTACTTGTGTGGCTCATATTGGAATGTTATCTTATTCCTTTCAGCATACTCGTCATATTAAGGGACAGCTATACGTCTCTTAATTCATGTTACTCATTATCACACTTTGATCAATTTGCCAAATGTGTGAATTTAATTGTATATACTGATAGTTTGCACTTTTTGATAGCTATCATTAAGTCATTAATGAGTGTTAGTATAAAATATACCTCCAGATGTATATATATATATATATATACAGTCTTGTTCAAAATAATAGCAGTACAATGTGACTAACCAGAATAATCAAGGTTTTTAGTATATTTTTTATTGCTACGTGGCAAACAAGTTACCAGTAGGTTCAGTAGATTGTCAGAAAACAAATGAGACCCAGCATTCATGATATGCACGCTCTTAAGGCTGTGCAATTGGGCAATTAGTTGAATTAGTTGAAAGGGGTGTGTTCAAAAAAATAGCAGTGTGGCAATCACTGAGGTCATCAATTTTGTGAAGAAACAGGTGTGAATCAGGTGGCCCCTATTTAAGGATGAAGCCAACACTTGTTGAACATGCATTTGAAAGCTGAGGAAAATGGGTCGTTCAAGACATTGTTCAGAAGAACAGCGTACTTTGATTAAAAAGTTGATTAGAGAGGGGAAAACCTATAAAGAGGTGCAAAAAAATGATAGGCTGTTCAGCTAAAATGATCTCCAATGCCTTAAAATGGAGAGCAAAACCAGAGAGACGTGGAAGAAAACGGAAGACAACCATCAAAATGGATAGAAGAATAACCAGAATGGCAAAGGCTCAGCCAATGATCACCTCCAGGATGATCAAAGACAGTCTGGAGTTACCTGTAAGTACTGTGACAGTTAGAAGACGTCTGTGTGAAGCTAATCTATTTTCAAGAATCCCCCGCAAAGTCCCTCTGTTAAAAAAAAGGCATGTGCAGAAGAGGTTACAATTTGCCAAAGAACACATCAACTGGCCTAAAGAGAAATGGAGGAACATTTTGTGGACTGATGAGAGTAAAATTGTTCTTTTTGGGTCCAAGGGCCACAGGCAGTTTGTGAGACGACCCCCAAACTCTGAATTCAAGCCACAGTACACAGTGAAGACAGTGAAGCATGGAGGTGCAAGCATCATGATATGGGCATGTTTCTCCTACTATGGTGTTGGCCCTATTTATCGCATACCAGGGATCATGGATCAGTTTGCATATGTTAAAATACTTGAAGAGGTCATGTTGCCCTATGCTGAAGAGGACATGCCCTTGAAACGGTTGTTTCAACAAGACAATGACCCAAAACACACTAGTAAACGGGCAAAGTCTTGGTTCCAAACCAACAAAATTAATGTTATGGAGTTGCCAGCCCAATCTCCAGACCTTAATCCAATTGAGAACTTGTGGGGTGATATCAAAAATGCTGTTTCTGAAGCAAAACCAAGAAATGTGAATGAATTGTGGAATGTTGTTAAAGAATCATGGAGTGGAATAACAGCTGATAGGTGCCACAAGTTGGTTGACTCCATGCCACACAGATGTCAAGCAGTTTTAAAAAACTGTGGTCATACAACTAAATATTAGTTTAGTGATTCACAGGATTGCTAAATCCCAGGAAAAAAAATGTTTGTGCAAAATAGTTTTGAGTTTGTACAGTCAAAGGTAGACACTGCTATTTTTTTGAACACACCCCTTTCAACTAATTGCCCAATTGCACAGCCTTAAGAGCGTGCATATCATGAATGCTGGGTCTTGTTTGTTTTCTGAGAATCTACTGAACCTACTGGTAACTTGTTTGCCACGTAGCAATAAAAAATATACTAAAAACCTTGATTATTCTGGTTAGTCACATTGTACTGCTATTATTTTAAACAAGACTGTATATATTGTTAACTATTTATGGTGGTTTTGATATTAATAAAGAATATCCTGATTCTTTGATTGTGTTTTTGAGTTATTATTTAGCAGGAACCTTTAGGAGCACTGAGCAACACATTTTGGTGACTTTGTTTCTCATAATTTTAATTTATATTTCTCATGGTTTTACTTTTTGTAACACTTTTTGGTAGTAGTCATTAAGTCAGTAAAGAGTGTAAATATGCCTATAAAATATACAAATGCAGATGTATAATAGATAAATATTCAAAATATAAATTCAAATATCAATTTACAGTATATTCCAAAATATAAAGCAAGGTTTGATGCCATTCCTAACATTTGACAATTTTATACCACTTGGACTTGAATTTCTACAGTTTTTACGTCCTATTAAAATAAAAAGATTTCATCATATACCACAAAACTTCTCGCCGCTTGCTGCCATGTTACTTTTGGATTAAGATTGTGAGTTTAAGCCAGAGTTTTATATAAATCACTTGATTAGTTAAGTATACACTGTGAACCCGAATAAGTTGAGGCAATCAGTTTCCTCAAATGTTTTTAAGTTAAAGGGGGGGTGAAATGCTGTTTCATGCATACTGAGCTTTTTACACTGTTAAAGACTTGGATTCCCATCCTAAACATAGACAAAGTTTCATGTTGGACGTTTGATGGAGTATTTCTGTGTCAAAAATACTCCTTCCGGTTTCTCACAAGTTTCAGAGAGTTTTTTTCGATTATGGCTCGGCTTGACGTTAATAGAGCGGAAGGTCCTTGTATGGGCCGTACGGGCTCGCGCGTGACTAGAGTGAGAGAGGAAATGCACGCCCATAAACACTCCGCGCCGCGCTCCACTTTATTCCTATGGACTCCATTGTTGTTCTATGTATAACATTACACTAGTCTGACGTGCATACAATAGTCCATAAACCGAATCATGCACAAATGTTGACAGGCCACTAAATACAGTACATACCACAGAGACGTATGTCCTGCTGTTGCTGTTTCTCCTGTTCAATTTATTTCAGCCTCAGATTTGATTCTGGATCATATCTGTATTAGCTGAGATCGATAGCCATGAGTTTCTCCACGCTTGAGGACGTCACCGCTTTGTTCACACTCGTCATTCTTTAGCTCCGCCCAGACGTTACGCCTCCAGGCGCTCGTTTTTTTCCGGAAAGACTCGGTACAGCCTATATTTCTTTTATAAATATTATAAAGCTAAAGACTTTTCGGAGATATGAAGGATGCAATACTACTCTATAGGTACTCAAGATTGACATGAGATTGACTGAAGCTGAGTGCCCCCCCCCCCCCCCATTAAGAAATGTTTAGAAATGTTTATGTTGTAACCATTTTGTAATTAATTTTTATTTTATTTTGTAATTTTGTAATTTGTAATTTTGTTTTTACAATCACTATGACACATTTTTCAATACTTTTAACACATTTCCTAAACGCTTAACGCTCCAGCACACCTACAACACACAATTGGCAATACAGTTAATTTCATGCTCAAAACCACACATTGTAAACTATACTCCAACACTAATTTTCAAAATACAATACACTAACACAATACACTGTCTACTAAAGCACTGCAAGCATTTCTCAAAACAAAATAATTTTTCAAAACACGAACACATGTTCACTTCCAACAGGAACATTTAGTCTATCATATAACAATGCAATAAAAACACAGATGGAATTACAGAAACTGCCTTATTTTATGTGTCAGGTCTGCCCTTATACAATAGACAGTATATTGTATTCATCATAGGTTGTGTCTTTTGAAGCCTCTCCACATTTTTGTTTTGTTGGGTTTAGTAAATGCATGCACTTTGTTTCTTTTGCTGCAGAAATTCTGTGCAAAAAATAAATGACCCATCTCAGAGTAGCTTTATAGAATGCTCTTCAGTTTTATTCCATTATCAGCAATCACCATGTTGACTATTGCAAGTTCCTGTTCTTCATTCAGGAGCTTTCCTAAGGGAGGTAGACGTTGAATCCTTAGATAGACTGAATACAGTTACATATTAGAGAACAAAGGCATACAGTCACTGTAATACATGGTAAAAGTATTTACACTTTGCAGTAGGAGAAGCCCTTATACAATATCTACCTGTTGGCTTCTTGAAAAATCTGGATAATGGATGCCACTGTGTCCCAGCTGAGATTTGGCTGTAATCGTTCACCAGCCTCTCTATATAGCTTGTGGGTTATTACATGGTATATGATAGTATAGCTCTTATTTCCTCACTTACCCAATTCTGGCCCTTCTTTGAGCGGCACCATGCATTTTAACTCCTCAATCTCTACCTTGTCCAGACATGCTCTAGTCCAAAAGATCAGTCCAAAGAGGCCTTTGTTTACTGTATATTGTCATGTGAATGGAAGAACACCTGAACAATTCCTGGACAGTTTTCCTATTTAAAACTTGACACTTCTATAGTTACATCGTGTACTAAGACCAACAAAAATGTATCTATTTTTTAAGACCATTATAGCTAGGAACTACTTTCTCATTCCTGCGTAGGAACTTTGCGGCCGTCTTGGGTGCAGCGGCGCAATGATATTACACAGCGCCTGAAAATAGGCAAACTTCTGTCAACATATCAGCGTGACAATCTGCTTGCACAGAGAGCGTGCATTGTAACCACGGAGACGTTTGTGAGAGACGCTTCAGAAGATATTTACTTTGGTGCAGATCCCGAATCTTATCTATTTGAACCGGAATAACAGTTACACTGAAGACGAGCTTTTGAAATGTGAAAGAGAAAGTGTGGTTGAGCAGACTCGGGCAGAAGGGACAAGGAGAGCAGATTCAAACTGGTGAGTCAGAGAAGAGTCAAAATTCAAGGAAAAAAGGGTCCGACATGTTAACGTAATATGTGAATGAAATATGCTAAGACGATGCTGCTTATATGAAGACAGAGAGAGTGCGCGCGCTCTGCTTTCTCTATCACTCAACTAACATGCGCCCTATCATCTATCGCTCATAAATCGCAATAACTGATCAAATAAGGCTTTGACTGGACAAACTTTTTATGGTAGCCGCTAAAATAATTTTCAATGCACTATGCAGGAGACACACTCCGAAGCCTCGGCACAGAACGTAACACCACTAACGTCGGAAACACTAGATTTACCAGGCCAAAAACAGCTCTGTTTTTACGAATGCTATGTGTTTATTGATGTTAGTTCATTGACAGATTGATGTTACACCTAATGCCAATAAAAACGTTTTATCTGTAGGCTTTTCAGTGATGCGTAACGTTACCTATGCAGTGTAATTGTTATAACACGATTTTTTTTTTACAGTAACAGACACCATTATAAACCATCCACATAAGCTTAGTGTAATGTTACCACATTAACTTTATCACCACCGTACACAGTTGATAATACCATAACCCGTTGTTCATTAAATGTGGGAATATAAATTATATTGAGAACGTCATACATAGAAAGCATGCCGTAATTTAACTTACCCTGTTAACTTTAGCTGCATTTATCGTGAAGCGTGCAAGCGATTCAAGCTACACTCACTTCTTCTGGAGGTGCAGCAGGAACATGAATAGTTGGTACCGATCCTTTTTTTTAGGAACAGCTTCTTAGCAAAACCTGCTTTATAATGACCCTTGTTTATAAAGCAGTCTGGTGAGAAATGCTTTGCAGTTCGTACAAACATAAAAGCATTGACGTTGATCGGGGGGAATATTCCCTTTGAAAACAAAACTCAGCCACTGCATCTTCAGCCATTCGGATTTAGGAACAGAATGACTGCTGTTTTCGTAATTACACCCAAAAACAGAACACCACAATCGCTTAGACACCATTCTGCTCCAGTGTATCAAAAATGGCAGACTATAATGACAGCTTGAGCTCGTTCAGGGCAGGTCTGTGTTGAAGCGCTGCTGTCAATCAACAGTCGTGGGAGGGGCGTCCGACCGCGTAACGTCACACGGTCGAACGGCTTGAATTAAGACAGGGGAAAACATATAAAGAGATTTAAAAAAAAAAAAACCACTGGATGGATTTTTATCACTATAGAATGTTTGTGTACAGGCACTGCCAACACACATTTCCGTACAATCAACTTGTAAAAGTGCATGTACGATTATATGACCCCTTTAAAACCAGTGTAGAAAATAGCTTATTACTAATTAGTAATGATGTTTTTAAATGAAAAGTAGATAATCATAATTTAATCATAAACGTTTGAATCATAATTTGACCGCAGACATCAGTATAAAAAGCCAGTTCATGACACCTTTAAATGATTACTTAAAATGAGTCAGTTTTGTGAACTCAAAAGAAAAAGAACGTTCTAAATACTCATAAAAGTTCATTTGATCTAATTTGTTTAATTTGAGTTAGCTCTACTCAAAACACTTATTTTGAGCGTTGCTTGCTTTACAAGTCTGTATTCGACTACACAAAAAAAGCTTAAAGTTGTTTTGCTGTATAGTTAGGCTACTTATATTTTCACAGTGTTTTTGTTTCTCCTGATCTTAGAATCCTTTGATGTAAATGCTTAAGCTTATGTGCTTTCAGGCATCAGTGTTTTTCTATATTCCAACGTTTTTAATGCCTTGACAAATATTTCAAAATTTGGACAATTCAAATTATAGAATAAATTGATGTGTCCATACTTTTCACTCACAGTGTCTTTCAAATTAAACGAATGAAACGCATATGAGGAGTTTATAAATACAAAGGCACTTTTTGAGGAGGGCTTTTGTTTGTACTACAATCACCTGTGCTCTCTGGAGGTGCAGGTGGGGTTTCATTGACAGGTGGTTGTTGTACAAGGGAGGGGGATGGTTTGCTGCGAGGCCCGGGGGGAGGGAGGGGGGTGCTTTGCCTCGGAAGTATTGTGCCTGACACATGCTCCGTCTGCTGCCTCTGCTCCGACCCCTGCTTCTTTTGTTATGCTGATTAAGGCAACAGGCACTGTCTTTTGTTCAAGTCAGAGAACGCGAGAGAGAAAGAGAACGAGCAGAGAGGGATGGTCACGCTCCCCGTGACCCCCCCCCCCCCCCCCCCAGTCTCTTCTTCTTTAACGTCACAAGGTGCGCGCAACAAAAACGAGCCACCATCAACTGAGTTCTTCACATCGCGACGCGCACGAGCCACCATCAGCTCAGACTATAACAACTCTTCCGTCCACACACACACAGAAATACGTTGGCACACGACTTTTGCTTCTAACCGCCAGGAGTTTAATGGATATTAGTAATAGCGCAAACAAGGGATTTAGGTCGCGAGCTCAGACTCTTAAATTAATTTGAAAGCGGGAAGCGCGAGCACTGAGAGGAATGAAGCACGAGAGGGGACACCGAGCCAAAAAATAGAAGCTGCCCGCTTTAACGGTCGTCATGGAACTAATGGGGGAAACGTTAAAACGGACTCTCAAAAGAAGTTAAAACGTATAACACGTAAGAAAAACAGAAACATTAAGAAAATAAGCTACATTCTCTCAAACAATCCGTTGGTTTCAGAACTTGGACAGCTCCCTCGTGCAGCCGCCTACACACAGTACCAAAACGACCGCGTGAGGATTCATTAAAACTACAGAACAAAAACCGACTCCTCTCGTACCCAGAACATTGAAACGCCATGGCCGGTGTATTTATGGGAGAGAAGCAGCTTTTTGAGAAGTTCTGGAAGGGCACGTTCAAAGCCGTGGCAATGCCGAGACCCGAGAGCATCATCGTCGCAAGCATCACCGCGCGGAGAGCCGTGACAAAGTGAGTTATTTAGCCGGAGGCTTCTTGTGTCCTTTCTCAGTCTTTATCTTGAGAATTAAAATGTTTAGCTATCTTTTTTTTATATAGAACAGCCGCCCTCAAGGCTATTATAATAGCTTGAAATATACTTGACATATTTAGGCTGTTCATTCTAGATATAATATTCAGAAATAATTATTTGGCTGACATGTGTCTCTGTATTAGTTTCATTGTCTTGCAATCTGTTTCGGATTGGGATCTCTGTTATGTCTCCTCTCATTTGGTTCCCCCCTACTTGTGTTCATGAAACTTTTGCCTTTTTTGTCCCATTTTCATGTCACAAACAGTGCGAGTGAATTCTGCCTATGCTCTCCATTTATCATTGGCCGTCCTTCACTGGAGGCCAGTCAGTTTCACTTGTGCACACATAAGTGCACAACAGAGCGAGAGGCTACACGGAGTCCTAATGAATCAAGTCAGAGTGGAGCCCTTCATCATGCCCTTAGGTTAGGACATGAAGATGATCTCAGCGCCTTCTCCTTCACCCATGAATTAGGAGGCATGGCAGCATGTCGAATAAAGAAAAGAGGCGAAATAGCAATAAAGAAACCAGGGGGCTTGCGTAATATTTTGACTATTGAATGTCCACGTATGTGTTAAGACTCCAATCAAATCTGCAGGATTAATTGTATGAATATAAAACTAATGTGAGTAGCATTATCTATATAAGCTACATTTTAATACACACTTTCATAGGTGCCTTCATAAGGAAAAAGTGGACAAAGCACTGTGAAACTCCAGGTTCCTGAAATGGGAGACTGCAAGATGGGTTAAACAGTATGTGGAATGATACTATACACATAGAGAGGATGAGTGAATCATATATTAGTTACGCACTCCTTGTCGGCATAATGAGCGAGGAGTAAGTCTTGATCCTGATTAACAGGAAAGGAAGAAAGGCAAGCAAAACCGTTACATTAAGACGCTTTCTGAACTCAACTTGAAACCTAAATAGACTTTGATTTGATCTAGTCAGGTTGATATTCCTACTGATATGGAGTCATTAGTTAAATAATACTATAATAATACTATAGTTAATTCGATTTTTTTACGTAACCTGACAAAACATTTTTAAAGTTCACCAAAAATTCAAACGATTGTTTGTCCATTTAATGAAAGTTAAAAAGGTCTAGTCTATTTTCATCTTTAGTTTACCTATCTATTTAAAGTTTATCTTCCAAACATTTCTTTATTTATATATACCAACACCAGTTTTTTTTTTGTTAGTTTTTTGAATGACAAAAACTATGACACAAATCTATTGACATTTTCATCAATTAATAAAAACGAAATGAAAATGTTTGGGAGAGATGATTAGTTGGCATACACTTACTGTGTATTTGATCGGTGCAGTTGGTATTAAAGTGACAGCAGTCTATTAAACCTGTTGCTGTCTGTCATTAATGTTAGTCAAGCAACAAAAGAAAAAAAGAAAATCACTGTGCTCTTGACTGAATAACTTAAATAGCTTTAATAAGGATTAATCTATATTTAATTTATACAAATAATTGTCTGTTTGGAAGAATGAAGAATGTTGTACACTGTAAAACATAAAGGTGCAGTGTTGTGAACTGCATCCCCCAACGCTCACCGCTTCCTTTCGCAACACATAGAGAAGCTACGGTGGCCGACACAGGACAAAAATGATGTTGTCGGAGAGAGCAGAGAGTGACTAGCACTCTGTAGAGCAGTTTGTCCGTGTAGGGCTACTGTGGAAACATGACTGCGCAAAATGACGATTTCACTGTAAGGAGACCCGTGGTGCATGTAGAAATGGCTCATTCTAATAAAAACATAACGGTATCTTTATGCAAGGTATATACTCCACTGAAAACATAGTTATGTATATTATATTGCATTTCTGTTAATATATCTTCATAAATACTACACACTGCACCTTTAATGTTACAAATAATGAATTGGTTTGAGTAGAGCCAACTCAAATTAAACAAATTAGTTCAAACTAATTAACTTTTATAAATATTTAGAACTTTCTTGTTCATTTAAATTCACAAAACTGATACATTTTAAGTAATCTAAATCGTTTTATTGTTTTGATTTTTATGAAATTATTATTATTTTTATAATTTATTATTATTATTATTTTATTTAGACAAAATTAAATGTAACCAAAACTGGTCTGGTATTTCTATTTTCCAGCATGTTTTGTCATGACACTCAAAAGGGAGATTAAATGCCCAAATTAAGTGTTATATTATGTTTATTAATATTAAGATTAACGTAAAGTGGGAGATTTAGTAAAGTGTAATGTTTTGTTATGCTAGAAGAGTTTGTGTTATGTTTTTTGTACATAACCATGTCATCATGGTGAAGAGTAGTGCATGATCTTATAAGAACAGATGTATGTTAAAAGTTTTATATTGTTGTCCTCATTCAGCAAGTGCTATGCTCTGCTAATGCTATCAAAGTTATTGTGGTTATTGTGTAACCAATTAGGAAGGCAGCATTTATTAAATTAGCTAGTTAAAGCAGTCAAGTTTCCTCTATAAAAATGTGAGATTGCATGGTACTTTTTTAAGTTAAATGAATTAGCATACACAAATCTTTAGAGCAAATAATATGTATGATTATAAAATAAAAAGTGCAAGTTCTGCTTAACTTTCTTAACTTAAATTTGCCAACTTATTGTAGTTTACAATGTATGCAAGTTGTTATAATGAATGCATAAATCATTAATTGAAAATAAGACCATGTTCTTGGTTCTTTATGAGAAACTCTAAAGTGTAAATAGTAGCTAGATGCTATTTATACTTATACATATTGGCAGATTATCAGTATTATGGTACATTAAACAGTATTGCAGTATGCAATTACATAGTTTAAATGATTATATTTATTAAAATGATTAAATGGATGACAATAAAGCCCTCCCACTTTTAAATGAAATGCCTTTCCGATCTGCTATGTGATGGAAAAAGGGAGAACAATTCTGACAAAAGGCGGATTTAATTTGCGTTAAAATGTTCTGCCATACGCCGTACCCCTACAGTATTGCTACTGCTGACAATCCATCATCTTCTATCATTTTACCAAACTGGACATCAGTGTTAGTACAATAGTTGTAAATAGTATCTTGGAACAAGGCAGGCTTTTTGCACTTTGCAGTGTAAATAGACACAACATTTATTTAATTGTAAGATAAAAAAAAAACATGATATACATCACAGCATTTAAATCTGTGTCTGTGTTGCATGTTCAAACCTTAATATCATTCATAGTAACAGGTTAATAGATGTTTTCTTCAGGAGTATAATGAGTTTGGAAATTTGAGAGAAATGCTTAATTGATGCATTACAATCTAACTAAACCCATTAGATTTTAGTCTACACTAAACTAGACTTAAACTATTCAGACTATTTAAACTAAATGTCATTTTAGTTAAAATACTATCACCAAGATTAAATCTTTCAAAATGAACACTGCTTTAAACTGTTTGCAAAAGTAAAAATAAATGATTAATAATTAGTCAAAATGTGTTGAACTCCTAGAAATGTGAGAATGTTATGAGGGAATGATAAAGAGTGAATGCTAAGATTAAGATTCATTTTCGTTGTTAATTTTGTTTCACTAGCCTCTCCTCTCTCTAGCTTATTATTAGTTTCTTCTTCTCTGTTTATCTCACTGTGAATATTTACATATTCATAAAGCTACTCACCCTTCAGGGCGCACCTGACGTTGATGTTGATGCGTACAAGGCTGGTAACGACAGCAACATTTACAACCAAACCAGCATCGCTGATTTAACCAGTGCCATCTGCAAATTCAGCATTCAGGTTCGTCTTCATAGTGTTTTACCCCAGGCACAACTCAGACAAGAAGACACACAGACGATTTAAGATGTTAAAATGCCTGAGAAATAAAATAATTTCTTTCGATTTGCAGTAATAAATCACAGCGCATAAGGCCCATTAGCTTGTAGTATCAGCTGCATGACTGGAGAAACATCATTATTGGTTATGTCAGCTGAAAAATGCTGGTCACCTATGCGTACACTTAGCCCACTTTGCTTCGCTTTACGCATTTTTTCCCTCCTACTTAATCGACCATATTTCGTTTTTTTATTCATCCTCTTGTGGTATCACTGAGCTTTAAAGAGGCCCACAGTGCAGGGCAATTACAAAGGGTGTTGCTGATCCTCCTCTGTAGACCTAGTGTTTTCTGGCAAGGCCAGAGAGATGAGTTCACTCTTGTGCAGCAAGAGGGTCCTGCCCCCGTCCACTGCAGCCCCACAAGCTGTTCTTCTCAGTGGCAAACCTCATTAAAAATGCAGAGGGTTTTAGTTGGACTGAGTGTAAGTGTGTTTGTGTGGGTTAGGAAGCAGATGGCCCATGGGAAAAAGGGTAAGGGGGAGAACCCTTTACCCTAGCAGATGCTGGTTTAACGAGGAGAAGAATAAAGAGATTAGGATAACCTGAGATTTGAACTGCACCCAAATGCAAAAGAAGAGAAATTACTTTTCAATACTTTATACTGTATTTTCTGGAATATAAGTTGCTTTTTTATCATCTGAAACATATTGCGTCTTATATAATGGAATTTATAACATATTTGCATTAGTGCCAAATGAGAGAGACGTGTGAGTGAGGAGGACTTTCCCTCACACCGGTAGTTTCGGTTTTGCTTGAAATAAATGTGTTTGTTTTGTGTTTATAATAATTGTTTATTATTTGTTTGTTTTATTCTTAAATTTTTCTTCTGTTCTGAATAATGTTACATTTAAAGTATTTGTTGTGGAGGGGGAACTGAAATACATGTTTATAATTACATGTTGAATTTTGTTGCCATTTTATTTTTTGAATGTAAGAATAAAATGTATAAATTACATTTGATATAACAATAAAATGTAACTTATACAAAAATGGGACACATCTGTGTTTTCTCAGCAATTCTGACCTGGTGTGAATTATTTTCCAGAAATATGAAAACAAGCTTGTCATCTTTAAACCTCAGATTGCTTTTTAAACCCACCTGCTATCATTCAAGCTTATTTTCAAGCCTTTTTTTTAATTTTTAATAACAGTCTTCTGGGAAGTTTTTTATTTCCATTGAAGACAAGAGGTTTGGACATGCTTGCTTTGAGTTGGAATTGAGTTTATTGAGTTGCTTGTTTCAAAGATTGATGGTTCTTCTGGTATCGATTTGACTGGGTGACATGAAATGAAATTAAGACTGTGGTTACCCTTTCGTTCATTATCGTAACCCAATCAGCTTGTGCAACGTCATAGCAATTATAAAGAAAGAAGCATTACAAAAATCGAATGGATTTAACTGCAATTGCGCTGCAAGTTTGTCATAGAAAGACTGATTTTAAGTAGGCTAACATCAATGTAAAGTAGCGTAGCTTGGTTCAATCCGTTATTTTTTGTCCTAATTAAAGATTTGCCCCACATCCAGGCTACTGCTGAGGTAATAAAAAGAACAGAAGGACAATGATTTTGGTGATCTTCATCAGTGAGGTCCAGTGCACCCAGTCTTTCTTTAGATTTTGCTGTTAAAAGCAGAAGGATATGCCATTGTTCACATTGTTGTGTGTGTCAGGGCCTAATGTAGAAGCAGTCAGAACTTTCAGTTTAGTTTAGTTCCAATTCAGTTGATTTAAATCAGCTGAAGCGGTGGTCGCAAACAGAGATGCTAAATTCCAAAGAATCAAATTTCTTTGCTTATTTTGTTTTTTAGAAGAGCATTTGACTCTCTCGCACTCTCTCTTGGTCTTTCTCTGTCTCTCTAAAGGGACTGTAACCCCTGGAGCTGAGCTCTGGCTCAGAGACAGCTGCAGAGCTGTAGAAATGCTGATATGGTTGCCAGGCCTCCAGGGTTGAGCTATAATTCCTTTTAAATGTAGCCACTGCTACATTCCAGCACATCGTCTAAGAGGTAGGAGAGACACATTTTTATTTAGCCGGAAGTGAGTCCAAAATTCAGTCAGCAGCAGATGAAAGGCACAGCTGTAAACCACCAGGGAGATGTTGAAATGCAGCGAGGTCTTGATATGGGCGACTTACTGTATGTTGGCGACTTGTCATATAAAGTGGTTAGCCGATGTTAGAGTGACAAGGCTTTAAGAATATTTCATGTATTTGACAGTTGTGCTGAGAAAATTCAGTAATGCATTTAACACCATTCATGTAAAACTATCAACTGTGTATGCGCATAAAGATGTTTGTATTGTGCATTTGCTTCCATCCACTTAAAGAATTTTCGATATCTCTCTGGGCTTTTTCAAGGCATGTAAATCTAGACCAAAAAAGTGCACTTCCTCTTGTAAACAGATTTGATGATAATGTGGTCCTAGTGAGCCCCACATTAAATTAAATCTGACTAGAAGACAATTGTGCTAAATGTATGCTTCACCCCCATCTTGCCCTTCTCTCGTGAAGTCCACAAGCCTTAACTATGTACAGAGGCACTGTAGAATCTCACTGAATCACTGGAAAGCTGGCGAGATTAAGGAAAATGAGAATGAGGCACAACCTGGGGTTATGTTGGAGTAATATTACCAGGATGAATAATCCATAAAGTGTTGGCACAGGACTGCATACATTTAGAGAAGTAATACTGACTCCATTAAATATTAACACTCATATTTAATGAGTATAAATCCACTTTTCCTTGACTTGATAATTAACGGACTAAAACCAATATACATTTCAACTGAATAAAATTTTAGCACAAGCAAATTTAAGTCAGGAAATTTTCATTTTTATCCTTAATTATACATGAAAATGTCATGTATAGATTGTCTTGTACAGTTTATAGTTATATTTCCTTTTACTATCACACCGTCCATATGCAGATGTATCAAAAGGCTGTTAGGAAATATTGCATGGAAGACAGGAAAATGAATGTTTTTAAGCAACTTGTCAACTTGTGAATGTTTACTCAAGAACATAACCTGTTTCCACTGGCAATGTATGCTCAATGTGTAGGCAGCAGTAAGCTGATTATTTTTCCAGGCATATTGTCACCTTTTGGCAAAAAGCCAAACTTTGCATTTATTGCAAAAATGCAGTTTTATATTCTTGAAGTATCTAGTATATTTTACAACCATTCTAGTTTTCAATTTAATTGGCTATGCAACATTCCAAAAGTAGCTGAATATTCCTGATATATATATATATATATATATATATATATATATATATATATATATATATATATATATATAATTATATGTGTAATATATAATTATATATAATTTATTCTGAAGCAATATTCTCACCAGTGTTCAGTCAGATTTTACATATTTAAACATGCATATTTGTGATATTTTTACCTTTTATAAAGGGCATTGTCCCCCTAATTTTATTAAATATAGGCTATGCTTATTTTATATTATTAAATTTGATCATTAAATTAAATTAGAATAAGACACTATAGAGCTGTCATCAATCAAATTAAATAACTGACACTGAAGAATTACAACTTATTTAAATGTGAAGAGATTGTTTTAAATATTTATTGAATTTACAAATAACATTTTTTGGAAAGAATCATGAAGATTAACTTCCAGTAAGTGGCAGCAGTTGACCGTCTTAGTGAGTGAGTCATTGAGTCATTTAGCTGAAACCGCTGATTCATTCAATAATAAGGCAGTCGTTTATGAATAGGTCATTGAATCTTTGATTCAACCAATTAATTCAAAACGCTGAATCATTCACTAACACACAAGGTTCTTCGGTGATCTTTGTTTGGAACTGTTTTTGCTACTGAAACAGAACAGTCAAATTTAATCTAAAATGTGATTAAAAAGTGACTTAATGTTAAAGGGTTTGTTCACCCAAAAATGAAATTTCTTTCATTAATGACTCATCCCAATGTGGTTCCACACCTGTACCTCTGATATCCTCTGTTCATCCTCAGAACACAGTTTAAGATATTTTAGATTTAGTCCGAGGCCTTTCTGTCCTTTGAATGTAAGTGTATGCCCACTTGCTGTCCACGTCCAGAAGGTAATGAAAATATCATCAAAGTAGTCCATATGTGACATCTGTTGGTTAGTTACACACTTTTGAAGCATCGACAATACATTCTGGTCCAAAAATAACAAAAAATATGACTTTATTCAGCATTGTCTTCTCTTCCGCGTTTGTTTTCAAACCTTAAATAAAGAATCAAGCAGTCGTGAATCTGCAGATTGATTTGTAATTCATATTGCCAGTGTCACGTGATTTCAGCAGTTTGCCAGTTTGACACACAATCCAAATCTTGAATCATGACCATTTGATTCTTTATTTGAGGACTATATATGGAAATGTAGTCACATATGGACTACTTTGATGATATTTTCATTACCTTCTGGACGTGGACAGCAAGTGGGCATACACTTACATTCAAAGGACAGAAAGCCCTTGGACTAAATCTAAAATATCTTAAACTGTGTTCCAAGGATGAACAGCGGTCTTACGGGTGTGGAAAGACATTGGGGTGAGACATTAATGAAAGAAATTTCATTTTTGGGTGAACAAACCCTTTATTTACTTGTTTATGGAACTGTCATATGAAATTAGACATCACAACTTTGTTACTGTCAGTTCATTATATATTATATATTATTATCCAACATTGATCGCCACTTACACTAAATTAATGCATGAATCATTCTTGCATTTTGCTGATTCCTTAGTTATTTTTTGTTATTGACATATTAATCAGGCTACTTGTCTGTTCGGGCAAGTAAAATTCTCTTCTTTTTTAATTATTTAAAGAAAACAAACAAAAAATTAGCTTGGCACACAGTAATCTATGTTGATGTTTCTGAAGTTCATAAAATGGTATTAATGCTAAATCTACATGACTTTAAGAAATGTTATATAATTCCCCAGCTAATTAATATTCCATATGTTCAACTTACATCCTCCTGTGATTTGTTTGTACCTTATTTACTCATGGTCCTGCACTGGTGATGCTGAACATCACTTGCTTAATACATGCACTCATTGAACATGAGACAAGTAGGCAGGCACGTCTTACTACAAGCTGTGACTCACGTATTGCAGAGGTTACTGTCTATCAGCTTGTCGACTCCTGATACTCACGTGCTGTAGTGCTATTTTCCTCACCACTGGACCCCCTGGAGTGATCAAAGGCCATTATTAAAATGCAAACTTATCAAAGTCAAACCTTCATCACTTAAATTAAATCATTTCAAGCTTGACTGGCTCTCCTCTTCTCTGCCTCCCCTTCATTTTTCATTTCCATCCCTTGCCCATCCTCATTTCAGAAAGACGATCTGCCACTCATGCAAAATTGCTTCCATTTGCATAACTGATGCTTCATTTGGGCCGGGACTGTTTCTGTGGCGATGTCACTGCACAATGGCAAGGCAGTGACAGCAATAACGAGCGAATGGAACTGTCCCACCTCTCAATTTAGGGATCAATCTTGCAGTCAAGGACAAGTGTTCCTTAAGTTGACATTTCCTTCACCCTCTGGCTGAACAGATGTTCAGGCTTCAACTGTCAGAGGTACTCTGATAGTAAGTCATGAAATGATTTATTCAACATTTAGGATAGCCTTTAAGAAAGTAGGCAAAAACCAGTTTGAATATTCTATTGACATTTTACTTTGTATGTTTTTGTCAAGGCAGAGCAGCAAAGTTTAATGGGGCAGAATTATAATGATGTTTTTAAGATGGCTCTCTGTACGCAGTATTACAGCATATTGCATGGGAGGTGCGCAGTAATTTAGGAAAATCTGTCTTCCCTTTGATCATTAACATGCTGTCATATCTATTCATAAGTGAAAGATAGCTAAAGGATCAAATTTATACATTTTACCTTGACATCGACCATCTGAGCTCAAACATGAGACATGCCATGGCAGCCGCAAAGAGGACGCATTCTGGGAGGTGCTCCATAAATTGCGATGGTCTCTTAGAATGAGCAATATTGCCACTGACATTTCAGTAGCCGACAGATTCAGCTGAGCAGTTATTACAAAAAGCGAAGCTGACAGGTTTGCTGTCTTTCTCTGGATGCTTTGGCGCATTGTGAAGTGCATTAGAGATATTTTCTCCTACAGCAAGGATTTTTTTAAAGTGTTCTACTCTTACTCATTAAACTCTCCGTGCACTTCCAAAACAGAGCAAATTGATGTAAAGCAATTCTTTCCACAAACATTTACATTTTTCCCAAGTGAAGATTAAGCTATTAAACAATTGTATCTTCATAAAGTTTTTCAAAGGCTAACTTCAAATGTACTTTCTGAACTGTGGTTGAGAAAGTAATATTTTCACATATATATTTCAATTTGTTCTCTATTCTTATGCAGAACATGAAATGCCTGTAGATAGGTGAGCAATTAAGTAGTTATTTCAAAATAAATAACAAGGCTTTGTAGAACTGAGAAAACCAACTTGTTTCGCTCTCATTCTCCAGTTAAGATTTTATAAAGGAAGTGCTAGCATTACATTGAATCAGGCCTATTACACAGGACCAAAGAAATGATCAAGTCTTTGATCGAGGCGTTGGGATATTCCCCTCCCCACAATGTGAGTTTTGAATGGAATCAGATGCTATTTATTTAAATGCCCTCAATATACAGCATTTCTCTCTTTTTTGTGCCTTTTTAAGTCATTGGCAATGAGTTTCTCATCGTAGTTTTCAAAGTAACGTGGGAAACACATTAGTGTCCTCTACATTGGCTATGAATTCATTCTTATGAGACCTGCTGCTCTTGATGCACAATATGCTAAAAGTTATTGTGCTTTGATATTAAATTTTCTCTTTTTGTCAAAATCCGTAGGGAATTTTGTGACTAATCATAGTCATTATTCTTTAATCCTCTCTCCCTTTTAACTTTAAAGTATCAGGGTCATAAGAGAAAAGATATAAGCTGACATGAGTGGGAGAAGGATGGCAAAACTTTGACTGACACCTCTGAATGACTTAGTATAAAGTAGCTGTCAAGAACAGAGCAAAGTAGTGTCACAAGTGTATTCCTTTGACCAAAATTCTTTTTTTCACTCTAAAAAGTGGTTTATTATGATTTTCTAGACAGGATATCAAACATAGAGAATGAAGTTTGTCAAGAGTATAACTGTAATGTTTTTTTCCTACGTGATAATGACATTCTCTTTTGTCCTGATAGTGAATTCTGTTGTGATTATCAAATTATTGCAGCCATAAGAATTTAAATACCTTGTTTAATCTGCCTACACTTGCACAAAAATTACGTAAAATATGCTAATTTAGGCAATCACTCATTAGCTTCTTAGAATTTAATTTGCAATTAAATCCTAATATTAATGCCACAATTTTTCTCATTAGCTTCCACTTAATGTAGCCTAATTAAAGTATACAGAAGCATGTGTTGCAATATTTGGTCCTTTCCTTGAGCTGCCTGCAAATTGAATGGACAGAGCTTAATTAGACTCATGCAAGTTTATGATATTCACTTCATTTGATTGCCTCACCAGCAGTTTAAGCTTAAAAACCGGATAATAACGCCAACAAAATGAATCAATTAGACATTAGTAGATCAACAGTATTGTTCCACAATTGAATGCATGCAGGAATGAAATAAACTCGCACTGCTTGCAAAGTGTGTGTGTGTGTGTGTGTGTGTGTGTGTGTGTGTGTGTGTGTGTGTGTGTGTGTGTGTGTGTGTGTGTGTGTGTGTGTGTGTGTGTGTGTGTGTAGCATATTATAAATACCCTGTTTGTTTAGGATATGAGTCATCAAACATACAGAATGTCAATGTGTTTTGTAAATTGTAGGTCCTTGAGGGTGCTTCATATGACACATTATGGACAAGAGAATAATCCACTTGCCCTTGAAAGAGAGTACTCTTATGGAGACTCGGCGAACTGAATGATCCTTCCTCACATAAAATGGAAATAGCCTCTTTGTGATGGGGTACTAAATAATATAGAAGGTTAGTGGAAATTATGACAGCATTTTTATTGGGCATCCACATAATGGTCTTCCCACACCAGCTTGTTAGGAGGGAGTTCACAGTGTCTTTAACCCTTTCGCACGTACGTTCTTAAAAATAAGACTGGCAGCCTGGCGTGAGTTTTTTTATTGCGACCGTTATTATGCAATGACATGCGTTCTAATTTCCATGGTAACACACATCAACCTTGACACGTGAGTTTTTGCAGTGACGCAGTCACAATGGCGCTCGTGGTGGATGACCGCGTGCAGGTGAGCGCTCTATGAATGTTTTGCTTTATTTTTTTAATTCAAAACCTTTCACATTATTTGTTAGCGTGTACACACTATGGTTGACATGTTTATGTTGCTATTTTTTCCCCACTGCTTTGAATTTCGCTTGCACACGGCATTTTGCATCTCCCTCACAACATCCGCGTGTCAAATGGTGAGTATATTTTAGTTTTTTTCCTCCTATTTTGGAGCACATATAATTATTTACAAACATGCAATAAATATGAATAAAGATATTTAAAAAATTCTCTTGTAAAACGAACAGTACTCAAAAATGTCGACGTTCAAATGTCATGTTTGTCATTTTGCACATTGCAAATATGCTCCGTGCATTCGGTAAAGTTATTAGGGTTCCGTTGGCTTGATACGTAACATGAATATATTATTTGTTTTAGTGTTTATATTGTTACTGAGTTTCATATTTCACTAGCAAAGCAGAGAAAAGCTATATGGTCACGCCTCACTGACTATTAGCTTGCATATAGTTTAAGTTACATGATGTCAAATGCATACATGATGACCTTTTCTCTGCTTTGCTAGTCAGAATGTGTTGTATAAGTTTAGCATAATTAAAACGTATGTCTTTTGTTAAAAAGAAATTGCAAAATGTACACATTTCATTCATGTTTTATTAAATCTCCTCAATTTAAGCTAAATGTTTTTTTGTTTAGACTATTATACATATATACACTTTCTAATAAAATTACAAAACAAATTATAAATATAATTGCAATGAACAACAATCAAAATAGTATTATAAACAAAACAATAAATATACTGTTCTCCAGCAGCCCTCTCATCAGGTTCGTCTTGAATTGCAGGGAAGTGATTTCCTTTCCTACTCACAGTAGAACAAATCCATAGGGCGTAAGGAAGAGGATAGAATAGTATGTGACAGTGTGATCTGTTTATTATTGTACATTTGTTTATAGAGGGTATGCATGTGACCTCACCGTCAGCTGGCATGTAAACACCTTATATCTTATACCTTAATCGCAATATTGCCTCTCTGACCAAAGTGCATGTGCGCGGACATATACGGATGCTGTGCGTTGTTCACACAACTTCATGAATGAACTCTGTGACATTATTCTGAAGTTTTCTCTTCTCCAAATCACTAAACACTGTCAACACAACCCGCTGTGCAGTCTCTGCTCCTTATCTTCATCCAGATGGAGAGAACGTGACGACAACGTAGGCCAACCCGGCATTGCGATGTTCATCAGGGTGCTGAATAATATCTTGTACAGCCATAAAGATGTATTTTGAATTGCTAGCAGATTTAAACAATGGCCAGTAACATGCATGATGTATGCCTATATGAGTGTGGTATAACTTATTAGCAAATAATAAAAACTATTAGAAGAGAGATTTAAAAAAAACCTGTTATAATTTAATTAATTCTTTATTTAGTTATAATTGAATTAAAATATTTTAGTTATAATTAAATTAATTTATGGACTGACACAATCTGTTCAGTAAACCACTGTTTAAAAAAAAAAAAAAAAAAAAAAAACTATTTTATATTTAGTTTTCTCTCCCCTGCTGTACCGAACCGTGACTTCAGAACCGAGGTGCATACCAAACCGTCAGTTATGTTTACCATTACACCCTTAGTATATTGTATTTATTTAAAGCATTCACAGGCAAATTTGATTTATGTATTTTACTGGTTTCAAAATCAGGCATGTAAAAATGCCAGGAAATGTTCTTGTCAATATCCATGGATCACTGGATCTTTGGTAAGTTTTAAGCACCACTATATCAAGTCTAAGCTTTAGTTTAAACTGAAACTTGTTTACTCGTTGTTTACACCGGTTCCCCTATTAAATCCAGTCACGCAGCAGCTCTTTTGCCACTCACTCAGGAAAGTGACATCCATGCATACCCTTTATAACACTTTTGTTTACATTAATTGAAAATGTGATCAATTTTTTTTTATCTTGTTTATATTCTTTGATTTATAGAAATATCTTACCAGTAATTTGCCGGTAGACAATGTGGCTGTTCAGTAAAACTGTGTCAAGTAGGTGAAAGAAGATATTTTTGTACCACTTGGTAGACTTTCTGGTGCATTCAAGAAAACCAGTCATCATGTCCGCTTTGTCAACTGCTCCCATCTTTTTGTTGTACACCAGCACACAGACTGGCTTCATCTTGGCTTGCCCAGTGATGTGATCCAGCTTCCCTGTGGCTGCCATACCAGTTGGGTGGACAGTGGTAAGGACATGGACGTCTCTCTTATCATGCTATTTGACTGCCAACTGTTATCCATTTTCCTTGAGTTCCACATTACCCTTTGTCATTCTACAGGCGAATGTTGGCATCCCTTTGCGGTTTGCACACACAGTCCCACAAGCTCCAGTGCCAAGAGACAAGGTTCTGGAAAAGTGTGGGACTACTGTACCAGTTATCCACATAAAGGACATGACCCTTTCTGAGGTAAGGTCCTAGTAGTGTCATTACAACAGACCCAGAAATCCCAAGTCCTTGGTGGTGTTTTATGGCACTGGTAGATCTGGAGTAAATGATCATGTCCTGCACATAACCAGTGAGCACATCACACAAAACAAAAAACTTGACCCCAAATCTGTGCCGTTTAGATGGAATGAACTGACGAAATGCCAGCCTGCCTTTCCACTTCATCAGAGATTCATCAACACACAGATCCCGGTATGGCACAAAAATGCGATGAAAGGAGGAGGTGAGAGCAGTAAAAATATTTCTGATTTTTTTCAGAGGGTCATTTAAAACTGCTGTTGCATTGTTTGAACAGTGAAGACAGCAGAGGAGCAGAAGGAATCGGTCCTGTGAAAACAAAGACCCGAAAAATGGTGTCAAGAGCATGGGGTCTGTGCTCCAGTAATCCCGAGCTTGAAGGTTCGGGGGAAGGTCTTCATCACTGTCACTCTCTGCCTCACTGTCAAAATTCTCCTCATCAGAATTAAAAAAAACTCCTCTATTTCCTCACTTGTCAGTTGTCTTCTTTTGAAAAAATTGTCTTGCTTTTTCTCTGAAGTAGTTAAAAACTGGTAAATTGTATTAAAATTGTGTCTGCAGTGGGTACCAACGTGAGCGTGAGGTAACAGTGACATAACTTGTCAGCAGGAAAAAATGCTTGCAATGCATGTTTTACATTTAAATTTATGCATTTGGCAGACGCTTTTATCCAAAGCGACTTACATTGCATTTTAAGGTACACATTTTACATTTTTGTCAGTTTTTGCTTTCCCTGGGAATCGAACCCATGACCTTGGCGTTGCTAGCACTATGCTCTACTGTTTGAGCTACAGGAAAGGTTTTATTTTATTATTTTTCATTAAAATATTTTCAAACTTGTTAACTAAATTTAAATGGATGCAAGTTAACTCCTTATGGCAGGGCTCTACGCTAACTTTTTTCTTGAGGAGCACTTGTGCTCCTAATTAAAAAAATTTAGGAGCACAGTCAAAAATTTAGGAGCACATTCTAATCCATCAAACACATTCCAATTATAACTTTCCCATTACAGGATGATATTTGTTCTTTAATGTCCCATTTCATTTTTACCATTATAAGAGCAATGTTTTTTTAATCTTATTAAATGTATGCATCATTGATCAATTTCTTAAATTTAACGTAATTCTGACATAATATTATCATTAACTTCTGAGAGTACAGCACAAAAACACACACAAAAAGCAGAACTGGACTTCATACAATCAAACACCTATGCATTTAATGCATTAATGCATGGGTTAATGTTGTATGAATGTTTTACATATAAGTTTTTGAATTTAGAAATATGTACAAATTAAACTTTAAAAGTTTAATATTTTAAATAAAAAGCCCATGCAAAGTATAAATATGAAAATAAAAACGCCAGTAGGTGGCGGCAAGTCATTCAGTCAATAGTTCAAAATACAAGATTCATTTGAATCGAATCGCTTGGAGATGCGAATCAGTTCTGGTTTGGATTTGAATTTCACTAATAGACAGTGTTGTGGCTAAAACGTTGTTACTTCAACTTGTCTATTGGATTTTTGTACGAGATCAGTATCACACATGCAATCATGCCAATATTCGGAGCTATAGCAAGCCGTAACTTTTGGCGCTCTGGCGCTTCATAAACAGAACCATGCGTCTCGCGGGAGAACATTGCTGCCGGATCTACTTCTCTCTGTTTGTGGTGAGTCACGCAGATATTGTGCTAATCCACAGCGGGAATAACTAATTTTGTGTGTACAGTGATTTAGAATAAGACAAAAACCCGGTTTGGAAAAAATCTTCATGATATACTTGCTCATTATATACATTTAGTATTTTTTTTAAACAGCATGTGTGATAAAGATTAACTCAAGGGCTTTTGTAAATGTAATATTAATACATTATTGTTTGATGGCATTTATGCCCCAAGCATCAACTATTTTCTGAGCGTGTTTATGAGAATTTATGACAAATGTGGCATTTCCAGTTCATTTTGATTTGGCTGTAAATCAACAGCGCGAGGCGTCTGGTAAAGTGCGCATGGCTGCGTCGTCACACACGTTTCACTTTGTAAACAATTTTTGTTTGAAGTGTAGTCCGTCGCACACGTTTTTGCACTTCTTCTGTTGTCTGAAGGCATGAAAAGCAGGTGATTGCAGTAGGAAACGTAGCCTATTAGTTTCTCAGTGTTGATTCACTCAGTGTTGTAGTTTTTATTCTGATTGTATTACACATCCATTCATGAGAATCGATCGGGTCACTCGCACCGGTGCGCCTAAATATTTTTTCACAGTCGCACACAGTAATTTTTAGGCGTAAATGCGCCCAAAATGGGCGTTATGTAGAGCCCTGTTATGGTTTATGTACTTATTAAAAATATATAAGTTAGAATAGATGTTCTGTAATTTATCACTAGCTGTGGGTGTGGCGCCGTCATGTGTTTACAACAGTACCAGGGAGGCAGTCAGCTGGATTTGCGACACAAGATCACCCACTTCTCCTGATTATATGTGACATTACATGAGGGAACAGCCCTAGACTGATCGTACACATGAAATGGTAGTAAATGATTGTGTTAGTTGATATGTAATGTTATAGCGGGCTAACGTTATGGGCATTTGTGCCGCGATTATGTGTTTACAACAGTGCCAGGGAGGCTAAGCTAGCTGGATTTATAACACAAGATCACCCACTTCTCCTGATATATGTGACATTACGTAAGGGAACAGCCTAGACTGATCGTTCACGTCAAAGGGTAGAAAATGATTGTTATTTGATCGGTAATATTATCACGGGCCATTTATAACACTGATATCTTGCTGTTATATATAGTAGTATGCAGTTACAAACTATATTTAGTGTTTGCTGATATTTTTGTGGTTGTGTAATATAATTTGAAGTGTATGAAACCTAAAATAAACATTAAAAGACACCGAGCGAAGTCAGTCTTTCATTCACTCAGTCTTTGGCTCAGCGCCAGTCAGCGCGCTAAAACAGATTTTAAATTTTGAATTCGGCAGTTGGTCACTGAGCGTTCTAATCGCACCGGTATGATCGTACGCACCAGGGACCAGCACAGAATGATCATACGGGTTTGATCGTACGTGTCAAAGGGTTAATGAGGACTCACAGATTAAGAATGCTTATAGGGGTCATTTCCCACCAAGTGCATGATTTTCTCCTTTTTATTTCCTTGTCAAAGTTTAGAAGTCATTTCATATGATTTTCTAAACAGAACATTTATATTCAATTACAATAAAATCAACAACTACAAATTGAAAACAGCAGATAAAAGACCCAAGGACTTGGCTTGGTGGTCTGTCTCCATGTATACGCTTTCTGTGCATGTTCCAGCAGCCTCCCATCCTTTCAAGCGGAACAGTATCAGCAGGCAGCCATTACACAGGCCACTGTCAGTAGCATCCAACTCCAAAATAGCTCCTCTTGCAGTGTCTGCCTGGTTGGTTCCAGTCTCTGGCAGAGCAGAGATGGGCTGGGTACTGTAACTCACAAAGTAGACAGATGAGTCCTACTCGGAGAGGGGCCCTCTCTCCATCTGCCTATGTAACAGAGCACAGGTGGGGAGGACATAGCAGATACTTTGTGCATCGAATTAATGAGTAGGTCCGAGGAATGTACCTATGTATATTTGTTTGTGTGTGTGTGTGTGTGTTTAAAGGTAGTTCTGTATTGCTAAAAAGGCAGATGAGACATAAAATAGTTTGGCTGTAGGTTTTTATATTGGGCATTTTAAAGCTGCAGTCCGTAACGATTTGGGTTAAAAATTATTCAAAATAAAAATTTTAAAAGTACATAACCAGCCAGTGTTCAAAACTATCTGCTTAACTTAGCTCGATTTACAACAATAAGCTTGTAATAATGTTTTTAATTTCAGTTGTACGGGTGGATTTCCACGGGAATTTCAAGCATATCTTTGCGCCATTGCGTCACATCTACACATAAAGAAGGAGTCCCGGTTAGCAGGTTATATTGCTCCATTTCTGATTCATCCATTGTAAAATGCAAAAGTCTTCAGACTTCGGAGAGGCTTAAAATAAGAGACTTCAACCGGGCCAATGCGAAAACATGGATAAAAGGGCTTTTAAAGGTGGTGTAAACTGGCGTGTTTTGAAGGGCTTTTTCAGACATTTCAGGGGTTGAATTAGGCTATGTAACAGTAGCACATTTTTTCGCATAATTCATTTTATTACGGAGTTTTCTTTGCTGTGCCTTTCTCGTTTTCCTGTGCGTTATAGTAAACATCAGCTCTGAGAGGAAGTAATTCACCTTTAACATTACACCACATTGAACAGAAATGGAAACTGAACTACTGGTAGCCTTACTGGACATTAAATGTAGTCATGCATTGCTGATGTTAACATTAACATTTTGGAAAAAGTATTTGCAATTTTGCATGGTTTAACCTTATATGCTAAATGATCGTCAGATAAAAAATTTCCCCTAATTTTTCAGCTTTTCCCCGTTAGTTGGTCAGAACAAAAGTGGATGAGCTACTTACATCTGAACGATGGCATTATTATGTCGGTCATACATTCAAACAGTAGAGTCTGAGTTTCTGAATGACAGCATCCACAACGGTGCGGTGACGGACAGCTGCACATTCTCCTCTAAACATTGGATTCCTCCGCATTGTGCCGACTGAAGCACAACTCTCGTAAAGTTGATAATTCCGCGAATAACTGCAATTGCAGTTTTTGAACAGAGTTGGCGACAAAGAGGAAAAACCACTGACTGCAGCTTTAACTTGTGATTAAATTCTTGTGATTAACTTGTGAAAAATGTACCTGCGGCTTTCAGTAAAAAGTAACTCAAATTCTTTGTTTTCTTCTCTAAATTGCTTTCTTGTTTGTGGAGCATGCATCTATCAATAAAACAATAAGCTTAGTGAACCAGAGTTTGAAAGACATTTATATATGATACTGCATTCCTCCTAGGTATTCAGTCATGAGAATAGTATGCATTCATTAAACAGGAAAAGCACTGTAGGCTGCCTAAATTTCATAGATTATTAACAAAGAGCACTGATTTATCGTTCAATCCTAGTCGTATACGTGAAATTCCTCCAAAGGCAATGGAAGTAAAACTATGCTTCATCTGCCCTTGCTCTTATGAGGAACTGTAAATTTGTCTTTCAGAAAAAAAGAAAAAAAACTATTTTATTCAGTAAGTTTCATTATTTCGTAAAGAGTGCTGTGTGAAGTGTGTTGGTTGCTCGTAAAAAAAAGCGAGCTTTGTGAATTATTCATTGAGCTGCTTTGCATAGCAAAGGCCGGCCGAGAGGAGGGGGTTGTGGAGTCGGGTAAATCTTGAGTTGAGGAATGACACAGTGTTGCTTCCTCCTCTCAGATTCTCATCACGTTAATTACCGTATCTGGCTCTCGTCGGGGCCACAGTACCTCTCAAATCTCAGTCGCATGCGGACGACTTGCCAGTGGGAAGAAAAGAATATTTGTCTTTGCTTGCTTTCAGGAGGGATTTATGAATTTAAAGCTACAAATTACCATGGTGATCAGTAAATCATTTTGAGGAGAATATTCAACAATTTCAGTCATAGCATTTCTGTTGTAATATGTATGACCATCAGCAGCTGAAAAAAAAAAGATGTTGAAAATTGGATTTGATTTACAGCCATTACTTTGCCCCGCTGATGGACGTACATGCTGCGTCACTGATGCTAAAGAATAATGGGATACAAATATAAATTGTGGAGACTCACTAGAGGACTTGATTGTACTTGGTAGCAATACATTCTCTTGAGATTTAGCATACATTTGGATCAGTTTACATTAATATCACACACACCTGTTGCTGTGGACTCAGGATTATACAAGTCAATTACTATGCCTCAAAATGGTCACATCTGTCTGTTTTCTCTTAATTAATCATGCTCTAATTTAATAACGTAATCAAAACAAGACTTGCATAAAAAAGATGGTTGCTGTAGTGTTTGTTTTATATTTATTTCTGCAACTGTGCTCCCAGGGCTATTACAAAATAAACCCCCTACTCACAAATGGTGTATTGTTGATAGCCTGGAGTAATTAGGGATGCTCTGGGGTTTGGTTTAAAGACGCAGGCTCTATCCTCCACAAAAGACATTCTCCTCAGAGAGAGAGACTCAGTCAAGACTGAAATAATCAATGATTTGTGGTTTCCATTTTGAGTCTCAGTGTGAAGCTGCTTAGTCTTGCTCCACTGCACAGTACGTAAGTTGTTCACTTCATCGCTGTTATAGTCATCCTTCCCCAGTCTATGAGAAGACGACGCACACCCACTTTGCATATAGATTTTCACGACTTCTCATGTAGGCCCACGTATAATAAGAAGAGCATATCCGATGGGAGGGCTCTGAACTCGTAATTTGGTACTCCCCCACCCCCCTGGCTGGGATAGGATACAGGTTTTTTCATACGTTGAATATATTGGCACACCACTGGAATTAGGTGAGTAGTCCAGTCAGTCACAAATATTAAACATATCTTTTGTTGAGATCATTTTAGAGGTTTAAAAAAACAATTGCAACTGAACCACTTTTTTTTAAACGGCCCCTTTGAATAATGACAAACTCTCTTTCAATACTAATTTTCTGCATTTGTGAAGTGTGTCTGAAAATCCTGCCAATGCCAAATACGATGGGCGCTTGCAGGGAGGGTCCATTGCTAGTAATTCTATTTTTAGCCATGTGTAATTTAAAGATAATAAGCTCTATTTGCATTTTCCAGCCCTATCAGTCAGCACAGACTGAATGGCTTTCTCTGTTTGCTTCCTTATTCACCTCAGCTATGCTAACTAATTCACTTTAATTTGCAATGCTTTTTTTATACTTTCATTTAATATTTGTCTTACTTTTAAAGATGCATTTTTGTCCTTGGTAAAACTTGTACAAATAAAGAAATTAATAGGATTTCATCAAATGCAATTTAAAATTAATTTAAATGCAATATGCAATATTCAGCGGTATTAGTATTTGATTTTTCAGTTTCGTGGCGTTTGAACATCATGAACATTAATTTAAACTTTTATAGTACATGAAAAGAAGTACCTCGCTTGACTTAATACAATGTAACAGTCTTGGTGGAAAGGCAATTAACTTGAATTTGTATTTGGTTTTTGCTCATCTCCTCAGCCATCTAGCAATCAGCATGCTTAAAATTAATTGGCCTCCTTCGTACAGACTTCCTGCTAAGTTCCTGTCCTTCTCTTTAACATGGAAAAAGATCCCCCCAAATCAAAAGAACTACAAATCAGAAGTTTCTCATCTCAAGCCGAGCCATCTGTCTTCTTTTGTGTATAAAATAGAGCCCGTGGGCTTGGACCAGCCCTCTCATCTTTTCAATCAAATTCCCAGCCCGCTGCTTCTGAGTGGCAACTGGCCCACATCTAAGCCTGGCGCTCAATGGAGTTTCTCTGTGGTAAGAAGCTAAATCTGCTGCAGTGAACCATGCCTGATGTGTTAATGGTCGATCTTTTGCTCCCTCTGAAATGCCACACTCCAATCAGCCACCCCAGCTGACTCTTGTTCTTTCGTCCTCCACGCATCCCTTTCACTGTAATTAGCTACAGTGTACCCACTGATTGGACCCCTTATTCTCTTTGTCTATTAGCAGTGTAGTGGGACATCTTTTCTCTCCCCAGGAGGCAGACAGGAAGTGTCATGGAGATTGAGCTTATCACGAAAATCTAAATAAGGAACATTTCATCTCTATCATTGCACAACAAAGAATGCCTCATTTTCTTAAAATTTGATTTTGCCGAGTAATTTATAGAGTATCGGATGGGTTTTGTGAGTCATTGTGATCTAATACATATTCTTTGGATGTTAACAAACTAAAAAAATATTAAAAAACATATCTGTTCTTGATGAGGGTGAGATTAGCATTGTTAATTATGACCTTAAGAGAGGCAATACAATTCTCTCAGTAAGTGCACTACAGCACTGCTAGTTCTCTTTCTCTTAAATATCATATGTTTTAAGTAATAATAATAACTTATTTTTTGCTTTTATATATATATATATTCTCACTCCCAAGGCTAGGAAACCAAATGCTTCCAGGAAAAGCATGGGAATTTTATCTTTGTAAGATTATATTGTGGTATAATTTGACATATATGTTGGGGTATGATTTAAACAGCACAATTATTTTATTCTCATGACACTATTTAAACTCGCAATTTATTCAAAATTTCTTTGTGTGAAGAACAGACCCAAAAGCATTTACTGTGTCCATCTGCCATAAGAATACGTATTACGTCAGCTTCAGTTGTGAAATGCTATTGACTCTTGTCTTGTGTGTCTCATGTGGTACCTTTGTCTTATAGTGATGCTAAAGCACTTGGCCATGTCTCAGTTTTAAATGGCTTGGGTGTAAGAATGGATTAGTATATATATGTACAGTAGGGCTATTCAAATCTTACCCTGGAAGGCCAATGCAGTGCAGAGTTTAGCTCCAACCTTAATCAAGCACACCTGAACATGCTAATCAATGTCTCCAGGATCATTAGAAAATCACAGGTGGGTGTGTTTGATCAGGGTTGGAGCTAAACTCTGCAGTGCATTGGCCCTCCAGGGTAAGATTTGAATAGCCCTGATGTACAGTATATATAAAAAAAAACCTATTGATTTTGTAGAGAAATATGTATTACCTGGATGTTTTTTTTTTTTTTTTTTTAAGTTTTCATGAGATTCAATCTTAGCCATACTGGCTGTACATATTTCACAACAAACCTAGAACATATTGCTTTGCTTAAGGCAAAAAGAAAAAGTACCTTTTGATTAGCATCTTTATTTTCATCCTGGAGATAAACTCTTTGCCATATTTTTAGGTCCTCTATAGTAGATTGTAGATTGGTTTTTATTTTGAAATTACAATAGGCTACTTATGTGTGTATTAGGGGTTGAACGACTTCCATTTTTTTTAAAGTCGACATTTATGTGATGAAAGTTGAGTCGACGTCGACTAGTCGCCGATGACGTCATTAATAAACAAATAACCATGAGCCTCGAGCTGAGACTCGAACTCGGGTTTTCTTGTGCACAGGACAGCTATGGCATATGACACAGCACTGCCCATAAGGTTATTGGTCCTACATAACAGCTTTTGTATCAGTTATTTTGTGTTATGGTCATTATATTTCTCACAGATTTCTGCTCGTTCTGAATAAGATATAGATAAAGTAGCACAATAAAGATATGAATGCATTAGTGGGTGATTGTGTGTGAATTATTCTACCTGGCAGCATCTCTCTACAAATAGTGAAGCTGTGAGTTTTAGTTATCAAGAAATATATTCTAGAACTTTTCAGTTTCTAAGTTATTTTATTGATAAATCACAGAACAGTGTTAATAATAAATTTCTGCGCTACTGAATGGTTATGTGTGGCGCGCGCGATCTTCGTGTGATCAGGCTGTGTGTGTGTGTGTGTGTGTGTGTGTGTGTGTGTGCGCGCGTTGTAATGAAGCACGCAGTTATGCGCGATGATTAACTTACGTGTACAATAAGCCTGCATTCTCCCGATCAATTTTAAGCATCCAGATGGTATAATCAAACATGTCTTGTGGAGAGCTCACGGAGTATACATTTATATGTCATTTTTAACTGTTCAAAACAGAGCCTGCGTGTCAGGATATTGTTTATCCTGTTGCGCCCTCTATAGGCCAGCGACTAGTCGACGGCAAGCTTAAAGCGTCATGACAAAGCATTACGGTCGACTAGTCGATTAGTCGGTGCAACCCCTAGTGTGTATATATAGTGTGTATATATCCGCTCTGTGCTATCGTGTCTCTGGAGCTCTGCCGCGGTTTGCGTGACATTAACGCAAAACCAGAATCATTTGCCACAATGGAAATCATATTTACAGCGTCTTAATCCTATCTCCTATACAATGAATTATGTGCCATTCACCATATAAAAATAATTGTGTGAACAAGTGACCAGTTTCCACCACAGCTTCAGTGTAGGGGAGTGGGTTGCTTCAGATTCTAGAGACCATTTGATTGGACGGAAAATCTGATGAGAAGCTGAAGTGCAGAGTGATGTCATCAAAATCGTTGATTCATTGTGGCTGAAGTTAGAGACTGTGCATTTTGAACGCTTATATCTTCTAAATGTAAATTTAGTTCTGAATTTAGTTTAGTAGATCACACTTGATAACCTTCACATATTCATATACTAAAAACTGAAATTTTGCAAAAAATGCAATAAGTGTGACATAAATGGGAATGCAGTATCTTTGTAATGTTTTTCTCTCGCTTGGCTTTTCTTTATACCATACTTCTATTCTGAGAGTGTTGTAATATTTTCTATACAGTGTTCAGTGGAGATATCAAGCGCAGACCGTGCGGCTTCTCATCTCATCTGCCAGGATGATAAAGAGAGGTTGGTCAGAGACAAACAAAAAATCTCCCAGCAGATTCTACGCATCACAAAAGCTCCTGAGGCAATACTGAGCTTCTAAAATAGACGTATGTGTAACATTGAGAGAGAGAGGGAAAGAGAGAGAGACAACCTGTATCCAGTTAGCGATGAAGAGAGGTCTGCTAATGCTGCCTTCTGGGAAGTGATTTAAGTGATTGTGGTCTGAATAAACTGGATGTGACAGACAATGTCATATCTCTTTATTTCTTTTAAAAATTTTAACAAACACCATAAACATTTTTGCCTTAGTGCAACAAGATGAAGAGCAAAATATGCATTCTAGGTATGTAACTGACGCTTTATCTATTTATTTTATAATTCTTGTACTACCAGAAACAAAAAATGTAGTTTGTCGTTAGCTCTATGCCAACTAAATTGTTTTCAACATTCTTAAATACAACTTAATATGATAAATACAACTATGTTTGTGTCATTATTCATTAACTGATTCAACATGAAACTCATCAGGGATCAAAGGAAATCCCAATGGTAATTATTGTAAAACAGTGACTATATACTTATCCCATAAATATGATTCTGACATGACTTAAGGGCATGTTGGAGAAGATGAACAGACAGTCATTTATCCCTGAACATGATCTCAGATAAGTCTCAGTTAAGTATATAGAGGAGTCCAATCAGAAAAGATAAAAAAAGAAAAACTGAGAAGGCACGCTCTGTATGTACCCGTTGAGTTGTTAACATATGCTTCAACATGTTTCACCCACCATTGCACTGAGTGAAGTTGGAGTGGCAAGCTGTTGATTGCTCATTGTGAACAGTGCCCTTTTTCTCACAATACTTCTCCACAGAATAATTGTTAGGCTGTTGTATGGAGACTTTGGCTTGAGTCAATGTGCATGTGTGTGTGTGTGTGTGAACATCTGGAGTTTGCCTGGCATTATTTCCACAGCCTGGGGCAAAAGTCTTCCAGAGCGTGAGTGTTCGAGAGAGAGAGAGAGAGAGAGAGAGAGAGAGAGAGAGAGAGAGAGAGAGAGAGAGAGAGAGAGAGAGAGAGAAAGAGAGAGAGAGAGACAGAGAGGGGTAATTTGTTTTGTTTGAGCGGAGGGGACGGTAGGGAGTGAAGAGTGCTTAAATTGATTGATTGGTGGCTCGTAGAGTAGTGGACCGGGCCATAATTACTCTTTGTGCCTGGTGTGATAAGGAAATTAATCAAACCATTATGTTGCTCCGTTTTATCATCAGGTAGCAATAATTGAATAAACTAACTTCACTTGTCTTCAGAATGACTTTCCTTGCTATATGTGCCGACCATATTTTGCACAGAAGGTTGAACATTTTCCTGTTGTTTGTTATGTAAACAAGAAAATGATTCTGAAATGATTCCTTTTTATCATCTCATCTGTCTGTCCGTCTGTTCTTATCCTCATACCTGTCTATAATTGCTTCTGTTCTATAGAAACTTTGCTTTAGACACTAATGCAAGCTGTGTACAAATTCATACTGGCTGAAGAAATAAATCCATTGAGATTTAAAAGATTTACATGCATATAGAGGTTGTAACTTACTGTTATGTCGTTCTTGCGTACCTCCTGCTGAGCAGAACAAATGTAAGAGAGATGGGAGGGCTGGAGTAAGCTGCTAAATCAGTCTGAATGTTCTTAAATCCTTCATGTCCACTTGTATCGCTCAGCTGTGCCTTCATGCAGAGTTGGAAATAGGGCAGCCAATTCTGTTTGTGGATTTTCTTCTCGCTGACTCCCCCCCACCCCACCCCACTTGCCTAACTCGCTTTCCTTTTCCCCCTCACTCTGAAAGTGTCTCTACAAATCAATTACCTTCCCTGGCTCGTTTGGGATTTAGCGAGGACATTGTCTGTGGCAGATAATGAGGTCTGGTGCTGTGATTTTCTTTCTCCCATGATGCCAAGCAGGTTATTTTCTCAGTGGAGGCAGCAGGCCCCATGTTGCAGAAATTTAAGCTGGTGTTATTGTCTTCCCAATTTATTAAAAAAGAGGCAACAGTTCAGCCTTACACGGAATCGAAATCAAGGCCTGACAAAATAATTACAGAAATTACAGAACTTTTACGCAGCCCTTGGATTTGTAATGATATGATGGCCAGTGATGATTCATGTGTAATTGCATTTGACAGTGGATTTCATTTTTCGATGTGTTCATTGGCCTGCTTCAACAGCCAAAGGCATGAATATACAAAATTATTTGGGTCAAAGTGCAAATTTCAATAGTACTTGCAATGCTTTCTGTGTACATAGCTGACAGATTTAACCTTCAGTGTTTGTTCACACTTACAGCTAATCTGATTAGTTTTAGTTTGATATTCCCTATTCTGATTAGAAGACATGAGCTTGTTTCCTCATGTGGGGTTCCCACTGCGAGGGTGGGGTTATGCTGGGTTGCGTCGATAATCATGAAGGCTATCGACCATAGGCAGAGATATTATGAAAATCATCACATATTTGTGTATTAAATTTAATAGCGCATTTCCATTTGATGTGGGCCTGCTATATTCTTCTTAATTATTATTAGGTACAATGAATTATAGGACTATATTTATAATTACTATTTTTAACAGTCTACAATATTTCTGAACACTGAATTTAAGCTGCATTTTTGGGGGGTAAAAAATTAATTTTTGAGCAAGTAGCCTACACAACAAGCCAGTATTCAAAATTATCTCCTTAACTTAGCCCCATTCACAATGGTAAGCTTGTAATATGTTATAATTAGAGTGGTATGGTGGATTTCCACAGGAAATTCAAGCATGTCTTTGTGTCATTATGTCACGTTTGTATACAAAAAGAAGGAGTCATAGTAACGCATGTGAGGAGTTCTTCAGCTGATCATTAATAGCCTTTTCTCACAGCAGCTGGAGTAATTAAACTTATCAATCTTAGGGCGGATTGTAATCCAGAAAAGGCCAAATGATGACGTCAGTGATAACTGGAGATTCACCCGTCTTCTTGCAATATAAGGCTGAACAATTTTAGAAAATAATCGAATTGCTATTTTTAAAATATTTTTATTACCAATATTGCAGTTGAGATTTAATATGCGATAATTTTTTAAGCTTTTTATCTTCTGTATTATTCAACAAAGACAACAATAAATCATTGTATGGTATATGGGCGGGAATCTTTAGACACCTTAAGATTCAATCCGATTCCGATCCTGGGAGTCGAATACGAAACTATTCTTGATCTTTTTTTATTTATTATTTATTTTATTAATAAAACTTAAAATCTTTTTTTATATTATTTAATTACTTATGTAATTATAAGTACCTTTTAAAACAATTACACAGATTTTTCTTTTTTTTAAACAACTGCACGATAAGAATTTTAAATATATAAATTAATATAGCTTCAAAACATAAAAGCTAGTAAATAATAAAGAGAAACAAAACATTTGACAAAAAAACATATTACTGTATGTTACAGTAATACATATTACATATATTACAAGTAATAAACACAGATTGCTTTCATTATTTTAGAGTAGCCTGGCTACCGTGGGAGATCTAAGCCACATTCACGCTAACACTGCATTCACATGGACAAGCCCACGCACTACACACATAACAGTACACATTTCTCACACTCACAGTCATATGTTCTGCAATGAAGCCTGCTAATGTCATTGTAATTCGCTTCAACCTTTCCGAAATTTATGAAAGATTATCTCACAGAAGGTTCAAGTGTGTGTGAGGAATCGGAAGCCATCAGAATATGGGTGTTTCTACACGCAGCGCCATTGTCTACCTGCGGTTAAAAACTAAGCTCAGAATCGACCCAGAATCGTAAGAGAATGAATTCATTGTATGACCAACAAAATATTAGATAGATTAAACATAAATTGTTCTGCTTCCTCAGAGCTGGCTGCTTTGCTTTTATGTGTCATGTGACCAGAGTGTAATCGCAACCTTTGCTGTAAAAAAAAAAAACCTGTTTTTTCATATCGCGATATTATCGCAAATGCGATGAATCGTTTAGGCCTAACACAATGCCAATGCTGTTAGCATAAATAATATGAGAACAAAGTATAACAATGATAATTTGCACGGTTTGATGTTATATGAGTGATTGTTCGATTTAATAGTAGCTCAATTTATTGTAAAAAATTTTGTCTCCCAAAAGTGGCAGACGTTTTACTTCCCACATGAACAAATAGTATATTATAGTAAAATGACTCTAGTAAATACTCTATAGTATTTTTGAACCATATAGTCTAGTAAATGTACTACAGTAAATTGACATAAAGTGTAGTAAATATTATAATATCCAATATACTGCAGTATCTTTACTATAGTATGGTTCAAAAACACTATAGTATTTTATTTACTATAATATACTATAATATTTTTTCATGTGGGTTACTTGTTCAGATGGCATTTTTCTGTGAAAATTCTTATTTAGGTTATACTCCAAGTACAGTATCCATGGTGTGTTGACTGACAGCAAGCCGCACATACTCTGTGCCGATGCACAACTCGGGTACAGATGATAACTGCAAATAACTGCAACAAAGAGAGAAATAAAGAAAGAAATAAAGCCGCAAACTTACAGACTGCAGCTTTATTTCTTTCAGGACCACTATCGTCAAAGATGATTGAATGACTATTAGCATATAGTTTGGATTGCCGGTATGGTTCCGTTCTGGGCAAGAACTCCCTGCGCATCAATTCAGCCTAGCATAGATAAGAGCAGGGAGAGCATCAATAACCCCCATAGGGTAAACAGAACAGAACCAACATGATGTATTGCATATATCATTAATGTTGATATTAAATGTGCAGAATAATTTAGGAATTTAGTCTGATTCAAGGGGAATTAGAATACGAAATCCTGACTGACAAGAGGAGGAGCTGGTGGTGGAGGAGGGTAAATGAGCTCTGGAGAAACGCGATAGCTGCTGATAGTACTGAGGAGCTTATATATGTATGCGGTGATAGACGTCATATTCCTATAGACGTGATCAGCTGACAGCCAGCTGATGCGAGTTTGACTAACGTGACCTGCCAGAACTGACGCTACACGCTTGATTTCAAGTACAGACTTTTAAACAACAACCTGTTTTACACTAAATACTAGGTGTATCGGACATTCTTCTTTCAGATTAATAAAATAATTATATTTAAAAAGTTGGCAGTAGTTGTAGCTCTGTTTTTTTAAGTCCACAAAAAATGCATCTGTCCTTCAAATACCGTGCTCCCCGTGGCTCTGGGGGCTTCTGAAACGAATTGCTGCATTTATGTAAGAAAAATGGCCATATTTAAAACTTAAATCTCGCCTTCCGGGGAAAAAGAGTTGAAAGTGCCTTCTCGCAATTCAAGATATGTACGGCCTTTTGAACTGCAGAGGCACGTTCAACACTTTTCCCATAAGTTGAATACACACCTAGGCTGACTCGAAGGTGAGTAAATCATGAGCAAAACACCTTGAAGACTTCTTCCATTGTAACCCGTGGTGGTTAAGTGTTTCAGTCACACGATGGCACCAGACACAGTCGACGACAGCGGAGTGACACGTTATGCATATAGGTAGTAGTGCCAGTCAAGATAACTCACAGTACCCGGATGAGCGGTGTTTTATTCAATTTTGCCGGTTGTTATCTGGGAATAACATACTGCTGGAATGCGTGATTGACCAATCAGAATCAAGTATTTCATAGAGCCGTGCAATAACTAAGGTTAAAGACTTCTTTACCTGTAACTCTTGCGCATTATTTTCACATTGCTTGTGTGCTATCCATTGGCTCACCTTATGATTCATAAACCCCGTCCTCCTAAGAAACCAGATTGCAGTTTGCGGTAGGGCCCTGCGGATTTGTACTACGCCACTGGTTCCCAGGAGTTTGTTATGCACATCCACTCTTATTAGTCAAGTGTGTGTGTGTGTGTGTGTGTGTGTGTGTGTGTGTGTGTGTTTCTCAAGAATAATACAACTCATTTTCATTGTTCTTGACCTGGTAGCAATGTGAAGCTTTAGATTACATCACAAAAATATATAATATAAAATGTCCTTTGCTTTCTGGTCATTAATCAGATTACATTTGATGCGGAGGATATTCTTATTTTGGAAATCTTTAAATGATGAATATTAAGTCTAGATTCAAAAAGACATGTCCATTTGGCTAAACAGGGTTTAATTGCCATGTCTGGCCTAAGCATACCCATCATTAGTATCAATATCACAATAAAAGAGGCTGTCTTTTACCCTGAATGTTAGACAAACAATATAATCACTTTTCATTTTGATAGATGGAGCTCTGGAGTCAGTTAATCGGTATCCACTCTTAATTAACATGCTCAATCATGATCTGCCGCCCACCTTTTCCATGATAGTGATTATCAGTTGTTTGGCTGTGGATATGACAGGCCTAATAGCACTGGATAGCCTCAGTGAACTACAGGATGGACTGGGGTCTCGTATATCAGATGTGTCTGCAGTGGGAGGATGGTGTCTCGTTTTTTGTCTGTTGTGCTCTCGCAGACTAAGAGCCTAAGGGGGGTAGTCTGTAAGGCTTTTAGTACTAGAGGTACTGTAGTTTAAACAGTTCTGATTTTATAGGGGGTTTGTTTCTACAAGATGGAAACACAAAGATAAAAGAATGTGAAATGAATGTCCTAAAATATTCATCTGTGAAGAATTTGTTCTACATTTCCAATCTAGTCTGTGACAGTTCTTCGTGTTGATTGTTAACAGCACTAATTAGTCTGAGTGTAAAAGCATATAATTATGGTCATAAGTTAGCATGCATGAAACATTTCATACTTGTTCATATCTGGCTGCCATGGTAACTAGCATAACACTTCTTCCCTGATGTATCAGAACAGACTATGAGTGTCTTTAAGAGCAATATAATGGAAAGCGAAACAATAAGCAGTTTTTTATCAGAACTCGACAATTTGAATTGCACTTATTCACAGGTACAAAAACTCCTGCACCGCATGTGTGTGCGCATCCAGGCAAATTAGGCTTTGACAAGAAGGGATAATTCTGTTTAGTAAAATGTGTTTACAATTCTCTGTTTTGCTGTCATCTCATGATCCTTTTCTAAATTTAATTGTATAAACATTGTAATTGGAGATGTATACCATAGGACAGAAGCATACTTCCTTGAGTTGTAATTAAAGTATCTGATTTCTGTCCCACTAGTGTTACCCAACAGAATCTCCACAAAAAAAAAAAATCCAACAAAGAGCTTCAGTCTCTGCATATTAAAGGGATAGATCCCCTAACATTTAAATTATTTCACCCTCATGTTATTCCATACCTGTATAACTTTTTTTCTTCGGTGGAACATTTAAAGAAATTTGGAAAAATATCTAATTATCAATCTAAAATATCAATTAGATCTGATCTTAAATAAAAGATATGTTTACATGCACAAATAAATCCGATTTCAGACTTAGACATTTTTTTATTTTATAACCCTTTCATTCCGTACAAAACTACAGTGCATGCATTTTTAGGACCGGAGAAATCTGCCACGATAATGCCATCAGAGCTACCACAAGCATTATTGCTGTGTTTGCCTTGGTAACATATCTAAAAACAACACCTTGTCTTATTCCTTATTGAATGCCTTATTCTGCATGACCTTATTCTACATCCCTTAATCCTACCCAATACCTAAACTTAAATGCTACAAAAACTAACTTACTAACTAATAATAAGCAGTAAATTAGGAGTTTATTGAGGCAGAAGTCGTAGTTAATAGTGAATGTGTTCCCCACACTAAAGTGTTAATAAAAATACACTTACCAAAGTGTAAAATTACATTTACTAGTAAATGGCAAGTGTAAATGGCACTGCAAGTGTGCAAGGTATTTTTGAGTCAGATTAAGAAAATGGTCAGTTACCTCTGTATGTGGTTTCAGTGATCCGATCACAAAATGTTTTGGACCACTGCAAAAACTTCATCGTTATACCTGTTGGAAATAGGGCGTATGTGTGTGTTTGGGCACCCATGTAACAAACCTCTAAAACAGACCACTGTTTAGTTTATTGTCTTTGTGAAGATGTGACATTTCTCCCACCCAACTTTTTCTGTGTTTTTGTGTGCGTCCTGAGCCATCTGCCTCTCTTTCTGGATCACGCTCCCTTCTAGGTCTTCCATTCCTTCCCCTGCCTTTCTCTCCCATCACACCGGTATCAGTGCCATGTGACAATAGCTGTGAGGAGACCTGAGCTAAGAGCCGTGACTCATTTTTAACAACAGAAACACATCAACACAACCTGGAGAGCTGCCATTAGACTGCCACAGAGACCCCACATCTCAGCACAAACAACACATCACAGACAGGACAAGGCCTTACATTTTTTAACATTTTATAGTCACTGATTTTCAGTTATTATTTTCTTGTGCCTGATTAATTTATTTATATGAACAATGTTTTTTATAGACCCAAGGTTGTGGTTGTCATTTGCATTTTTGAATCAAAATGTAAAAATTCATGGTGATTAAATTACACTTTTAATATTGTTCTTAAACATTTGGTTTATCTGTAGTTTTAGCATTAGAAAAAAGAAAATTGCTAAAACAAAAAAATAGAGACTTGCCAAATTTAAATCAGTAATGGCAGTGCTAATATACATGTATATAAGTTTACATAAATCGTGTCATAGTATGTCATTTTTTAATAAAGCTGAACCATAGAAGTCTCCATTCCATAAATGCTAACAAACAGAAACACTCAAGTGTCTAACAGTTCTACAGTAAATGTTCTGCAGCTAAAATCTGCAGCTTATTATTTGCTAGAAAGCTTTTTCCTGCTGTGAACTCTAAATAGTTCCATTTAGACCCTTCAAATGATCTGTACTTTCCAGAGTAATGGATTACAAGCACTCAAGACAGCTTTGAAAGTTAGCAAGCCCAGGCCGAAGTGTGTGTGTGTGTGTGTGTGTGTGTGTGTGTGTGTATGGTGTGTTTGAGACAGATATAAACAGCGCTCCATAAATCTGACTCCCTGTGGAGAAGTTCTTCCATAAATTCTGAAGCCGATCAGAGAAAAGTCAGTCAGTGATGGGGAAATCAATTTCATTTAAAGCTCTCATCAGCAGGTCTCTCTAGCTGACGGCCAGTAAGAAAGAATCTGGCTTTTAAGAAGTCCGGTGAAAATTAAAAGAAAGCTTCTACACAGCAGAATTAGGGCTGTAAAATAAGAAATAATAACTGCCTACTGAGCTTGAGGTGGTAGTTGTTGCTGTATCCATGCAGCAGGTTTATTTTCCTTGGTCACCAGGGTCTGGATTCAAAAAACATTCGTAGTGAAGTTCCTAAATGTAATTTGGGAGTAGTGAACCCATCTAATCTTTCAATTAACTGCAGAAGCATATAAGCAGCCGCTCACCTTGCTCTGGCATCAGCTGTTTTGGCATCCCTCCACCTCCCCAAACTTACCAATGTAAGCCAAATATATTTAACCTTAAAGGGTTAGTTCACCCAAAAATGAAATTGATGTCATTACTGACTCACCCTAATGTCGTTCCACACCCGTAAGACACACTATGCACACTATACTGTCCATGTCCAGAAAGGGAATAAAAACATCATCAAAGTAGTCCATATGTGACATCAGTTAGTTAATTAGAATCTCTTGAAGCATCGAAAATACATTTTGGTCCAAAAATAACAAAAACTATGACTTTATTCAGCATTGTCTTCTCTCCCTTGTTTGTGTTCAATCCTCAAATAAAGATTCAAACGGTTGTGAATCGATCAATGATTCGGATCGCGAGCCAAACTGCTGAAATCCTGTGACATTGGCAATCCGAATCATTGATCGATTCACTGATTCACAACCCTTTGAATCTTTATTTGAGGATTGAAAACAAACAAGGAAGAGAAGACAATGCTGAATAAAGTCGTAGTTTTTGTTATTTTTGGACCCAAATGTCTTTTCGATGCTTCAAGAGATTCTAATTAACTAACTGATGTCACATATGGACTACTTTGATGATGTTTTTATTCCCTTTCTGAGCATATAAATATAAAATATCTTAAACTGTGTTCTGAAGATGAACGGAGGTCTTACGGGTGTGGAACGACATTAGGGTGAGTCATTAATGACATCAATTTCATTTTGGGGTGAACTAACCCTTTAATAGCTTAAAGATTATATGGGCAAACAAACTTGTGAAAGAATATTATGTATTTTTATACATGTAAAGTTCCTATCTTGTTGTTGTTGTTGTTGTTGTTGTTTTTCTTAAGATCGTTCTTTAAAAAAAATCAGTCAAGCTCGCTTCAGCTGACTCTCGGGTGATCCACATCTAACTATAGAAATATGACACCTATCACAACATCCCTATATATAGGTCCATTCAATATTATCTGCAGCTTTATTGCATTGCTCAGGAGCTAATTAAATGGCATCATCTCAATAAGAATTTTGCCATTGTGAATTTTGTGGATTCGTTCCCCATACAGATTTCACATCAGATTCAAATTTGTAAACTTGAACACGCAAATTCGCTGATCAATACAAGTCTGGCAATATATTTATATATAATATATTTATGCTTGTTGCTTAGAATCTGTCAGGCTATTGGCAACTATATATATATAGAGAGAGAGAGAGAGAGAGAGAGAGAGAGAGAGAGAGAGAGAGAGAGAGAGAGAGAGAGAGAGAGAGAGAGAGAGAGAGAGAGAGAGAGAGTATCCTCTCTCACTCCCACTCCATTTGACAAAAGGGTGGCATTATTTTAAGTAATGGGTTGGCGATGGTAATAAGGGACAAGGGGGAGGCAGCCGTTTCCTCATAATGTGTGTGTGTGTGTGTGTGTGTGTGTGTGTGTGTGTGTGTGTGTGTGTGTGTGTGTGATTTTGTCATCGTCACCATGGGATGCATGTTACCAATTGTTACTAGATCAATAATATTTTTGTTCCTGGAACAACATTTATATAAACCCATTTTTTTTTCTGTAAAGTTTAAACTTATTATTGACTTATTATTAAACTTATTATTGACAATATTCTCATGAGTAGATTGTTTTGTGGTCATTTTGTTTTTTTGTCATGTCATGTTTTTGGATCAAATTTGAAACAATCAATCATAAAGTAAATTTTTATTCATTCGAAATCACAGACCTTTTCTTGTCCACCAATAACGTGATCACAGTCAGACTCATGAACATCTTTAATGTTTTGGTCATTCAACTTCCCTCACACCAACATGTTTCACCATCTAAAATCCTCTTCTTATTATACCCAGCAGGGTGGGGTATTTTCCAATCACGTACTGGCTCATTGGAGGGCCATGTAGGGCTGCGGTGCCGGAAGGTTGACATTAATAATGTGATTGTGCTTTGCCCTCTCTTATCCAGAGGTGGCAGAGGGCAGGCCTTCCCCTGCTGCTGGGAGAGAGAGGCAATCAGCATTTAATCTGCAAGACTGATTAACTTCTCATTACAATCAGACACACATACACACTATGCAAGCACTCAGACACACAAATTCATATACAAATGTACGGGGCTGCACACAGACATATGCATGCAACTTACACTCTCACACTCTAGAGGTGAATCTGTAATTATGCCATGGAGATCAAGCCAGGCCTACTTACCCGGCTCTAGCAATCAGTTTTATTTATGCATTTATTTTCAAACTGTTTGTAAGGAACATGGCAATGACAAGAAAAGAATGGCTCAAGTGTCATGTCACAGTCTTTGCTGAATCACCTGGGTCTCTCACTGCTCAAGTGCCATTTCAATCAGACACATTTTGATTGTGAATGGAGTAAAGAGCATTAAGCTGCAGTTTAAGTGTTCAAAAATTGCTAACATTAAATCATGGGTAATTGGCCAAATGTGGATCAGTAATGGAAGTGTTTTAAGTCATTTTCTTCTGTGTATCAGAATAATCCATTGTGTCATTGCGTTCAGTATCAGACATACAGCTGAATCAGTGTCTTTATTTGAACATATATTTAATTTAAGGAATATGTCCATAAAAAAACTTGAAACATGCTCGCTCTGGGCCATATCTGATCTATATGATCCATATGATGAGTGTTGTTAAACTCATCACGGCCCTGTGTTGGGTTTCTTAGGGGCAGGGGCAGTGGAGGGGGATAGAATGTATAAAATCATTACATCTATAGAGACCCCCCACAAAGATAGTGACCAAGGCGCACGTGTGTGTGTGTGTGTGTGTGTGTGTGTGTGTGTGTGTGTGTGTGTGTGTGTGTGTGTGTGTGTGTGTGTGTGTGTGTGTGTGTGTGTGTGTGTGTGTGTGTGTGTGTGTGTGTGTGTGTGAACAAAAACATGTACACTTCACACACGAATATAAATGAGATCACCCTGACAGTTAACTTTTTAGTAAGCAATAGCTAACACAAACCGAATTGCTCAGTTTTTTTAAATTTGAACCAGCTTGATAAATATACTTGGAAATGGCTTGAGAGTGAAATGTTCAGTTTTCTCCAGTTTAAATATCATGAAGAATACACACAGAAAAAAACGAGCATAGGAGTCTTGAGTTTCCAAACCATGTGCCTTACAACCTTGGGATACGCACAAATAATTTCAGAAATGTCAGTTCAACTGAGGCGTGTAAATAAAGGCTTCTCTGTTGACACCTCATTTGAATGCTGAGCAGATGACCTCTGCATTTATGAAGGTCTAGAAGAGAAACATGAAAATGCTCAATGTTTCTCAGCAGAGAACCAAACCCCGTCCCGTTCTTCAAACATGAGTGCACTTACAAGCTGAATAACCAAATGATGGGCATTTTTTTTATGCCTGTTTCAGTTTCATTATTGAGACATTATTATTTAAGATCGTTACATAACTGCCCAAACTTTACCAATGGAAAACATACAAAAAATCTGATTTTCATTAAAATTGAACAACCTGTTGACTGTGAAATATTTAATGTTAAAGAGTTTTTGTTATTCTGTTCTTCCAGATTGGAGACAAGCCTTGCACCTAAAGATGAAGAGGAGAAAGTGAAAACGAAAGACACGGTTGCAAAAAAACATGAAAAAAATGGACACACAAAACGTAGAGGACGTAGGCGCCACAGTCACCGACGAGCTCGCAGGTCTGTATCTTCTAAAGCTGTTCATCATCCACATCTTCATCAAAGTATTTCAGTGCTTAGTAGCAAACCTTTCAGTATGTGTTTGCTAAAAAAGAAACTGTTTGTTGACTCTCTGAAGGTAAAATAGCTGATTTAACCCAACTTTGAAGTGGTTGAAAACAGCATGTGCTGTTGAAAACATTGTACAATTTAACCATGGAACCTTTATATGGATCAAGCTATTCAAATGTGAATTTTATTTTGACCCCAGAGAAGATCAAACACATGAAAATATGAAGCACTGAATCCACTTCTAAGCTTCATCCTCACTCTGTAAGCATGAATTAGAAACCCTGAACTTTAAAGCATGGCAGGCACAAACAGTCTTATCTCTTTGCCACAGTGTAAACATTAAGGTGTTGGTGGAATTTTTAACACCGGTGGCTTTTATGGGGTCCTCTTACTTCCCATCCACCAAAATTCAAACTCCACCTGATGAAAGGAATTGATTCAGCATTGGATTCGCAACCGCATAATTCCACCGATACCTTCAAAGTGTGCACGATAACACAGGCCAAAAGCAGTGCATCATTATGTAAAACAGGAAGGACGAGAGATCAAATGTTATCTTAAACATGCTAATCTCTAGCTGAGTTAATGCTCAGTTTTCTGCCAGAAAACAGCAGATGCAAATGCATTTTTTTCAGCTGAGATTCTATAATCAAGCATTCAACGACAGGTAAGCTATTCAAGATCAAATAATGAGTAAGTCAGATCAAGCTAAACCACCAAAATCCACAAACAACTTTCCTATAACAGAAGAATCCTAAATCATGTGCATAGACAGTTGTACATTTCGACATGGTTTTTTATCCAAATAGAAGAAACTATGATGGCCCAGTAGAGCAAAACACAACAAAATTTAAAAGATTTAAATTTTTGCAGACATGCATTGACAACACAATGAAAAAGCCACAAAACAATGGAAATGCTCCCAACCATCAGGGGGCACCCAGAGCGTGATAAAGTCACCACTTTTCTATAGATTCGACAGTCTTACAAAGATATCAATATTACAATCAGTTTAAGTGCATGTAAGCATTGTATATCAGCATGAAATATTAATTCAAAATCACTTACATGCATTATAGCTGTATATTTATACTTGAGAATTTGACTCGCTACCCCAGCACACAATGCACAAGGGAATATCTATCAATTGGTTGAAACATATAATTTGTATTTATTAAAATAACTTATTTATGTTCAAATTGCAAAGTGTGTTTTGCACTACTGAGTCAGAACACAACTGTGTCAGTAGTCAAAAGCTTTATGTGTGATCTTTTGCTTGCACAGTTTCCTTTTCATAACTTTCGTAACAAGCTAAGCCTCTCGATTTTGATTCTTGTTTTTCCAAAGCTGAAAGGTACATACAGCAGTGCTGGCAATGCAAACAGTGCTAAAGCGCTCCGTGAAATGTCAGTTATAAATGTTGACAGCCTTTTAACTTTCTAACCTTGTCTATTCTCCTGAGTGTGTCAGTGCTCAGTCTAACTGACGACCCTCTCCACGCTGTTCCTTCTGACAGCTGAAGTGATGGTGGCCATTAGGGGTGTGTTCGTTACCTGTGCGCCTTCAAGGTCAACTGAAGCTGACGGAAAGACTTTAAAAGCTGGAGAGCAAACTCACAACGTAAATAAAAGGCATAACAGGGCACATCTGAGTCTGACACGCATCAAATTGGCCAATGGATCAGAATGTGTTACATTACAAGTTCTTAGAGATAATTGGAGCTAAGGCTGTCATGATATTAGATTTTAACTTCACAATTATGAACAAAATATTTCACAATAATTTTGGGAAAGTTAATGATAATGCTAAAGCTGTCAAATTCATGCTCTTTATTTTGTGTTTTCTCTTTTCTTGGGCACATGAATCACACTACTTCTATCGCCTCCTCTGAGATGATTTTGTGCAATACCGCATGTTGCTATGTTGGAGTGTTAACCATATATTCTGGCTTTGGAATATTTGTGATATTATAATATCTTTGTGTATAATAGATGTGTATAATTTACACATTTAAAAAAAAAGTTTTATCACAGTTGTTGTCAATACTTGTATATTGCAACACCCATAATTGGAACTGCTTTGTATGAAGAGACCATTTTTCTCAGTATCTGGTGTTTTTTGTTGTTGTTTGTTTTTAAAGGATGCTTTATGTAATCTTTTTTTCAAAGCAAACTCAATTCGGACACTTATTATGCTTATCAAAGTCTGTGTATTGCGAAATTATCATCAAAGCTCAAGTGTATATCACACAATAGTGCAGCACCTTTATTCATAGGTCAGTGTCAGTGGTGAAAACACCGTTGTCAACTGGATGTACTAAAATAACTAAAACTGAAAAAAATATTTTAAAAACTGCAGTGCCTGACAGAAGTCTTGTCGCTTGTGTACAAATTGACCTGAAGTGCTGCTGAAATATATTTCTAATCAAGATTTTTTTCCCAAGAAATGGCTCATTTTAATCCCAAAAGCTTTTGTAATAATGTTTCAGTGAAAAACAAAACTGTCAAAAAGTATTCTAATATTCACAGCTCGGTAAAGCCCATTAAGTCAATTTTTGCAAAGACATAAGGTTGTCGCCTTGTCATATGATCTTCACTTGTGACTAATAATGGTTCAATTAGGTGTCAGGTGTGTATAAAAAACACGCCAGTACACTAGACCTTCACATCAACTGCAACTAGACCTCTGCAAACTTGCCTAAGATTCACCCTAACACTAAAGTTTTGATTATCAAGAGGCTGAAGACCAGATCCACTGCTGATGTGGCAGACACCTTCAATGTGTCTCAGTGTCAAATACAGAGGATAAAAAATGATTTGAAGGGACCGGAAACGTTTTTGAAAAGCCCAGGTCAGGCAGATCCCACAAGACATCTACTAGAGAGGACCGTTTGTTGGCTTAAAAATCCAAGACCAGCCCATTTTCCATTGCAGCAGAGCAAACAGTGAAGTTTGGTGGCGGAAAAATCTTGGTCTGGGTTTACATCCAGTATGGGGGTGTGCGAGAGATCTGCAGGGTGGAAGGCAACATCAATAGTCTAAAATACCAAGAAATCTTAGCTACCTTTTATATTCCCAACCATAAAAGAGATAAAATTACACAGCAGGATGGTGCTCCATCACATACTGCCATCTCCAAATCAAAGTTCCTCAAGGCAAAGAAGATCAAGATGCTCCAGGATTGGCCAGCCTAGTCACCAGACATGAACATCATGGAGCACATTTGGGGTAGGATGAAAGAGGACGCATGGAAGACGAAACCAAAGAATATTGAGGAACTCTGGGAGGCATGCAAGACTGCTTTCTTTGCTATTACTGATGACTTCATCAATAAATTGTATGAATCCTTGCCAAACCGCATGGATGCAGTCCTTCAAGCTCATGGAAGTCATATAAGATATTACATTTGGATCTCACAGCACCACAACTTAATTTGCTGACATATTTTTGTATTTGCAGTAAATTTGTTCAATTGCTGTATAGGCGACAACTTTTGTCTTGCCAAAATTTGACCTTTCTATCTTGATTAAATGATAAATATTTTTTTCAGTGAAACTGATTTATGATTTGGGAAGGTTTTAGCTTTTCATATGAGCTATTTCTAACACCAATTGATTAATTATAAGTCAGGTTAATAGCAGGTGTTTCTACAACATATATAAGCGAAAAGACTTTTGTCAGGGACTGTATATGTATAGATGTATCTAAAGAAATTACAACACACAACAAATTTACTAAAACTATAAAAACCTATAATGGTATAATAGACCTACTAAATATAACACTGTGATCTATTTACATTGATGTGCACATATACAATATATTAAAAAAGTTTTTAGATTTGAAAAGGACAGAATAAGCTTGTAATTGCTTATCATAACTCTATGTTTTGTTTAAAACTTTACCAACCAAATCTCATTTACTCTGCCAAAAAAAAAAACGCAGGACCAAGATTAACTGTAATAAAAAATCTTGGCCTATTGTAGTGTTTATGTGTGTTTGTGTATATGTGCCTTTGTGCAGAGAGTGTAATGTTAGACAAAGATTCCTAATTAAGCAGAAATGGCACTTGCTTTTCTGCTAATCAGCTTCTAATGCATTTCAGACTTGCTAATGCAGCAATGGCTGGATGAACTGCCTTACTATATCAGACCAAACAGCCTTTTCCACCCTCAGAGATCGAGTAAGCAGCCCGCACCCCCACAAGCACATCTGCACAGCCTGCCTGGCTCACCGTCTGTGTTTTGATCCATCTAAATGGTTTCCTCTCAGTGTTCATATTGAATCACTGACTGGCTGGGGAAAGCCAAAGCTACAACAGTATGTAATTCATCGACTGTCACGGACAGCGCTCCCCTGTGTCTATGAAATATTATTATCCTGCTGTAGCGATGTGCCGCAAGAAGCAAATCTCATTGCCTCTGCCACCGTGCCTTTAACCTGCACCAGGTATGTGTATTTATCATGGATATCCTGTATACCTTCTCCCACGCGTTATATTTTCATTGAAGCCTGTCAGATGCGTGTCATTCTTATAGTCTTGATGTGTATGTGTCTATAGCTACAAGCTACTTCGTTAAATTGGTTGAGATACAGTCAAGCTACCCTTCTGAAAAAGTATACTACAAGTTACTATAAAAAAAGCTAGTTACATTATTTTTGTGTGCTTTTTTTGTTACAGTGACATACTGTATATTACAAAACAACATAATCATTTTAAAGGGGGGGTGAAACACTCAGTTTCAGTCAATCTCATGTCAATCTTGAGTACCTATAGAGTAGTATTGCATCCTTCATATCTCTGAAAAGTCTTTAGTTTTATTATATTTATAAAAGAAATATAGTCTGTACCAAGTCTTTCCGGAAAAAAACGAGGGCCTGGAGGCGTATCGTGTGGGCGGAGCTAAAGAATGACAAGCGCGCAAAGCGGTGACATCCTCAAGCGTGGAGAAACCCCATGGCTATCGATCTCAGCTAATAGATATATGATCCAGAATCATTCGGAGGCTGAAATAAATTGAACAGGAGAAACAGCAACATCTGGACGTCCGTCTCTGTGGTATGTACTGTATTTAGTGGCCTGTCAACATTTCTGTGTCTTTACTCGCAGTTTATGAGGACATGATTCGGTTTATGGACTATTGTATGCGACTAAACCTTAGCAGTAGCAAGCAAAACGATTTTGCACGTCAGACTAGTGTAACGTTATACATAGAACAACAATGGAGTAACCGTTAGCGCATTTGAATGACGAAACACGCGATCGTGTCGTTTACTGATGTTTACTCACGAAACGATAGCCAACAGCAGAAACATTTGAAGCAGTTTTACTCACCGACTGCTTCCAAAGCAGGACCGAACCTTTATCGCTGGGACCGCTCCGTCAAAAACACACTTCTTTGGTATGATTTGGTGAAGTCCTGTGACAGCAGTGACCGTGGAGATCCAAGATGTTGTGAAGCTTCCCGTCATTTCTGCGTTAAAATCGGTTCAAATGCAGCGCTGCCTTCCTGGAATGCTGTGCTGAAGCGTTGAAGTCGCTTGATGTCACCCATAGGAATAAAGTGGAGTGCGGCGCGTCATAAGTGTTCACGGACGACTTGATCTGCAGCTTGAGAGCAGTGTTTATGGGCGTATAGGCCCATACAAGGACCTTCCACTCTATTTACGTCAAACTGACCCATACTCGAAAAAAACTCTCCGAAACTTGTGAGAAACCAGAAGGAGTATTTTTGACACAGAAATCAAACGTCCAACATTAGTTTTTGAAACTTTGTCTATGTTTAGGATGGGAATCCAAGTCTTTAACAGTGTAAAAAGCTCAGTATGCATGAAACAGCATTTCACCCCCCCTTTAATGAAGAATGTTATAAGTAATTAAGATTTGGGGTTTAAAACAACATAATGCAATACAATTAAGAGTATTGATTTATTTAGTAAACTCTCCAAAGATACACACAATACTCCAAAATAGAGATATAGCCTATATATCTCAAACTGACTGTCAAAGTCCAACATTGCTACAAATGTAACATCAGTGCAAGAACAAAATGTATGAAATTAAATAGGATACAGAAGTAGTTCAAAATGCAGGTTAAACTCATTACATGTGAACTGAGTCACTTTGCAAATCATGAGCTGCTTGCATTAAAATTTTGGTCTGAAACCTGCCACAACCCTATTTAATTAGATCACAGGCTTTGCCTTGTGGTAAGCACACTAATATCACAATTTTGTTTTTAAAACAATGGTGCAAAACACTATGTTGGTGAGCTTTTATGTTCATGATACAACTATGGCGGGTCATTTTTGTAATTAAATCATAAACAGATACTTGATATGCCGTAAAGCAGGATAATTAATCATTTTAAAGAGGCTATAATTCACCTTCTGTGCTTTAAGTCTTCGACGCAGTCAGCGTTTTAATCTTTTATTTGCATATATTACAGTGGTTTCATGTAAAATAACAACCCACTCAGACATGGTAGTGCATGTGTAATATTTTGCAGATATATTTACTCTTGCAGCATAAGCACACATATATAGAGAAATATATAATGCTATTTTGTAAATGTTTCATATTCTCAAGCTAGTTAACAAAAGCGCACATGCTGAAGAGGGCTCAGCTATTACTTTTAGGGTGGATTCACACAAGCAAAGTCCGCTAGGAAAGTTTCGCTTTCACCCTGCCCTTTTAGTGAACCAACATTTGTTAACAAAACCATTTATGCGTTGGACAGAAATTCGCAAGCAGGGAAAAGCAGAAAGTGCTAATCATGGAGATCTTTCGTAGTGCAAATTTTATTATTTTGACTGATTTGGTGTTATCGGCTACTAACAAAATATGAAGAAACTTATGAACATCATATGATACAAAGTCATCTATATCAGGGATTCTCACCTGGGCTCTGTTCAGCAGTTACCATGGTGAATACCAATATGAACTGTTAATGAAACATGAAAACTGCTCCTTATGCAATGAACATCCTCCCTGCATGCAAATCCTTCGCAGCTAACACACGTCATACCAGTTACAGGATTTATTGGTACTTTACTTTTATACTTTACTTTTATTTCATGACTTACTAATTTACAATGTAATGTTGCATGCTCGTAGATTCTCTTGCACTTTATATTTGAAGTGATATATATGCGTGTGCTGACACATTTGCACGGGCAATAGAATGCAAGATGCGCGCTACGAGCACAGTATAGCGGCTGACAGGACAGAACAGGAACGTTCTGTTTTCTGAGGTGAGAGAAACTTTCCTAACATGCTATAAAAATAACATTAGAATAATGACACTGACTTGTATGTGACAGGTGTGAATACACCCTTAAATAAAGTAATTTTAGACCAATCATCATCATCTAAAAACTCTACTTGTTAATGGGTAACCCCAATGGTAACCTCAAAAAGTCACTCATGCTAGAAAACCTTTTAAATTCCCAAATAATAGAACATTAAACACTAAAAGATCTCCCCTTTTATTAATATTGAGCAAAAAACAAGAAAAAATACAAAACATTTACTCTTTTTTAGCATAGTCAGGATCAAAGCATGCTGGGAACTAAAAGTCTGTTGTAACCACTGATTATAACTCATTCTGTGAATGTGTGTACAATACATTCATATTTTTAAGGAAATATGTACATGCAATATATGTACACAATAAAGGAAAAAAACGAATATTACTTGTAATGCAATTTTGTAATGTATTATATGTATCAATATACACATGGTCTATATTGCAATATATTGTAAAATATGAGCAATACTTTTCCATATATATGTAAATGTATTATGTAATATATTGCATTATATTTTACTTTATATTCCCATATATTTTTGTTCCGTAAGGACTACCCAACTCTGGTGTATAGAGTATAAAATGCTATTTACTGTACAAATACCTCTATGAAGGCAATGACATCTACATTTTCAGTGTTTTATCCCTCCTAATCTCCATTGTGTGTAATTCTTATGAGGCAAGCTCCTTCGGTCACAGATCACTTTAAGCTTAATATAGCAAGCTAAAATGAGTCTTTTTGATATAAATAGGGTGGGTATCAGAAAATCTGTCTTTGAAAATATCATAGAGGTCAGCTGTTTTATTCCAAGGGCCTTATCAGTGTTTGAATGGTACAGATTGGGGAGTTTGAAGCATCTAATGGATTTTTGGGGGAGTTCAAAGGATTAAAAGTGATGGAAAGACATTACTTGATGTGGCTAAATAAGATCTCAGAGGAATAATTTTTTCTCATTCCAGCTTTTTGGTCTTTATATTCGATAAATCCTCTTTGTTGAGGTTGGAAATATAACCTTTGCAATTACCTCAGAAAATGTCTTAACTCGATCAGCTTGCCTCTTCCCTTCTATTTGAATCAAGAATATAGTGATTAGGTAAACCGTTTCTCCCCCACTTTTGATTGGATCCTCTCTGTTGTCTTGATGGAATGAGAGTGGTGTGTCATTGCTGCAATCACAATAATAACAGCTGTGTGCTTTAGTAAACATTAAAAATGTTTGATATAAACGTCCGTTGTCTGTGCATAGTCTCTCTGTTGATGATTGCATTTGAATTGCTTGAGGAAGTCTCAGTAGTGGGCGCAGTGTGTTAAGCTTATATTTCTCTGTTAAGCTTAAAATTCTTCCTTGCACTCCTCTCAATGTTATTGCCTTTTGAGGTGACACTGATTTTGAAACAGCACACATGTCCCACTCAGTCAGGACACACCATCCATTCTTTCTGATCTTCTGCTTTGTTGTTGCAGAAGTGTTGCCACAAAAAGTCAATTGATTTTAAAAGCTGCCTGTCATCTACCTGTCCGAGGATGCGGTTTTCCCTCTCTCTCCTTATTGCTGTCTCTTATAACCTTCCTCTTTAATCTCTATTTTTTCCTGTGCCTTTTCTGTTCTTGAGAATTAAGATGTTTGGGGTGACAGAATGACAACCTAGAAAAAACTTCACTGGAAAAACTTGCTTCTACTCACATTTTTGTAAAACTCCAAAACGTATCAATTCACTGAAGTTTGGAGCTGAAATGAACACTTGTGGCAGTAAACACAACAACCCTTTTCATACAAATTAGGATTACAGGGCAATGATTATCAAGCAATAAAGATTTATTTCTACACTATTGTTTTTAAAATGCTATGTTATGACCTCAAAACACTTATTATATGCATGATTTAAAGTAATTTATTTTGACATTTGCCTCACATAACTAACTCCATATGTATGGATTTTCTGATGTAGTAAACTCGCTCGATCTCTCAGCTGGTACAGAATTGCTCTTATGATGAGCACTCGGTTATGAGTCCTGTGAAGCACAAGTCATGATAAAATCAGATCCGGGGCAGACACGAATTCGGATGGGCATTACATTTTTTCATGGGGGCACAAATGAAATCAACCTCTTTGAATAATAACATTATTAATTAAATGGACAAAAAAAACCTGAAAAATTCTAGGGCTCTTAAACGTGAAGTTCCGATTAATTGCATCCAAAATAAAAGTTTGTATTTACATAATATATCTGTGTGCACTGTATATAATTATTATGTATATTTGAATACACATGCATATAGGTATATGTTTAAGAAATAACGCCTACTGTATACACTCACCTAAAGGATTATTAGGAACACCGTACTAATACTGTGTTTGACCCCCTTACGCCTTCAAAACTGCCTTAATTCTACTTGGCATTGATTTAACAAGCTGCTGAAAGCATTCTTTAGAAATGTTGGCCCATATTGATAGGACAGCATCTTGCAGTTAATAGAGATTTTTGGGGGATGCACATCCAGGGCACGAAGCTCCCATTCCACCACATCACAAAGATGCTCTATTGGTTTGAGATCTGGTGACTGTGGGGGCCATTTTAGTACAGTGAACTCATTGTCATGTTCAAGAAACCAATTTGAAATGATTCAAGCTTTGTGACATGGTGCATTATCCTGCTGGAAGTAGCCATCAGAGGCTGGGTACATGGTGGTCATAAAGGGATGGAGATGGTCAGAAACAATGCTCAGGTAGGGCGGGGCATTTAAACGATGCCCAAATGGCACTAAGGGGCCTAAAGTGTGCCAAGAAAACATCCCCCACACCATTACACCTGACCTCTAGCATCAACACGGCATTTTCACCCACGGGACTGCCGCATATGCCAATGCTTTTCCCTTTTCACACCATTCTTTATAAACCCTAGAAATGGTTGTGTGTGAAAATCCCAGTAACTAAGCAGATTGTGAAATACTCAGACCGGCCCGTCTGGCACCAACAACCAAGCCATGCTCAAAATTGCTTCAATCACCTTTCTTTCCCATTCTGACATTCAGTTTGGAGTTCAGGAGATTGTCTTGACCAGGACCACGCCCCTAAATGCATTGAAGCAACTGCCATGTGATTGCTTGCCTGACCAGACAAGTAGCCTAAATTGCCAATAACAAAATATTACTTTGGAATCACCAAAACACCATAATGATTCTGCATTACTTTAGTCTAAGTGGCAATTGATAGTGAACAGTAATGTAATATATAATGTAACAAGGTTGTACTGTTTAGGTTCGCACTGCCTCTCGAGGAGAAATCAAAACAAATGAGCACAGTGGACACAAAGACACTCAATTAACATACTGTGGTAAAAATTCAAAATGTGAAATTTTTATATTTGAAGAGTTCAGATGCAAAAGCCTCTAAAAGCCACTTTGGTTAAAAATGAGATGATGATACTGAGTGAATGCTCTCCACATACATTCATAACTTACTTTCACTTCAAACCCACTAATCCCAGCCTAAGCCCATTCAGAAGTACCAGTACTTCCATAGAAGCCTAACAAAAATGCTTATTTTTAAAGAAAAACGTCAGACGGATTTAGAGGCTTTTGCATCTGAAGTCTTCATTTATAACAAATGATACAGTTAAGCAACATCACATGACCAAGAGTGCTAAATACCATCACAATAAAAAATGTGACACTGATTTCTACGACAATAAACAAGTAAATCATGTTAAGTCGCTTATGTTTTTGTTCTATTTTAGCAGCAAAAATAGTTCCAAACAAAGATCACAGCAGAACCGTAGCTCACTCAAACATTTCTGCAATCACTATCGACAAACTTTTTTTTTTTTAAATCAGACCTAACACATTCTTTTTTTATTTCTTTATTTTTTATTCAGGATTTATGTATATACAACTGTTGATGACAGTAGCCACACACAAAAAAAATAGTGCTTACAAGCGAGGACTGGTGGTTAGTGGGACGTGAAGTGGAGTTGGTGAAAGTAGACAGGTTTGTCCAGGGACATTTCATTTATGAACTGACTTTGAAAGTGAAAAACTTTTTACTATCAGTCAGTTTTGTGAAACTCAAACCTGACATTTGTTTACAGTGAATGACTGGTCAATCATCAAGCTCTTACCATTGAGTAATTGTCATTGAATGCTCTATAAAATTAAAATTAAAAATGGTTTCTGAAAAATGTCTTCTCTCTTTGCTTTGCTTTTGCTTTTCTAGTGTGTCAATTGATGCCGACCTTTCCCCTCTGCCAGTGCCTAAAACAAAGAAAAAGAAGAAGAAGTCACAAAGGAAGAGGAGGAGACACAGGTCAGCCCACAAAACAAATGATCACATGTGCTAGCAAAGAACTGTTACTTTGAACAGTCAACAGCACCGAAAAAGACTAAATTTTAGATAGATAGAAATAAATCATGCATATAATGGTCTCTGATATCAATATCAAACAACAGCTTAACTTTCATAAGTAGGCTATATTATATTAGAGAACAATAGTGTATTAGTCTCATAAAGAAGAGCCATTCAACAGAAGAACTGTTCTAAGCTTGTTATGCCTAAAGGAAATACATTTCCCTACACACTTATACACTTTTTATTATACACTAAGATTTTCTTAGTATCTTATGCTCACCAAGGCAACATATACTTATTTGATCAATAATACAGTAAAATATTAAAATTGTGAAATATTATCACAATTTAAAATAACTGTTTTCTATAATAATAATAATAATAATAATAATAATAATAATAATGTATCCACACTTCTTGTGCATCATATTCTAAATTATTTGAAAGCATTTTCAAAATGAAAAACTTTGGAACACAATCCAAGATTTTCATAAATGTGGAAATATTCCTTTAAGTGTTGTATGCGTTTTAAAACATCTATATTTGATCTCCCAGATCTCCCTCCTGCAGTCCATCACCTGTGAGGAAGAAGAAAAAGAAGAGCTCAAAGAAACGGAAGCGACATAGGTAGTGATTGATTTTCACATCAGGTCATGTTTAGAGGTTTGCTTTGAGAGTTTGCTTTTCTGATGTGGTGTGGTTGTTCTGTCACGACTGCTTTTAAAGTCATTTCCTCTCTGCCTCTAGGTCTGCCTCGAGGAAGGGAAGGCACAGGTAAATTTATTTATTTAATATTTTGCTCTTTCCTACAATAAAGGGCACAGTGCTTTTTTCACACAGCACACGTAATACCTGGTGATTACTGTTAAGTGCTTTTATGTAGTTTATGGCTCCCCAGAGTATGATTTTATTGTTCAGAGGTTCCTCTTTTAGCTCAGGAGATAGAATGGAGAGCTCAGTTATGAATTGTTTAAGTATCCACTTTGTCTCAGATGTTTCTTCTAAAATTCCTTAGGAGAGGAAAAAAGGTACAATTATTGACATACAGCAAGAATATAGGGATATATACTTATAGTAGGCCTGTAGATTATTGTGGCCTTTTAGAGTAAAAATCTTTAAAGCAGTCTCCGTTTGCTCTCCATTTAATCTCATGGTTTGCTAGAAGAAACAACAACGAGATTTTCTTTATATGGGAATCAATAATTTGTCTGTTTTTATTTATTCGTTTATTTATTTTTTACAGTGGACAGAGTCCCAGACGTAAAAGAAAGGAGGAGAAAAAACATAAAAAGAGGTTGGTGATTTAGAAATGTGTCTTAATTATTTAAAAACCCATAAGTTTATGCTTCAGTTGAAAGTATGACACTGAAAAAGCACTGACAGTTGAATTATATTTAAAGGGTTAGTTCATTTTAATCAAACTGATGTCATTAAAGGTGGGATAAATATTTAAAAAACGTTTTAGAAAAAGGACTCGGGCCGAGTGGAATAACAAACTTGTAGCCAATCAGCAGGTAAGGGGCGTGTCTACTAATGATGGTGAGAAGAGAGGCTCAGTGCGCGTCATTATTCAAAACACACGAGTCACACAGGATGGACATTAGCCAAGAAAGAACAAATATATGCTGCTTTTGCTTGAATAAGCTCGTGTGTCATGTTCACTTGTTAGTCTATTTGCGATCGTATTGTGGCTCACTTCAGCGATGATAAAGACCCGTTCATTTCCACACCGTATGGAGCATCTAAATCCCCTCAGTGTTTCAAGGTTTCAAGCGTCAGCTCACAAAATGTGTCCGACTGGTAAGATACTATACTCCTTATATATGTTTGTTTCCTCTTTTCATCTATATAACCCATAATTGTAAAATATGTCGTTAGCTGGACTTTTGAGCTTGCATAGCCTACTAACTTTATCGAGTTGTTCATGAGAATGGTTTGTGTTTTGTGATCGCTATAACTCTAATCTGGTCATAATTGTAATATGTCGTTAGCTGGACTGTCGAGGCTTGTGTTCTATTGAGTTGTTTATGAGAACTGTTTGTGTTTTTGTGATGAAGGGGTGACTTTTTCATTGAATATTCGACCTGGATTAGTTACACACAGATTCTGCCATAGTCGTTGCCTGGGTTACGTATGTGTGGGGCGGAGCTATCAATATAGGGCCGAGACCCTTTTGGGGTCGGGGCGTGTTTGTTTTGGTGATTTGAAATAACAACAACGGTTACCAGAAAGCACTTACCCCACCTTTAATGACTCACCCTAATGTCGTTCCACACCCGTAAGACCTCCGTTCATCTTCAGAACACAGTTTAAGATATTTTATATTTAGTCCGAGAGCATATCCAAGTGTATGCACACTATACTGTCCATGTCCAGAAAGGGAATAAAAACATCATCAAAGTAGTCCATATGTGACAGTTAGTTAATTAGAGTCTCTTGAAGCATCGAAAATACATTTTGGTCCAAAAATAACAAAAACTACGACTTTATTCAGCATTGTCTTCTCTTCCGCGTTTGTTTTCAAACCTCAAATATGGATTCAAACAGTTATGAATCAGCGATTCGCCAATGAATCGCCAATGTCACATGATTTCACCAGTTTGACACGCAATCCGAATTATAAATCAATATTCATGGCCATTTGAATCTTTATTTGAGGATTGAAAACAAGAGCTATTTTTGGACCAAAATGTATTTTTGATGCTTCAAGAGATTCTAATTAACTAACTGATGTCACATATGGACTACTCTGATGATGTTTTTATTAGCTTTCTGGACATGGACAGTATAGTGTGCGTACACTTGGATACGCTCTCGGACTAAATATAAAATATGTTAAACTGTGTTCTGAAGATGAACGGAGGTCTTACGGTTGTGGAACGACATTAGGGTGAGTCATTAATGACATCAATTTCATTTTTGGGTGAACTAACCCTTTAAGTTCCCTCTGTGGTTTATCCTTTAGTGTCAAAGGCTTAATGCAGTCTACTCTATAAAGCACCTGCATGACCCTTCATGCACAAGAGTCATATTTTCTAGATTAGATTACGGTGTATTGACAGCCACTCTGTAGTGCACCTCAGTTCCTCTCGTAGAGTCCTGTTATTGTCTGCATTTGTCGTGTGGTCTCTTGAACTTAAGGAGGACTGGTGCAGTCTGAGAGCAGCTCCTCGCTGAAGCAGGCGAGCAGCCAGAGAGACAGAAACATGAACCAATTTCACGGCACTAGTCTGCTACACACACAGCCAGAGAAGAAGTGCCGCGCTGGGCTTCTGATCCTCAAAACCTTCAGGTTTTGTGAGTGTGTTAAATCAATGGGTTCCCAGGTGGTTTTGCTTCATGACCCAGGACTCTAAATTCTTTGTCCTTTGTAACTGAATTACACTTGAACTGAAACTGTTTACATGAGCTCATCTTTGTCTTTACTTGATTTGTTACATTTTATAGTATACTGATGCTGAGGGCAAATCAGGAAATAATCAGGCATGTTAACTGCAAAATTGGGTTTATTCCATCTGATATTGTTATTTAACAGTGTGTTTCAAGCATCAATTCAGTTTTTTTTTTTAGCAGTATGTTACAATATGTCTTTTGTGCATAATTATGTTCACTAAAATTTATTTTTTAATTTTTTTATGTTTTTGAAAGAAGTATCTTATGGTCACCAAGACTGCATTTCTTTAAATAAAAAATATTGTGAAACATTATTACAATTTAAAATAACTTTTTTTTCTAATCAAAAATGTTACATTTTAAAATTGTATTTATTCCTGTGATTTTTCAGTGTCACGTGATGCTTCAGAAATCCTTCAAATATGCTGTTTTGTTGCTCAGTTTCTTCTTCTTCTTAATTTTAAAAACAGTTGTGATCTTTTATTGATATATATATAATCTTTTGTAACACAATTAATGTCTCAACTGTCACTTTTGATAAATTGAATGCACCCTTGCTGAATAAAAGTTTTTTTTTTCATTTTTTAAAAAATATTTCATTTAATTTTTGAAATCTCTACCCCTGAAACAACTCAAAGGACAGGAATAAGTAATATAAATTAATGTTAATGTTTCTCTCAATGAATAGTCACATACATAATAGAAATATGTCACATTATATTGGCTTGTGGCTGCTGTTTCAAGTGGACTTTAATGCATTAAAAAGATATTCCAGGAGAATGTTAAAACTCCTCAAAATATAAAAGCAGTAATGCCGCTACTGTAATACATATAGGCTATATAAAAACATTTAAAAACAATAAATAGAATGTACTAGCTATAAAAGGTAGCCTATTAATCTACCTGTTTATTAAAGATATTAATTCATCTTAATCCATTTGACATGGTCTACTCTTTTGTAATGTGTAGTTTGTTGGGCAGATAAATTTAATTTTGAACTTTAATTAAATTCGCTCAGTAATCTCATGTGAATCTGCGCTCAACTGTCTCCTTTTCAGACTCAATTAACACTGTTTTACATGTGCCACATTAAATTAGAACACTTCAGAGACATTCACACAAAAAGCTCTGACTCTTGCTGGGGTGTTATGTCATGTATTTTATTGTCCCAAGGCACCATAATGCCTCTGTCTTGCTGCTTTGCTTTCTCTTTCTTCCTCTATCACTGCCATGAAAATTCAAATAGCATAAATGCAGGTGAGATAATTAATATCTTCCATGTGTGTCTCTATTGGTTACCCTTCAGGTCAAGGAGCCACTTTCATCGCAGACACCGGCGCCGGAAAGCTGAAATTAGGAGTTCGTCCTGCATGGAAAACAGGTATATGCTTGACCTTACAACTGAATAATTGCGAGAAGGACAATTTAAGTGTAACATTTAGTGTAACTCCATGGTGGAGTCCAAAACTGAAGACAGCTGATCTTTACATCGAATTATCTAAAACAAATTCATGTAAGAATAGAATAGAATAGAATAGAATAGAATAGAATAGAATAGAATAGAATAGAATAGAATAGAATAGAATAGAATAGATAAATGTTCCCTGTTAAAGAATTAAATAACTACCACATTTGTATGGATTTAATAGCTCTTATGCATAACAATTTTTTTTTTTTTTTTTTTTATCCAAAAAAAAAAGTTTTGGCATTTTTATGATCAATTTTTGTTGGGGGTCAGGATATTCATTGCTTCATGCTGGCCAGTCAGGTTTTTTATCTTATCAGTCAGCATCCAGTGCCACTGTGGCGATGACTGATAAAGGTAGAGGTGACACAGAGGAAACTCTTTTATCTGCCCCTCACAGCTTATGTCCAACATTTGGCATGTAGATCAATTGAATCGGGAAAGGGAATGAAATTTGAGATCTCGCCACTGTGAACAGTTGTGCTTCCTTGGAGTGGGTTGTGGGGTGACGGGGTTAAGGTACTGTAGAGATGAAGCACTGTAGGGAATAGTGATTAAATTAAGTTTCAGGCACTCGTTTTCTTTGGTAGTAGGTGTCAGTGAAAATTGCCCTTAAAGCATATGAAAATCAGTACTGCTGATTGCCCATGTACAAACCCAATTCCAAAAAAAGTTGGGACACTGTACAAATTTTGAATAAAAAAGGAATGCAGTAATTCACAATAGAATATAGATAACATATCAAATGTTGAAAGACATTTTGAAATGTCATGCCAAATATTGGCTCATTTTGAATTCCATGAGACAGGTATCAATAAGAGGTCGGAAAAGTTAAATGTACAAATAAGGAACAGCTGGAGGACCAATTTGCAATTTATTAAAGCAATTGGCAACATGATTGGGTTTAAAAAGAGCCTCTCAGAGTGGCAGTGTCTCTCAGAAGTCAAGATGTTGTATTCTAAATAAAATATTGAAATAGTGTTGTCAAAAGTACCAACCGCGATACCAAATCGGTACTGAAATGTAAAAAAATGTGACGCTTCCAGCGCTTTTGAGCTGTAATGGTAAACACCTCTGACTGGCCATTGTGCTCACATGCTCATTGGATGTGCCTGTGATTGGCTACAATGATCAACACACGGCAGCGGTTTGAAAGAACACAGAAGTGTTTGAAAGTGTTTTGAAAGCGGGAGCAGGAGCGTTTGAAAGCACAAGCAGGTGCCAACCAGCTGACCGGTAGGCTGATAGACGTCTGCATTCAAACGCTCTGTGTGTATCTGTGCCAGCGCTCTGTGAAAGCGTCATTGATGTATTTTTACAACATGTTTGTAAAGCGCTGATCGTAGTAGCCAATCACAGACACATTTGATGAAGGCGTGAGCACAATGGCCAGACAGATGTGTTTACGATTCCGCTCAACAGCGCTCAAAGCGTCACATTTTTAATTTCAGTAACCGATTTGGTAACGCGGTCGGTACTTTTGACAACACTATACTGAAATGTGAAACTTCCACATCATTGCAATCCTTTTTTTATTCACAATTTGTACAGTGTCCCAACTTTTTGGAATCCGGTTTGTACAGATATTGGGCCCTATTTTAACGATCTGAAACGCAAGTGTCAAAGCGCGAAGCGCAAGTAACTTTGTGGGCGGGTCTCGGCGATGTTGCTATTTTCCCGGCGGGATAAATGGCTCTTGCGCCTGGCGCAAATCTAAAATGGGTTGGTCTGAAGTAGCTTCATTATTCATAGGTGTGGTTTGGGCGTAACGTGAATAAACCAATCCGAGCGTCATCCAACATTCCCTTTAAAAGCAGGTGAAGTTCCATTATGGATTGCTATTATTATGGCGTATTTACCAGGCGCACGCCAGGAGCGGTTCACAGCCGAGGAGACTGATGTTCTTGTAAGAGCAGTGAAAGACAGAGAAGTTGTGTTGTATGGGGATGGGAGAAACCCACCCAAAATACCATCGGTTAAACAGTTTTTTCAGTTTTTCAGTCGATTTTTTTTTTCCTGGTTCTTGACGGACAAACCAATTTGTCAGATGTCCTTATATACATATATGTCTTGCCACTATTGGGCAAACAGGTCTGATCCTTAATTCCTACAATTAGCCTGAATAATTTGTAAGCTAGATTTATGCCTATTTTTTCACATCTTCATGGCACACCACAATGATTTCCGTCAACTCATGTGTTAATATTTGTTTAGTGTAACAATTTATGATTTGCAAAAATAACTGTTGCATCTGTGTAGATTACATGAGCAAAGTGTATGCGCGTTGTGCACGCTATACATAATGGTCAAGCATGCGCCCTTAAAATAGCATAATGAACAACGCGCAACGCGACGTTTTTTCTGGTCAGTGGCGCAATTATTTAATGGAACAGCAAAATAGCACCAGGGATTGTTTGCGCTGGAACACGCCTCCTTTTTTGCGCTGAACAGCCCAGGGTGCGCAAGTTCATTCACTAGTTTAGCGACGTGCTTCTGTGGAGGGAAAAGCGCGCTTTGCGCGGGTGCAAAATAGGAATGACACATGTGTACAAAGTCAATGACACAGGTGTACAAAGTCAATTGCGCTGGGTGCAAGATAGGGCCCATTATGACAAATGCTCTAACAAGTTAGGACATTGTAGTGCATGCTTCCTTATAAATTAAAATGAGTGTAGTTTATAAGATGTAAAATAAGAACATTTTGTAAAAGGCGCATTTTAAAAATACATTTTGAATTAGATGAACACAAGAGAAATCACAGACAAAGAGTTTTTCATGCATTAAATTGGCCTCAAATGCTCTCCCAGGTGTCACCTCTCTGATTTCTTCATCAGTCCTTCATACAAAAAGCCGCTCTCATTCATTCATTCATCACAGAATTTCTGCCTTTTTTGAGACCAGAGAAGAGCGAGCTCAGGTTTCAAATTGAAATAATCTTAAGCTGGAGATGATTGGTTTTAAATCCCTAACTGATCTCTCCATTATTTGGAATTTCTTAGGGATATTCAAAGGACGAAATCATTATAGAAGACGAGCACAGTGAAGCTTTACATGGTTTCAAGAGCTGAAAAGGCACAGAGATCCCACTCACTCCACACAACAGGAACAATGGCCGTCAGCTCCCAATCCAAAGACCCATTACAAATAATATGTCTTGAGCTGGTATAATTGGCATGTCCTTTCATAGGGAACCATTTTATTCCACCTTAAGCCTTGCAGATCAGAGGAACTGATCAACTAAGACGCTAAAATATAAATCTTCTTGTTGTCAATTGTTTAAGTAGATGGACATTAGCTGGATCTCTCTGCCACTGCTATGTTATTAGAAATATACCACTGATACCGACAAACGTTTTTAATGGACTCTTTAGACAAAGTGCTTCCATACTGTATTTTTTTAAACATTTTTATTATTATTATTTTTTGCCACTTTAATTAATGCTTCTACCAGTTACATTCCCGTATGTCAACCTGTGGAGGACTCGCTGTCTAAATGCTGAAGAAAGACTAAAGAATAACTATTATACTATTGTTGTCCCTTACATTAAGATTTTAAAGCTAGTGTTGTAAAGGTGCTGTGAGCACCTTGATAAGCTAAAATGGTTTAACTTACAGTACTGTATATTTAATGTGAATATAAATATTTAAATTTCTCCTTGCGGTGAAGGGGCCTTTAACAAACTTGTTATGTGCTTTTTGTATGTAGATATGAAGATTGTGAAAAATCTGGTTTCCAAGACGGTGCCCGTTCATCAGCTGTCCATGGAGGTGATGCATGCAGGTCGGCAGTCAAGCTGACCAATAAAATCTCCTCTAAGTGCTGCTGCCACTTTTCTGAAAGCACCGTAAGTGTTTCTGATGGCTACCTTATGCGCTTACATTTCCGAACTCTTGCTCTGTTTAAGGCCCTTGTGAAACCATTGATTTCTTTTTACTTAACAGATGTCAGGTCCAAAAGCTATGTTGTTTTACACTTATCTGTTAAACTAATGCATTTGAAGGCCAGACAGTGCACATCTTTTCCCCCATGGATAAATATTTATCATGATTTATGTGACTGCTTGCTCACTTTTAGTTCTTTTACAATAACTGTAGATAGGATTTGGATTGAAATAGCCATAGTTAAGCATAAAGGCATAGCATTTTTAATTCTCACAGATGAAGTTTTTCTACAATCCTTTTTGTTTTGTAAATTGGCTAATATTGCGTTGCCATCTCATGATTAATATGAACAATAATCATCATTGTAGCAATGATGATTATTGTAACCAATTCGAGTGAGGTTATTTTTGTGGTTTGAATTTTTCAACCAACATGTGATTTGCATATTGCACACATGCTTGACACACAATTTAAACTTAAGTTAATTAACTTTTTAATGAGAGTGGTTTTCAAGTGTTTTCCACTCTCAGTAATCACACTTGTTAAAAGTGACACGCAACCTACTGTTACACTCTAAATGCATCCCCTCCAAGCAGACATATCAAACATCATTCAATAAATAAAAAAGTTCACTATCACTTAAGAACATGGTCCTGGGGAACCAGAGAATGCCTAGTCTGTCATAAAAACTAATATTTTAATGAAGTTAATAATTTACATATATGTATACTGCATACTATATACTGCATCATTCATTTTCTAACAAATCTTTTCTGAAGGTTTTTAAATAAACTCTTGCAAAATAGTTCCCTTTCGGGGAACTCGAGCTGCGTCGAAACGCTGTGAGAACGCCTCTGCGTTAATGCGTCGTGAAGCGCCTGTAGAACCATTCCATCGGAAAAAAGATCGATCGTCGGCGTGATGACGTCATCGACCGGAAGCTATAAAACGTCCGTGAAAACAAACAGGAACTAGCTTCTGAGCCTTCAGCAAGCGATCTGTGTGAACCTGTCTGTCTATTTGGTGTTTTTGTCTGTCTATTGAAGAGTTTTTCCACCCTTTTTGTTAAATATTTCATATATATTAACAAAACAAAGAGAAAATAAAATAGATAGAGAATTATGGCGAGTGAAAGCAGTTTTAAGAGTTGTGTTCATCCCTGCCCACGTTACATCACGAGTGGGGATACACACTCTCTTTGTGTAGCCTGCTTGGGAGCGCAGCATGCCCAGGCAGCCCTCGAGGGGGCTGCTTGCGGGCACTGTGAGCGTATGCCACTGAGAACGCTGCGCTCCCGCCGGGCACTCTTTGAGGAGGGTGCCTCGGCTCGTGTTCCCCGCGGCTCTGGTCCCGCTGCCGCCGAGGCGGAGCGGAGGCTGCAGTCGTGGGGATCACAATTGGATGTTGCAGAGGGGTTAGAGACGGGCGCTGCCTTATCTCTGCCCTCACCTGCACCATCCAGCGGCTCTTCTCGGGGCATGGAAGCACGCATGGCGGTTTCTTCCCCCCCGAGAGAGTCGCCGGTGCTTCATCTGTCCAGCTCTGAGGAGGTGGACGTTGAAAGCATCGAGACTGAAGACTCGCCACTTCAGTCCCCTGCATGCGAGGAGCTCGTTGAGGTTCTGACGCGAGCGGTGGCCAGGCTTAACATCGACTGGCCAACCGAGAGATACGAGGCAGGAAGTAAACGTGCAAGTAAATTAGACGAGAGATTCCTGCCTTCTCGCGCTTCAGAGCCTCAGCGGCGGGGCTTGCCGTTCTTTCACGACTTGCACACTGAGGTGGCAAGATCGTGGAAGAGACCGGCATCATACCGCGTTTTCAGCCCACAGACTTTGGTCTATAGTAACATCGCTGGGCTGAAACAGTATGGGTATGGGGCGATGCCAAAGGTTGAAGAGACGCTCGCGAGCCATCTCTCGCCTTCCTCGGCATCGTCCGTTAAAGCCCCGTCTTTGCCCACCAGACCTCTAAAAACAACGTCGGCGTTGGTGGGCAAAGCGTACTCGGCAGCGGGTCAGGCAGCTGCATGCCTGCACACTATGGCAATCGTGCAGGCATACCAGGCTAACCTGCTGAGGGATCTGGACAGTAGCGATGCAGTGGGGGGAGATATTATTACGGAACTTCGTTCTTCTGCCGATTTAGCTCTCCGGGCCACCAAAGAGACGGCCAGATGTGTGGGCCGCTCTATGGCAGCCCTGGTGGCCACGGAGAGGCACTTATGGTTGAACCCCACTGACATCAAAGAGGGGGAGAAAACTTTTCTGCTGGATGCGCCGCTTTCTCCTGGAGGCCTCTTCGGTGACGCAGTCCATACTGTCACCGAGAGGTTCCAGGAGTCCAAAAAGCAAGCTACGGCGCTCAAGCAGTTTCTCCCTCTCAGGGTCCAGGTCCCTGGGGCTGCTGCTGACATCAAGCAGCCCAAGCCGAGTACGAGCGCCTCGCACAGGGCAAAACAAAAACAGAGCGTCGCCACCCGAACTCCCCCTCAGCGCGGGGACGAGGGGCGGCGCTCTCAGACGAGGCCTTCGAGGGGCAGGGCTGATCTGAGGACAGTCCTGATCGCCAAGAAGGCCTCGTCGAAGCGTTCCTGACGCTAGAAGCGCCAGGACGCTGAGGGTGGTTCCCCCCGTAGGGAAACGGTGTTTACCCCTGCCTACGGTACCCGTTTTCCCTGCGGCACCCTTTGGGGGCCGCGCTGCCAACCCCGCCGCAATGCCGGGGCGCAGTCGGTCTCCGCGGGCCACCTGAGGGTGGGCCGCCCCCTCCTCGGAGGGCAGGAGAAACAAAAGGACGCTGAGGGTAGTCCCCTCCGAAGGGAAACGGTGTTTACCTCCGCCTACGGTACCCGTTGTCCTGCAGCGCCCTCTGGGGGCCGCGCGGCCAACCCCGCCGCAATGACGGGGCGCAGGCGGTCCCCGTGGGCCACTCGAGGGTGGTCCGCTCCCCCTTCGGAGGGCTCCCGAGCAGTCAAGTCAGTCGTTCCCTGCCGGTCCGCCGCTTCAGGGCACTTGTGCTTGTTGCTCAAAGTACACCAGAGGCCAGCCTCGAGAGGCTGGTTCCCTTAGTAAATTCTCTAGACGAGTGGAAACGTCAATCGAATATTTCCATTGGGTCCTGCAGCGGTGTCCTACCTACAGAGGTGGGCCCGGAGCAGGCTCTGGTAATGGTACAGGAAGTACAGACACTCCTGCAAAAAGGGGGCTATAGAGAGGGTTTCCCCTCCCAGCAGGGAGTCTGGGTTTTACAGCCGTTACTTCATCGTGCCGAAGAAGGATGGGGCTTACGCCCGACATTAGCTTCCTTTCAGTCTAGCACTGTCACCCCGCACATTTACCAAGTGTGTGGATGCAGAACTGGCGCCGTTGCGTCTACAGGGCATCCGCATACTGAGGTATATCGACGACTGGCTGGTTCTAGCGAATACAGAGCAGATGGCGGTTCAGCATCGAGATGCTGTTCTCGCGCATATGTCGAAGTTGGGGTTGAGGCTGAACGCCAAGAAGAGTGTGCTTTCTCCGGCTTAGAGAACCACTTTTCTAGGTGTGAACTGGGACTCGGTAATAATGCGGGCGCAATTATCGCCAACACGCATAGCATCGATCCTGGCAGCAGCCAAAGAACAGAAGCTAGGCCGGGCCGTCACTGTGAAACAGTTCCAGAAACTGTTAGGTCTCATGGCAGCAGCGTCCAATGTAATACCTCTTGGCCTACTGTACATGAGGCCACTGCAGTGGTGGCTCAAAACAAAGGGATTCTCCCCGAGGGGAAATCCGCTCCGCACGATCACAGTCACGCGGCGATGCCTACGTGCTCTGGTCATGTGGAAAAACCCGGGGTTTCTATCTCAGGGTCCCGTGTTAGGGGCTCATGTTCGTCGCGTAACGCTAACGACAGATGCCTCTCTCACGGGCTGGGGGGGCGACCATGAGTGGTCGCTCATCCCAGGGTCTATGGCAGGAACATCAGCGGCACTGGCACGTAAATCGGCTAGAGATTGAAACAGCATTGAAACAGTTCCTGCCCGACCTCAGGGGCCACCATGTGCAGACAACACATCGGTGGTCGTCTATATAAATCACCAGGGGGGTCTGAGGTCCCGTCCGTTGGACAAATTGGCACATCGGATCCTCCTGTGGGCCCAAGGGAAATTGCTGTCAGTCAGAGCAGTATATATCCCGGGGGTCCTGAATCAGGAAGCAGACAGCCTGTCGAGGCAGGGGCCGAGGCCCGGGGAATGGAGACTCCACCCAGGAGTGGTGGAGCTCCTATGGAAGGTAAATGGGAGCTATTTGCTTCGGCTGAGAGTTCTCACTGCCCGCAGTGGTTTCTCTGACCCATCCAGCCCCGCTGGGGTTGGATGCCATGGTACAGGGGTGGCCGAGGCCACCTCTGTACGCCTTCCCCCCGATTGTCTTGCTTCCAGGAGTTCTGGAGAGGGTACGCCGGGACGGGGCCCAGGTACTTCTAGTGGCTCCGTACTGGCCGACCCGAGTATGGTTTTCGGACCTGATATCTTTCCTGGAAGGCTCTCCGATGGAGATTCCGACCAGGAGGGATCTACTCTCTCAGGCGGGCGGGAGATTCCTCCACCCACGCCCAGAGATGTGGAAACTGTGGGCCTGGCCTCTGAGGGGGCTAGGCTCATAGAGGAAGGTCTCTCGGCCGAGGTCGTAGAGACCATCCTTCACTCCAGAGCTCCGTCCACGAGGAAACTGTACGCTCTGAAAGGGAAACTTTTCTCAGCATGGTGCAGAGAACGCCAGTGGGACCCAGTTAACTGCCCGGTTGGTACAGTGCTGGAGTTTCTGCAGGCAAGGTTCTCGGCAGGGTTGACCCCCTCCACAATAAAGGCGTACGTGGCGGCCTTGGGTGCCGTCCACGTCCCTTTGGGTGGAGTGTCTTGGGAAGACACCCTCTGATTACACGTTTCCTCCGTGGCACTTTAAGGTTGAGGCCTGTTATGCACTCGAGGGTCCCAGCATGGGACTTAGCCTGTGTTTTGCGGGGCTTGTCCGAGCCTCCGTTTGAACCCTTGTAGGAGGTGTCGGATAAGTTCCTCACCTCAGGACTATATTCCTTTTGGCTATTTCATCTCTCAAAAGAATAAGAGATATTCAGTCCCTGTCTGTAGGGCCCTCATGTCTAGAGTTTGCGTCGGGGATTTCTACATCCCAGGCCGGGTTATGTCCCCAAGGTTCCTACGAGCCCACGGGGCCCCATTACTCTTCAAGCATTCTGTCCTCCTCCTTTCACGACGTCAGACCAGGAAGGATTAATCTGCTGTGCCCTGTTAGAGCACTAGATACTATGTCCACAGAGCTGCCCTGTGGAGGAAAACTGATCAGCTGTTTGTCTGTTTCGGGCCCCCTAAGAAGGGGCCCCAGTATTTAAGCAGAGGATGAGCAAGTAGGTGGTCGAGGCCATCTCACTTGCTTATGAGGCGGCCGGGCAGCAGTCTCCACTGGCTGTCCGGGCGCATTCAACCAGGGGTATGGCTGCTTCTAAAGCACCTTTGACGGGGGCTTCCCTCCACGATATTTGTAAACGCGGCCGGATGGTCGTCTCCTTTAACCTTCGTCAGGTTCTACGAACTAGACCTGGCATCTACTGTTGGGGCACAGGTACTCTCGTAACCGTGTGCGCTTCGGCTTCACACATACGAGACACTTGGTCCTATGGCGTTGTGGGTATAAGCGTTCTCACAGCGTTTCGACGCAGCTCGAGTTCCCCGAAAGGGAACGTCTCAGGTTACGTATGTAACCCTAGTTCCCTGAGGGAACGAGACGCTGCGTCGCTTTGCCATACTCCCGGCGTGTCCGTGATCACTTACTTCAGGCTTTATCAGAAGTTAGTTCCTGTTTGTTTTCACGGACGTTTTATAGCTTCCGGTCGATGACGTCATCACGCCAACGATCGATCTTTTTTCCGATGGAATGGTTCTACAGGCGCTTCACGACGCATTAACGCAGAGGCGTTCTCACAGCGTTTCGACGCAGCGTCTCGTTCCCTCAGGGAACTAGGGTTACATACGTAACCTGAGACGTTTTGTAACCTTTGAGGATAGTTTGTATACTACGGAGAAAAAATAATGCCCCACGTGGCAGATAAATCACTTTCCCTCATGTAGTCATTAAAGTTACATGAATTTTAATAATTGCTAATATTTTTGTCTTGAGCCATTGTGTTCAAAGATTGTCCATAGTGTGAAGCAAATATTCCTTTCACTGATTTTTTTGGTTTTTTTGTTGGTTATTTCATTCTTAAACTATAGACGTTGTCATAAACATTTTAGTACGAAAGTCTCCCTTTTCAAGAAAAATAAATAAATAAATATATATATTAGAGATGCAACAATACAGTTAGTCCACGGTTCAATACATACCTCAGTTTTTAACCACGGTTTTTCGGTTAGGTTATCTTAGGTGACAGGAACAGAAAACGGTTAAGGAGAAAATGTTTTTATTGCAATACTCTTTCTTTATTTTACTTAAAAGACTTGAAAACCCTTACTTAAATTTTACTTTAAAAAAACCCTTGTACACATTCCCAGTGTATTGTATATTTTTAAAATAAATATTTATTAAGATTTACAGTGGCAGCTCAGAGATGTACAGTAGCATTTAAGTATGAATTTGAATTAATTAATGTAGGCTAAAATTAAAACTCTGTAGTCTTCAGTATACAACATTGATCAAAAGATACTGTATTAAAGCTACACTGTGTGATATTTTCCCCCATCTAGCGGCGTAAAGGTATATGACCATCCAGTGAATAATAGTTTCTGTTCCTCTCCATTCCGATTTCGTTTTAACTCCTACGGTGGCTGATTTAGTCCAAGAATAACATGGCAATCCTCCTCTTCACATTCGACACGGCCATCGAGTGTTAAAACGTGAAAGGCAAAGCTTGAATTTACGGATATGTCCCTCTTTGGCTAATGTACTTTCAAGATGGAGGGGCAACATGGCGACCGGCATTCGAACCCCTCACCCGTATGTATTTTCAATGGCATATTATAAACTTACGAGAATACTTTATTACTTGAAAGAAGTAAATATACATTAATGAGCACATATATTTTTGAAAGAACTAAGTGTTTTTAGCTAAGAATAAACTAAAAAAGTTACACAGTGTAGCTTTAAAGGTCTTGTGTTTTTTATTAAAATAATTTAAGAGGTGAACTGTCTCTTTAAGGACAACGTGTTCAGTAGGCTGCTGCTGTCAATTGAAGACCTGCTCACATCTCATATATCTAGACGCACATGATTTTACTTTCACTTTAGACATATCCGACTATGTTTATATGTTAACCTTGTGTGTATTTGACAGTATTAGCGCAGTAAGACTGTCCAGTATTGTGTGTGTTTGACAGACGTTTGAACAGTCCGTGCCTTGCCAGTTAAACATATGCACGCAAATGAAATGTTTAACCGGCAAGGCTTTAAAACGTGGCTAAACATCCCCTAACTTTAGTGCATATGATTGGATATTTGCTCATATCAGCGCGTAGACTCACACTCAAACAGAGCCGAAATAAGCTGAGAGAAATTGAAATAATTAATTAAATGCAAAACCGAAAAAAACGCAATTCACCAACGCGTATTGAACCGTGAATGCCGCACCGAATGGTTCAATATTATATTGAGTATTGTGGCATCCCTAATAAATTTATATATATATATATATTGAGGTAAAATCCCTGGTTGGTTATCCGTTTAAGCAAACCATTCTTTTGGACTGATGCGGGTTGTTTCATATACTAAAGCTTGCAAAAAGCTGATGCCCTGTAAAATAATATACATAAACCTGCACATAATTGTTTCATACTGCACAGCTAGATCATTACAAACAACCACTGGGCTATATCAGATTTTTGCTAATTCCACCATAAATCACAGTTTGATTTCTTTTTGTGCCATTGCAGCATACAAGAATCGTACTGAAACTTAGCAGCTTCTTTCCATTTTCTATAAAGGATATGGATTCTATTTAGGATGTAGAGTCTATTTAAATATACTCCATCAGACCCACAATAGAAAATGAAATCTAATTTAAGACCTACAGGTGAACAACAAAGATAAAGAAAAAGGCTCATGCCGGTGTGTGGCAGAGCGGAGTTGGATTTAAAGAAGAGAGGGTTATTGTCTTTTTCTTGCACTTTACCACTCTAATGATGCACTTATGTCACCCGCTCTTCCCTTTTTCTTACACCTTACCTACTTAAGGAGGAAGTCTTGATTGGTAAGTCGATGCTATCCGCAGATTTAGGGACTTACTGTAGGCCGCTGGTGGACTGTAAAATCTCTTCCGACAGGGGACTAAAGCAGAAACATGTTCTTTTTGTTTTTCTCAAGGATTTTAAATAGTTAAGAGTGATGGAGATATTTCTTTTGTCTGCAACCCTTTTCATATAATTAGATATATATACATTATTTTTATTTTTTTCTTAAGCCCATTCTGTGATGTCTGTTTAATGTTCTTTAAAGGAAAGCAACTTTCAAAATGGGGATTTTTGTTTCCTTTAACTCTCACTTTCTTCTGACTTAAACATAGCTGGAAGTTTATTCATGTAGGTTCTTTTCTCTCTTTTTTGATCTGGATGTTTCTTTAATTTGCCTTTTTCATTAGCATTGGTTCATTGTTTTTCTCTCTTCAGTCTCTTTTTTCATTAGTTTCTTTTGTAATAGTTCTTGCTTTGTTCTTCTCTGTTCTTTTCAAATTTCTCGCATGTGACAGATTTGCATGGCGGTTTTTAATCTTTTAGTTTCTGTCCCAAAAAAAAAAAAAATCTTGATTAATTTCCTCTCTGTGCTCTGTAGGGACATATGTGCCTTTTAAAGAGTTCTCAGACTGCATCATGCAGGTAGCAGATTAATAATATGGCCTTGTTTTTCTTTAGAAAAACAACAACTTTGCTTTGTCTGCTTGCAGGTCTCACCATCACGTCATGGGGTTGAGGGTTTAAACAAAATGATGATCGTCCAGGATTCAATATCCAATAAGGGCAAAGGTCAGGCCGATTACGATTCGGGAAATGACACGTCCTCTCCACCATCAAGTAAAACTGGCATCACAAGATCAAAAGTTACCAGAAATGGAAAGTTCTCGTGTCAGGATTTAACATGTCCTGAGAAGCTTAGACTAGCTGATGGGGACAATGCCTCGGATTCAGGCAACTCGCTAACCAGCTATGACTCTCTGGGTAAACCAGTACTCAAAGAAAATACTCTACACAGCTCTGTCTTCAACAAGCTCAAAGGGTGAGGCTGTTTAGAATGCATTTTACGTCAGCTTTGCGTCTGTCTGAATTGTATTTTGATGGTGTACATCAAATGTATCGCTATGTTCAGTAACAATATCTTTCCAGTGTAAATGCTCATTCACTGCCTGTCTGACAATGCTCAAGTTAAAGCAGGATGGATTCTGATTGGCTGTAAATTTGCTGGATGAAATCGTTCTGATTCCAAACGTTATCGTTTCTTTGTGCCGTTATCGTAATAACTGTAGTCTGAACTCTGCTATTCTTTAATCTTGATAACGATTTTTAAAACTGTATTTTTATTATCTTTATAGTTGTCTTAAGAATTTTGGTTATAGGTCCGGCTTCTGTTTCACTTTTAACATTTGACCACTAATGAGTGACTTTTCAAATATAATGAAATATAATCAGACCAAAATAACCGTTATATAGAGCAGTGCTATTTTAGTATCGAGATACTATTGTAGTTGTTTTAATAGTTTGAGTAATTTAGTTGATTTTTGTCTTTTAATATGTCTGTACAGTAAACTATAATAACCCTGGTAAAAGATCTCCCGATCTCCTGTCTCTTACATTGTGATGTAATAAAGAAAAGGTCTAAAATAATCTCCCTCTTGTTATTGCAGTGAAGAAACAGGCAGGTATGCTGATTTGGAGAAGACACAGCCTCTGGGTCTCGTCACCGATAGGAATCGGAGTCCGTCTTATGATAGATATCAGGATCGAACGAGGTCCCGCAGCAGAAGCATATCATCCAAAAGCAGATACTCAGGGCGCTATTCCAGAAGCCGATCCCTGTCCTCAGGGAGGAGGTAGGTCACACAGCTGCTATTTATTATAGGAACTCTTATTTTAGGCTTTCGATTTAGTTATAAACTGTATCTGACAATATCATCTCTCTCCATCGGTTCATTTGCAGATCATATTCTCGTTCATCCAGTCATTCGCTGGATTCGCGGAGAGACAGTCTGTCTAGTGGGAGCAGTTGCCGCAGTCTAAATTACTCACGGTGCACACCAGACAGGTGATTTTTAGCTGAAAGTGATGTGTAATTTTATCTAAAATAATTGTTTGCCGATGACTGTGGCATTGCTGAACTCAAAAATGCTTGCATGTCTTTTATGTGTGGATGAAAAGGTTTCGAGAGCGGAAAAGAGACTGCAGTTCCTGCAAGAGTAGAAAGCACAGCAGGAGAAGACCTTGTTCCCCAATGAGAAAGAGAAGAAGAGATTCCCCCAGCCATCTGGAAGCCCGGAGAATTACAAGGTCTGTTCTTAGAAAACTACTGTATGAATCACAGGCGGAAAAAACTCCGCTGATCTTTCTTCAGAGATCAGTTAACCCAGACAGAGTCTATATACTTTTCCCACATCTTTCTGAACTGATTCTGGGCAAAATCTCTAGAAATCTGCAGAATTAATTAAAACTGAACTGAGAGCACACTCTAATTGGTAGCTGAAGGCATTATCAAATTAACAAAAAATATTTAACACATTAACAAGCAAATCACAGGATTGTCAGGCATTCCAATTCTGTGTAAAAATAAGAAATAGGCATACAATCTTCAAATTAATATATATATATATATATATATATATATATATATATATATATATATATATATATATATATATATATATATATATAATTGGATTATTTTTGCATTTCTAGCATGTTATATGTTTGTCAACAGTTCTTCTAACCTTAACTGATGGAGTGAGTAGCTTTTCATTTCTTAAACACCCATGTAGGAATACACATCATGGCCATATTCCAGGATGACAATGTCAAGATTCATCGGGCTGAAGTTGTGAGGGAGAAGAAAGAATCATTTTCACAGATGAATTGAGTCCAGACCTTAAATTCATTGAAAGTCTTTAGGATGTGCTGGAGGAGACTTTACAGAGTGCTGGACTCTTGCAATGTTAAGATCCTAACCAAAAATGTATGCACCTCTTGATGGAAATAAATGCCATCAAGTTGTGCACAATTTTTTGGTCAAGATCTTGTCCAAACAGGGACTTTTTTTGGGCCATGCAGTGTATCTATTTATAGTAAAGACATGTGTAATGTTTAACTTTTATTTAATAAAAAAACTGCATTTCCACAAATATATTAAACAAAAAATTACAGTTTTGACACAATTTTTGATCAAATAAATTCAGCCTTGGTGTGTGCTAACAAATATTTTTAACTGTAGTGTACATGTAGAGATATCCTTTAAGGATTTTTCTCATTTAAAATTGTTATTGAGTAAGTTTTTTTTTATTGTTTATTGACTAAGTAAACTTTGCTTGTATTCTCTTTCTGCATGCCTTTCTGTTCTGCACAGTGCCAGAAAGCGGCCCATCCCTTACTACCGTCCCAGCCCCTCTGTCAGCAGCCGGTCCTCCAGCCTCCTGTCCTGGCGCCTGTTTTCTCTCGGTCGCAGTCGTTCACGGAGCCGCAGCCGCAGTCACACTTCTTCTTCATACAGGAGCTACAGTCGCAGCTCATCGTGGAACTCTATGTATAGCAGACGTAGTCGCAGTCGGAGCAGAAGCTATGACTCGATGGTGACCTACAGCAGAGCCCGCCGCTAATTTACGGATGAACCAGATGTGGGAATGCTGAGATACAGCACAAGCCCAGGACCGCATCTTATTGTAACTGGAAATGAAATGGAGCTGCACTAAGAACATGCTGTGCTTGGATGTGGAACACCAGGCAGTGACAGGATCATCTGTTCAGTGTCAGATAAGACTGAAGCTTTCCATATTGTTGTGTACTAAACTGTGTGCGTTCATCCATCCTACTCAAAGGAAAAGAAAAACTTGTCTATCAATCACAAAGTCTGCTGTTGTAGGAAGGACCTGACTGGAGGTATCAGTATGTGCACTGCAATATGTGAGTTTCTGTTATACCTTGTTTTGCTCATAGGTGTGAGGATATTGTTGTTCATTCATCAAAACAGCCGTAGTAGGAAGCGTCTTCATGTGCAGGGTCACTCACGAGACGCTCATAACCTTGACTGTAAAAGCCGATGTTTGAATCTATTGTATTTTTGTAGTGTTTACTTTTTTATAGGAGATGTCAAAAGTGCTTGAGGAGAAAGATTTATCGCTTCCATAACAGCTTTTACTGAGAGCAGTCGCTTCTGTGTTGCACACACCTTCACTTTGAAAAATGTGCCATCCGAATTGGCCCCACCGGCAAACACACACCCCATCAGCCCAAATGCCAGCTTTATTTATCTTCTGTTGAACTGGAAAACAATTCAAATGTCATTGGCTGTGATGGAGATGATGATGATGATGGTGGCGGACAATCAAAATGCAGCGGATGTGCTCTACTGGTAGGAACCGTTTTGCAGGGTCCAGCTGTCCATACTGTGTTACCAAATGTGTTAATATACATTCATCTTGCAGACCTCGAGAGGCAGAATGAAGATATTTTTGTGCCATCAGATTTAAAGCTACTTCTGAGTGAACAAAGAAAAGGTATACTTTTTTTCTGCTCTACTCACTTAAAACGAAAGCACTCATATACATATTATTATGTGATTTTCAGTCGTATTAAATTGTATAATATTTTTAATTATTTATTCTTTTAATCCCTTGACATTTCTATTTGTATCTGTGATTTATTTCTGTGTGGTATGCAAATAGTGCATTACAAATATTTATTACTCAGATCACCTGAATTATTTATATTCATATAGAATTTTTTTTTGTTTGTATTATTCATTTTTGACTGTTTGGATATTTTCTATTCGTCTAAAACCCCACAGTTTAAACATTCGATCCTGTATTATTTAAATCACACACTTAACATACTGTAAATGATGATGATATTTATAAGTACAAATGTTTTATAAAGCATATTTATTGGTTGCACATCAGTGCAACAGCAGCGAAACTATTACGGACTGGGAGAAATAACAATGGCTGTCATAAGATATCAGTCAGATCAAGTATTTTCTGAAAGGATCAAAGGTATATATTTGGTGTGTGAAATGGCTTGATGAAACAGCGTATAAAAATCATCACCTTCATCACAACAGATAATGGCAGTTTCTTTGTTTCTGTGTCATAACGTCTATTGGAGTGCTTGTTAAACGAAGGCATGGTGATCTCTATGCACTGTACATTATTAGCTGTCTGACTGTTGTGAATTCTGACACTTGTACAGATAATTAGCTGTAGATGAAGGGGGGAACTTGAAGTGTATCAAATGTTTTATCTTCTTGAATTCATCTTGTTCTCTCGTCTCAAACCGTAAAATGAGTTTAGTAAATGATTATGTAAATCTGTTGTGTAAATATGCAAACGTTTAGTGCGGCAATATTAGGCATGGGCTTTATTTATTGAGATGGAGTAGTGGTACTGACTGTTTACAAGGCTGGCTTTCTAATTTACATAATTTGCATTCCTTCTAAAAAAAAAAAATGCTGAAATGTTGCAATGAAGCCAACCCTTTTTTTTTTACAAAATCAAAGTCAAAAACATGCTACAGAGCCAACCATTGGCTTCTGTAACTGCAAAACATGATTGCAACATCCTGCAATACCAAGAATTAATTTATTTTTGAACAGAATGAGCAGTAAAGATATACAACAATTGTGTATTTGATTTAGCACAATGTAAAAAAGCTCAGTGCAGGGCATCAGGCTTGAAGATTTTCAACATTCCTCATATTATCCTCTTCTACAATGTATATACAATGTTGTCTATGTGCACAATGTCTCCCTTGCTCTTTAAATGAATGGCTAGTTCTCTGTGGTCTGATTCTGTAATGATATTCAAAGAGTTCTAAATAAATTATTCATCTAATTAATTGACCCAATTTTTTAACTCTCTTTATTCACACTAAAATTACTGCATTCATGAATTGTAGGCTATAGTAAAAAAAAAGGGAGGGTGGGGTAAGATGATTCAGAGGCTTGATTTTTATGTGACCAAATAAATAGGAAATTCTTTTTAGCACATGATAAAAGTGCAAAGTATTTATTTTTAAGACCACTTTTTCATGATTCAAGACTCTTTTTCTATGAAACCTATATAGTGTTTTTGTCTAAGAGTTTACAGTATCTACTGGTGTGTCTTTTACATTTTCAAAGACTTGTGTACATAATATAATTGTATTATTGATAATAGTATTCTGCCAGAAAAGTCGAATAAAAGTAATTTGTTGATATTTTGTTTCTTAACACGCATTTTAAGTAAAGTTTTTGTGGCCACGTAGTTTTAACAGAAAGAAGACATCCTAAAGTATAACTTGGCGCATGTTTTTCTCGTACATTCTCCTACATGACGTGTGCAAAGAGGACTCGTTCGAAGAAGGTAAATGAGATACCGCATGCCGATGTTGTATTTCGTCACATTTCGTGTTTAGAACATTATTAGTGTTCTTCATATGAGTGTGTGACTCCTCTCCGGCCTTGAAGAGTGAGTAGTGTTCTATAATGAAGTGAATGAGTCATCTGTGGGAGGGTGAGATTGGACCAGTCGCTGTCCGGTAAAGTCACAGCCCGGGGTCTAAACTTGGATGGGGAGGGTCTTCAGTCAGCTGTCGTGCGCCACCGAGCACTTTCTGGACTTTATAGACCGGTAAATCACATATAAACCAGCGAGAGAGCACTTACACCGTCAGTAAACTTCTAGAACTCATACACAGCACAGTGGTAAGCTTAGGTGCGTGATCACGCGCCTGGAGAGTTTGTGCTATTGCTGCCAAGAAAAAAACATTTTTTTTAAATATAATTTTTATTAATTGACCCAATTTGGACATCCGAGAGGCAACGCAACATTCTGAACAAGAAAAGTTCTCTAAACTAACTTTCTCCAAGTTTCACAATGGCAGAGGGGGAGTACTACACTATGGGCAACCGACAGAGGATTCCACGGGATCCGTTCCGGGAACAGTCACTCGCATCTCGCTTTATGGAAGATGACTTTGGACTGCCACCCTTTCCCGACGAGTTATCGATGGACTGGCCCGGCTGGGCGAGACCTCGATTGAGCGCCCGCCTCGACGCGCCGTGGTCGGGCTCGTTGCGCACGGGCTTCCCGCGGACGAGCATGGGCTCGCCTCAGGGCTTCAGCACCAGGTACAGCGAGAGCCCTCGCCGATCCAGCGCGCCCTCGACCAACCCAGACGAGCCGTGGAAAGTGTGTGTGAACGTGCACAGCTTCAAACCCGAGGAGCTTAATGTCAAAACTAAAGAAGGTTTTGTAGAGGTGTCAGGTGAGAGAGAAAAAAAGTATAATGGTTGAGAAGGATGAGTTATGACAACACAAAATGAATTACCCTATAGTGCCTAACTCATATAGCCTATAATAATGAATCATGGGATAACGTGGAACGGAAATCTCACTCTAAAAATTGTGGGTTGTTTCAACCTATAGGCTATGTTTAGGTCACATATGGACAAACCTAAACATTGGGTTTCAAATTTTTATTTAAAACTTTAAAACATGGATTTAGATATTTTGATAACACTACAATACGGTTGTATTAGTTAACATTAGTTAATACATTAGTTAACATGAACAACACATCTGTTCGGCATTAGTTAATCTTTGTTAACTTTAGTTAATACATACAGCTGTTCATGGTTTGTTCATGTTAGTACACAGTGCATTAACTAATGCTAACAAGATTTTGATAATGCGATAGTAAATGTTGAAATTAATATTTTCATAGATAAATACATGCTTTATAGGTGTAGTTCATTATTAGTTCATGCACTGTAAAAAATTGTGGTGTTTTGTTGGTTTAACTAAGTAACCTGGTTGCCTTAACATGTTGAGTTTATTGAAATTAAAAATTTGAGTTGATACAATGAAGGAAATTAGTTTAATAAATAGAAACTCAAAATATTTTTGTATCTGAACCACATAAAAAATGTGATAAATCATGACAATAGCACAATTTGGCATGTTTCACTGCGTCATCAGAAATAACACACACAAAATTGCCCAATATGCTTACAAAATCTTTTAATAATCTTTTAATAAAGGTTGTCGAATCTCAAAAAATGTTCATTGTATTAACTCAAAATTTTAATTTCAATGAACTCAAAATTTTAAGGCAACCAGGTCATTTTCTTTCTAAATATTTTTTTTTACAGTGTGTTAACTAATGTAGTTAACTAATGAACCTTAAGTGTCCATCATTTACATGTGTGCTTTTACCTGGCACTTTCATCCAAAATTTGTAATTTACATTGCAATTAATATGAAACATAAGCAACTTTTAAAATTTTTACCAAGGCAGTTTTTGGTATTTTTTTAGTCATTATTCCAATATAAGGCCCCTTCTCACAAAATAATAAATAATTGTTAAGTATGAATTTATTATTTCATAGATCACACATAAATCATTTAGTGAGTTTTTTTTTTCTTCAGGCCACTAGTGAAAAGTCACCTTTTTCCCTTTTTTATATTTTAATTGAATTTGTCACATATCAGTCGTTCTTGAGATGTTATCCAACTTGATTTAAAAATGATCAAGAGGATTTTATGTGATAAAGCAAAGAACCTCGAAAGATACCTGGAAATAATGATAATTATAAAACATATGTGTTCCTTATTTTGCACCTTTTATATTCTTTCTTTTTATCAAAAAAAGTTAGTTTAAAGTTTTAAATAAATAAATTGAAATGGATTTGAAACATGGCCTTTCGGACCCCTTGCATCGCTGCTGTTGTCTCTGTGCTGCAGTTTGAGAATGGAAGGCCTATGGCATGACTTGCATATTTCCAGCAAATCTCTTGTAATTACCCACCTGCTGAGATCCCTTGAGGACCTCTCACATTAAACACACCGAATTAGTCCCATACTTCTCTCTTTAACTACTAAAGTTCTTTTATTAAACTTAAATTGTATATCTAATGTGGAAGAGTCAAAGGCCAGTTGCTGGCTTCTCCAGAAATACATTTGTTGACTGTGATGGCAGGACAGAAGTTCAGAGTTCAGGAGAGGGCGAAGGCGAAGGCCTGTTGCGCTGGGATTATTATAAACACTGGGCTGGTATTCCAGCTGGGTCACTCAGTCACAGTGAGAGGAGGGTGGGGACAGCAAGACTTAACGTCACATAACCTCATTCTAAAAGTGTCACACCGAGATATCCCAACTCCCCTGCACACTGTTCTTTTCACAGTACACCTTGAATATCAGCAAAACATTTAAGTTCGACTTTGTCCTGAAGGAAGGCACTACCAAACAAATGTCACAGCCATGTCTGAACCTCTTTGTTAAATAGGGAAAGGCCATTGCACAGTATGTCAGTAGGTAAATGTTTGTTTATGTGAATAGATTTTGCTCTCAAAATGGCTTGAATTATATTCCCTGTTGAAAGTGCAGATTATGAGCATGCTGATAGGAGATAATCAGTCAAATGTGTTTGTGCTCAAAGTGTTCTCTATTGTAGATATGTAGGCCACGTCGAGACACAGTATGGCATGACTGGCATTTAGTGACCAGCAGCTGCAGAGAATGAGGCCGAGAGGTTTTAAACAGGCTTTCTTGATTTGAAATAGCACACAATCATATGTAGTGTTGCCTGTAAAATGTGAAGGAGCAAAGAAAAAACTTACATGGTTAGAAAATCTGAGACTGATAAACCCGTTCAAGTCTAGTTTAATGCCAGTGTGTCAAAGGTCACACTTCTGTGCCAAACGAGCAACTGGGATTCACTTCTGTTGATGTTGTATTTAAAGCAACATCTTTTTGAAAGAAGTTCTTATTCAAGAGTGTTGTATTGTCGTATTGATCCCCTTTCTCAAAGGCATCGATCTCTGTCTTAACAACTGCCTTTATGTCTCTTCACCAGGGAAACATGAGGAAAAGCAAGACGAGGGCGGAATTGTTACCAAAAACTTCACGAAGAAAATTCAGTAAGTATGATGATTGTATCAAAAGTTTCCGGGGGCTTCTGGTTTGGAATCTTCTAGAATGAAGAAGCAACTTCCTGAGGAATGTCACTCTGTGTTATTAAAGCAACACAAAGCATTCCCACTCCTCCACCCACCCCAACCTCTCTGCTTTCTTCTTGCTCTTCAGAGAGTCAAATTGGATGGTAGAGGCAGAGGGAAAGAATCAAAGTTAGAGATAAAATAGACAGCATATCATGTGGCTCTGATGTCTGCAGTAATTAAGAGACATAGTGATTTGATTTTTTCCTGTCGCCATGCTGTTTCTCTGACAGAGAGGCACAGAAAGAGACTCTAAGGAAGAAAGAGAGCTTAATTATTGAACAAATCCAGCATTCTTGTACACTTTTGTTCAAATGTTTGGGGTCAGTAAGATTTAAGGAAGAACTTTCAGTTAACCAAAAGAGGAAGTAAAGACTTTTATAATGTTAGAAAAGATCAACTAAAATAAAAATATGAATAACTGTTTCCACATAAATATTATGCATTTGTAGGAGCTTCCCTTTCAGACGCAAAATTTATGGGAGAGAGTATTTAAATGAATCATGGAAGTAGATTTACTAAGGTTTGCGCTAGTTGGTTTTAGGGCTGTGCAATGTATCATATTTTTTTAATTATCGCAAATGTACATATCGCAATGTGCATATTACGACGGCATGCAATATCTGAATGATTTAAATAGGCTACTTCAACATTGAGAAAAGTGTAAGTTTTAGGTCAACTCATAGAGCAGAGAATAGATTGGGCACACGACTGTTACTTATGTGACTTGCTTGATGTTGATGCAGAATAAACCCAGACAGCGGAGGGGTCTTTCATCACTCTGAATGGGGTTTATTCTGCGAAAACAAATGGCTGGATGTACATTATCCTGCTTATTACACGGCTACTAGTCTCAAATAAATTAGACACAAAATATTGTCTTGAGATTAAATATTTTCTTAGCTTTTACGCAAAGCTTCCGCGAAGAAAAACAGTTCCAACCTGCTTTAAGCCTTTATCTATTGCCGCTAAATGTTGAAAATGAATGCTGAATGGGTCAGTTCACCCAAAAATGAAACCAAGCCTATGATTTACTCACCCTCAAGTTATCATAGGTGTATATGACATTCTCCTTTCAGACAAATATCGGAGTTATATTAAAAAGTCCAGGCTAACGTTAATCCCAGCAGTAGTTGTAGCTGTTTTTGAAGTCCATAAAACATGCAGCTGTCCGTCAAATAACGTGCTCCACGCGGCTTCGATGGGTTAATAGAGCCTTCCGATTCGAATCAATGCGTTTGTGTAAGAAAAATATCAATATTTAAAACTTTATAAAGGAAACCCGCTTTGAAGTCTTCCATTGTACCCATGGCTGTTTAAGTATTTAACAGCCACAAGATGGTGCCAGCATTGGCGGAGTAAAATCCTTATACTTGGGAGCAGCCACATATGAGGTGTTTCTCCCTCATATCTGCTTTGGGTTATGGTACATTGTGGCATTTATTTGTTGTTTAGAATCCAGAATTCCCTTAAATCTGTTGTTTTTATGAGTTTAATAAAGAACACGTCTTCTGTCCAAACATACCGTGACCTGTAAAAGCAAAAAACAGTTTCTAGTTTTGCGAAATATCCCTTTTTTAAGATTGCCTGAAAAACCAACTTATTCGAGTTTAGTTTTCGCGAAATTGATGTTTATACATTTGGGTGTATTTTCAATTCAAAATTTTGATTCGCGCAATTTGAAGGGTCACCAGAAACGCGGCTTTACATTAAATGGACTAAGCATAGAAGTAGTACCGGTCAAGATAACTCGTAGTACCCGGATGAGCGGTTGTTATCTGGAAATAACATACCGCTGGAATGCATGATTGACCAATCAGAATCAAGTATTTCACAGAGCCGTGTAATAAAAAGAGTTATTAAATGCAATAATTTGCGAAAAACAACAGTCTTGCACTGTTACCACACACACACACACACACACACACATGTTGGTCTATGTGGTTTACAGGGACTCTCCATAGGCGTAATGGTTTTTATACTGTACAAACCGTATTTTCTATCCCCTTACACTGCCCCTGCCCCTAAACCTACCCATCACAGGAAACATTATGCATTTTTATTTTCTCAAAAAAACATAATTTATTATGTTTTTAAGGCCATTTGAATTATGAGGACATTTGATATGTCCTCATAAACCACATTTATAGAGTAATACCAGTGTAATAGCCATTTAGTTATACAAATTTGTGTCCTCATAAACCACATAAACAGGCTCACACACACACACACACACACACACACACACACACACACACACACACACACACACACACACACACACACCGAAACTTGAATGATTAATGACATAAATGTTACAACAAAAACACTGCTGGTTACTTTCAGAAGTTGTAGCGATGCTTTCTTTTTTCCAGAAAGAATGTGAAACACAAATGATTTTATTCTCAGTTTTTAAACATTTTTTAAAATATAATTTAAATAGATTTTACCCACTAATTGCATTATTTAACAAGATATTGCATATCGCATTTTTCTTCAATATCGTATAGCAGTTTACTGTTTTTTGTGCCATTCTTTGCTGCCTGAAAAAGAATGTCTTAAAGCCGATGCTAATTTTTCCTGCTCTTGAAAGATGCTAGTCAATACAGACTAGCAACTTGAAGACTTGAAGAGCTAGTCATTACAGAAATGATCCAGCTGTGTATGTGTTCTTTATTTGTGCGTCACCAGTAGATCACACACTCCCATCAGCACTTTTTTTTCCTGGAATTGCTCTCTCACGCTAATTTGCCCTGTTTAGTAAATCTGGCCCTAAGTCTTTCTTCTACATCCAATCTAAACTGCTCTGTTAATTTGTTGCTGATCGGCCTTGTTGGTTGTATTAAATTCCAACAGTAACTTGGTTTCCATTACAGATTTGCGATATTTTCTAAATATTGATAAAAAAAAAAAAAACATTGCAAGTGATGGCATTTCCATTAACCGATGTTATGCGACTAAATCGTCATTTTTAAAGACAGGCGTGTAATCCGAGCATTAATAGCGGAGTAAAATCCTTATACTTGGGAGCAGCCACATATGAGGTGTTTCTCCCTCATATCTGCTTTGAGGTCTTGGTACATTGTGGCATTTATTTGTTGTTTAGAATCCAGAATTCTCTTAAATCTGTTGTTTTTATGAGTTTAATAAAGAACACGTCTTCTGTCCAAACATACCGTGACCTGTAAAAGCAAAAAACAGTTTCTAGTTTTGCGAAATATCCCTTTTTTAGGATTGCCTGAAAAACCAACTTATTCGAGTGTAGTTTCGCGAAATTGATGTTTATACATTTGGGTGTATTTTCGATTCAAAATTTTGATTTGCACAATTTGAAGGGTTACCGGAAACGCAGCTTTACATTAGCATTCTGCTAAGCTAAGAAAACAACACACTGGTCCACCAAAGCGTTTTTTCCACAGCTAGCGTATTTTTCCGATTATTTTCAATGGGAGTGCCTCGATTTTAAAACGGCATGAGTGTAACGATGGCCGTGAGTGTGAGAGGCGCTGGCCATCTATTTCACACTGAAGCGTTGACCGCTCTGCATTTCTTACCAGTCACCGAGAGTTGAAGAACGTTCAACTTTGGATAAAATGCAACGATTACTGTCACTCTTTATCACAGTGGAGGAGGGGCGGGTCCAATACCACAATGATCAACCTTCACATTTTTATACAGGGACAATACAGAAACAAACTATCTGTTTAACGACATAGGAACACTTCCGCTGATATTCCTAATCATAGCAAGCAAAGTGTCTCAAATAATAAAAGAAATATGCTGCGCTGCCAAAACTCTCTCTAGCGCCCAAAGCTAGCCGTTTTCAGCTGTCTAAAAAGAAACGCTTTGGTGGACACGTTGCCTTATAGAAGATACAGGCCACTCATAAATGAAAATGAGCGTTTTTATTGCTAGTTTTCAGTATTGAATGAAATCTCAATCTGGCATTTGCTTCCCAATGCTGCAATGTCTGAGTCACAGCGCAGGACGGTTGTAGCATTGCTTTGCTAATTGAATACTGTCAGGCCACTGCAGTCGGCTACATGCTAAGGTTTATATAAACTCGGCAGACGCTTGGCAACAAGTGTGGAACCTTCCAGCCTTATTTGGCCATGATGACTGACAAAGCTTAGGGACGCTCTCTCCTGCTATCTCTCGCTCTCTCTCCCTCTCTCTGTGTTGTGTCCTCTCACTCTCTTTCCAATAAAAAACAATACAGAATCTCTGCTCTAAGCCTGTGAGCTTTCTAACTAGGTAACATTTTAAAGTATCACAGGTGTCAAATACTAATCCAAACACTGCATCCAAAATCTCTTGCGTAGGTACTTATATTGAATAAGTATTTAATTTACCACCGCTAAGTAAGGACGTTCTATGAACGTGTGTATTAGGAGTGACCTGTCAGTGTCAGTTACATGCTTCACTTCCATTCACAAATCCTTTCCCATGGTCTCATGGAATGGTAAAGTGTCAATCTTATGCACACTTTAGACTTTTTTACTACTCTTTTATGAGTAGCCTACGGTGAATTCCGACTTACTTATTACTTATTTTGTCATTACTGTTTATCGCCTATATAGTAGAAAGTGTTTGATTTCAGATGCAGCCATTACTTTGTTCTTCTAGCCAAATTCCTTGTGGAGGAAGCATTTCCAGACAGGGTTTGGGATCAGTACGTTTGTTTTAAAGAAATTAATACTTTTATTCTGCAAGGATGTAATAAAAATGGATGAAAAGTGACAGATAATGTTACAAAAGATGTCTAATTTTATTCAAATAAATGCTTTTCTTTTTAACTTTTTATTCATCAAAGTATTCTGAGAAAATATGTAGCCTACCATGGTTTCCACAAAAAAGTTGTATTGATAATAATTAGACTTTCTTTTTCAACTTTGACATCACAGGAATCAAATACATTTGAAATATATTAAACTATAAAATAATAATTTTAAATTGTAATAATATTTCACAATATTACTGTTTTTATTGTATTTTTTATAATATAAATTCAGTGAAGAATTAAAAAAAATATTGCTGACCCCAAACTTTTGAACAGTAGTGTATTAGATATGTAAACTATTTAAAATAACACTTTATTTTTACAATGTATTTGTTACACGTTACTGTAACTATAGTAATAACTATAAATTATGCATTTTTACATGCAACTAACCCTACAACAAACCTAATCTGAACCATAACCCTATAGTAAGTACATGTAGTGAATTAATATTACTTATATGTATAACACTGTAACAAGGACAAAGTGTGACCGAATTTAGTTTAAATGTAATTGTACTTCCTTGCATTCAAATTTTAATAATTATTGCATACCCTTTGCCACGTCAATTTCAATTCAGAACTAGCAATGCAAAACATTTCATGAAAGGTTAGGATGTTGGATTAAACCCAACATGCACAGAAGAAAGGTTCTTACACAAACAATACCAGACAATGAACCGAGGTAACTAAGGGCTTGTATAGAGGGTATGCACGTGACGTCACTGACTGCAACTGCGTCTTGAATGACTGCGGGTTTAGCCAACGAATGGCAAAAAGACTGAGAAGCCGCATTGGTTTTCAGCGTGAATGCTGTGAAAACACACAAAATCAGGACTGGCGCCAGAGGGCGGACTGAGGGAGACGGACTTGACAATAGTGTGTAATTTTCTCTCTCAAACCACTGCCATTTGCTGCTTCTGCTACTGATTGCTTTTCGAGGGAAAAACTGCCCATAACTGCTGGTCTGTTTTTGTAATAATAGCATGTTATTAGCGAAAAAGAGTTGGCAAAAGATACAGTGCGTAATTTGTTCAATAATTCATTATTCAATTTCCAATGTGTTTTCGCTTTGGTGAGCAATGTATCCAATCACAGACATGTTTGTTGATTTCTTGGACGCAGTGGCCAATCACAGTTGTTGGTGTTAGAATCCACATTACCGCTCGAGTTTTTGTCCAGTGCTGAGTTTTGCATGCGCAAATCCTCGCTAACAAAGTGTAGACAGACATTATGTAAATAAGAGATTAATTGTGTCAGCTTCACTGACTAATATAGCGGAACTTTGTGAGATCGCGTTCATTGAATGAGTGACAGCGTTTAGTTATTATAAAGGGAGCGCTCTTTGCACACTGTCTAGGCGATATTAAAGAAAAGAATGAACAGGCCTATATAATATATTCACAATTTGAATAAAACTGTTGTTTTCCATTCTTGACAAGCTGCCACACACGCTTCAATATATAGGCCCACCCGCATCTCCCCTATTAAATCCAGTCATGCAGCAGCTCTTCTGCCACTCAGTCCAGCTGAGTATTCCGGCAGGAAATAAGAGGTGTCAATGCTTAGTTACGAGAACAGGTGTAGAGCTAATTAATAACCTAGATGACTAACTAGGAAGCAGAACAGAGAACAGAATGAAAACACAATGAAACTAAAGACTACATGTTACAATGTTGCTGATAGTGAGAGTTCATTTATATTGTTAAATACAATGATTTTATATAGCATTATAAAAACACTGCATTCGTCTCTCGAATCTCTAAAGCAGCCCCAAATGTTCCCCCACCTCTAGACATTTGCAGTAGAAGACCAGCAGGAAGTAGCTTTGTATGATATCACCATCCATTCATGTTCAAAACAAGTTCCACCCTTTCTCTGTAGAGCAGATATGAATTTATGGTAATTCAGCCTTAAAGGCATCACATTCAAACAGACAGTGAGAACTCCTCTCATTAAAACGGCTGCAGTCAGTCTGCCTGCTAGATGATTAGACTAGTGTGTAGATGGAAATTTCTGGTGATAAACTTTGCATCAGGAGGCGATTTGTAATAATTGGCAACAGATTCTATTTCTGAGCCCAGCACCTGGAGCAGCGCTCCCTCCCTTGCTCGCTCATTCTCTCTCTCTCTCTCTCTCTCTCTCTCTCTCTCTCTCTCTCTCTCTCTCTCTCTCTCTCTCTCTCTCTCTCTCTCTCTCTCTCTCTCTCTCTCTCTCTCTCTCTCTCTCTCTCTCTCTCTCTCTCTCTCTCTCTCTCTCCCTCTCTCTTATTGCAAGTGATGCCAGGCAGAACATTTAAATGAAAACCACAAAATGCATTGAGAATTATCTTCTAGAAACAAGCTGCCACATCAAAAATAAAGTTTGTTGAAAATTAAACCAAAATGAGAATATACTGAGTATACAAGGGCATAGTGTGTGCATTTCCCATGATGATTCCCATTCTGGGTTAATATTAACATAAAGACATGAGTTAGACCTCAGTTAGTCTTTTTTTAGGGTCATGTTCAGGCAGTTCAGTGTAGATGTTAATATTACACTGACTGAAAATGGTCAAGTTTTTATTGTAACATTTAGTTTCAAGCTTTATTTCAGCAACTGCAAGGTACAAAAACACTTTTTAAGGGGCAAAATATGGTGTGCATTTAGATATTTGATACCAGATATTTGGTAACACTTTAGTATGGGGAACACATATTCAATTATCTATGACTTTTGCCTCAATAAACTCCTAATTTACCGCTTATTAATACTTATAAGGTAATTATTGTAGTGTTTAAGTTTAGGTATTGGGTAGGATTAAGGGATGTAGAATATGGTCATGCGGAACAAGGCATTATGTGCTTTATAAGTACTAACAATATAAGCAGTTAATTGTGAGAACTGAACCCTAAAATAAAGTGATCAAATATGTATCAATGTACAACAACATTTTACAATTTGTATGCAAAAATGTTTAATAAAAAAATAAAAAGCTCCTTTTGTCAGTGTCAGTGAGGCACACTATTAAAAATAAAGGTTCTTTATTGGCATCTATGGTTCCAAATATAGAAACTTTCCATTGCACAAAAGGCTATTTATAGTGGAAAAAATGCTTCTTTAGATTATCAAAATATTCATCACTCTAAGAAAAAATGGAATGAAAAAAAATGGCATGAAAATATTTCTACTGGTGTAAAATGGACATCTTTCTGAACTCTCTCTCTCTTCTTTCACAGAATCCCCTCCGATGTGGACCCTGTCACTGTGTTTGCCTCTTTGTCTCCGGAAGGTGTTCTCATCATTGAAGCCCGACAGACCCCTCCGTACTACCTCTACAGCAGCGAAATGCCCGCAGAACCCATGGAAGAACCAGAGGCCAGATCGCAGGAACCCAGCATGGTTTCAGCCCAAGTCTTCGATGTCAGGGAGTGAACCGTTGCTCGCATCCCTGTGGTATTTGTCCCAGCCAGTGCTAAAATCTAGTTTTATCAGTTTCAAAAAATTACTTAAACCAAAGGTCCTTAAACTGCTAGTGAGTAGTACATAAACCAAAAGTTACTAGTACATGGTTGGATCAAATACCAGTAGCTATTACAGTTTCTATGAAGATTAACAAATGTGATAGAGCTACCGGTTAAGTGGGATGAGACTAGGCCCAATTTCTGTACGGCTGGAAATAGGCCTGGAAACATACTCTAAACACACGTAGATGCGAATGCATGATGGCACATCTAATTGTATATACTTAGCATACATTATTCTCAGTCATCAAGGGGGCGATAGAGTTCCCTTCAAATGTCAATAATTAAATGGATAGTTTACCCAAAAATAATATTTTATTCACCTATACGTTGTCCCAAACCTGTGGCTTTCTTTCCTCTATGGAACACAAAAGAAGATATTTTGAGTTTCTCAGTGTTTTAGGTTTATCTATAGGATCCAACACTGAGAAAAAAAAATTGTGTAATTTCTACATGAAAAAGTTTGTTCAGGCAGGAATATTAGAACTAAATGTCTTGAATATATATCTTTAACTTGATTCAATATTGTGGAAATTAAAGAATAAATATCAATGTCATAAATTTAAGTAAAACCTACTCAATTTTCCTGATACTGGTGTTCCCATCATGCACGAGGGCATGAATAATTAATAAGGTTGACCAACCACAACCATACTTTTCCAGCGGTTTTTAGTTTTAGTAGGTTGCCATTTTGTAACATTTGGAGTTAATTTTGTAGTCAAAATGACACCTTCATATTTAAAAACGATCCATCGAATGTTACAGTGAGTGTGTATTGTGTACCAAGTATTTTCGATCTCGTGTACATGTGAGAACCACATTACTTCTTTTATGTAGATATGGTGTCTACACAATATCTATTGTATTATTTACTTAGATGTTTCTAAGTAAAGCATACACTTTAAAAGTGTGGTTTAATTCAGTGATATGTTTTTTGAGTAAAAGTATTGCGAACCAAACTTTAACTAACTATTAATGACTCACTTTTACTGGCCAAATGAAGGTTACTTTTTTTCTTGGATAATTTTACTGACTTAGTTAAGTCAGTGACTAGAGTTTACTTAATGTAAATTTTACTATATGCAAAAATCTGTCTTTAAAAACTTGCAAAATAAAAATGAAGGTAAATGTACTTCAGTGAAGGCTGTATTAAACCCTTCTGACTTTCACTGTATAGACAAAAAAAAAAAATCTTCACAGCATTCTTTAAAATATATATTTTTTTGTGTGTGTGCCCATATGAAATGACATGAGGGCGAGTAAATAATCGAAAAGTAATTTTCATTGTAACTATATATATTCTTTTAACTAAAGTGCTAGGTGAATTAAGATTCTCTTTAAACGGTTGCTCTGCCATGTCGATCTGATCAAGTAGAAGATGACAATGAGAATGAGAATGTGATGTGTGCTTGAGTTCCATTGAGAAATTCCATTCAGACACATTTCAGATGTGAAATCAAGCTTGCGTATCGAATGTTTTTAGAGTATGTTTGACTTTCTGACTTGTTTTAAATGGAGGCTCTGTTTGAATCATCTGAATGTTTGTCACATTGGACTATTTATATGAAGGTCTTCTCTGAGAACTGGGCCTAAATGCTGGAGCTCTTTCTCAAGTGCTCAAGCACTGTATCTTCTTTCTTTCTTTCTTTCTTTCTTTCTTTCTTTCTTTCTTTCTTTCTTTCTTTCTTTCTTTCTTTCTTTCTTTCTTTCTTTCTTTCTTTCTTTCTTTCTTTCTTTCTTTCTTTCTTTCTTTCTTTCTTTCTTTCTTTCGTTCTCTCTTTGTGGGTGTTCTTTCTTTGTGTGTGTTTGTGTGTGTCGAGGGATGTATGCTATGCGTTTTTATAATAAATGAATTTTACGAAATCAAGCCTTTTATTTCTCCTCTCTGCAAATCCCTATCAGGTTAATAAATGAGCTGCATTACAAATAGAGCTAATGTTATTTACACCTGTTTGCTTAGCCCATGTATATAACCTTCGGATATTTCCGAGTAATAAATCAAGCATCACGCTCGCTTTGTTTCTCTTGGTCTCACAATCCTCTGTCCTCTATCACATCTGGGCGTTCAGATGGCAGATTGGCTGTGTGCTTATGGGAGCGGCTCCATGGGAGTTGTCTCTGCACGGTGGCGGTAATTGGGTGACAGATTAGTGTGGAGATTATTCCGAACGCTTTGGCTCACTTTCAATCTCATCCACGAGAAAATATTGAAGAAAACGGTACTCCACTGCTGATTAACTGATGTGTTTGCCCATTGGATTTTTCTCGTCAAATCGATCCGAGCTCTCTCGTGGTGGGGTTAATGAATCACGAATATTACCACGCTCAAAAGGAGCTGGAATCATAACCCTCCGAGTTAGACGAGAATTATACAATATTTACTAGAACTCAAGGGATGTAATGTGCAACCATATTCACTAGATAAATGACTCATGCAAAATTCTCTGTAAGCACAACAAAAAGTTAACTAGGTGTCAATGTGACTGTTTTCCATCTGTCACCTAAGTAAGAACATTTCTCAGCTTTCACTAATTAATCATTCATTGTAAAGCACAACAAGAAGCTTCACACAATCTTGCTCAGTTTTTTATTAGTGCTAAGAGGATGCATGTTACAGTAAACTCAAAAAACATCTGGGAATTAAGAGGCTAGGGCTACAAATACATTAATCCAGATACATTTGACATTTCTTTTCTTGGCCTTCTGTTTACACTTAATGTTAATGAAAAGCTACACACTCCATCAGTTAGGGTTAGACGAACTGTTGCCAAATATATAACATGCTAGAAATGCAATAATGATCCAATCATAGACTCTTAAACATTTCACTATTTAAATCCAAACAGCAACTTTTTTTGTTGGCCAGGCAGTTTATATCTATGTTTATACTGGTATGTGCCTGCTATGTGCTACTGTATTTATTTTCACAGTGTTGGTTAAGAATAATGTTACATTGAACAGTCTTCATATTACATTCCTACAAAGAAGACAGAGTATGTACTTGCTAGCCTGCGGCAAAACATGAGGGCGATCGTGTTTTAGACCGCATATGTAATGGCAATTGAGCGGCGATTTTTTAAAATCCAATTGAACTTTATTATGCCTGGTATCATCTCAGTGAGCTTTTTATATTTCATGCATATGCAGTAAGATCATTTTAGCATTTCTGATGGTTCACTGTGGACGAGAAAATGGTAATGTGGACAGAGAATTTGCCATTTTCAAATGTATCTGGATTAATTAGACGTTGCCTAAGGAAAGAGCTGGGGATGTTGCTTTTTTTGTAGCCTACATTTTCTCTACATCCATTTCCTTTTGGAGCTCCAGCTGAGGGTCGAACACCTCTTGGGTTTGCCCAGAGGTTGATTGCTCATCTTCTGTCACAACAGGGTCTGTATATCCTTCTTCCCCCTCCAGTTCTCGAGGCTGCATGACCTCTGCCTGCTCTCCTTGCTCGGAGGTGATGGTGTCTGGAGTCTCTGGAGCCTGAGGCTTGTCTGCAGACTCATGAACTGCCTCCGTGCCTCGCTCGATGCCCTCAACCGCCTCTTGAATAGCACCTTCTTTGTCCTCCTCTACGCCATCTCTATGTTCACCAACCTGCTCACTTCCAGACTCAAGGGCTCCTGGTGAAGCTTCTGTGATGGACTGGGGTTGTGGTTCTCTAGATAAATCTACATCAGATACAGTCTGCTGGTCTCGTTCACCCTCAGGATGCTCAGTTGAGATAGAGGGTTCGGGAGCTTCTCCCTCAAACGATTCCGGTTTAGCCTCGGCATCTTGAGGCTCGTCGCCGCCTTGTTGTTTTTCTCCCATGGTTTGTGCCTCTGTCTCCACCTGTGGCAAACGTGAAACAGTTTTCAAATTAAGTCAAGAGCTTAAATGCCAAATCAAGACCCTAGAATGCCAGGGTCACTGTACACAAAAATTATTAATTTTCTGGGTTGTGAAGAAAGGCCGTATGTCCCCTACGGGAAAATAAGAGCTTGCATTTAATCTCTTTGTTGATTATTAGAACAATTATGAGTCTGGTAATTGGAATTGCAGGATGATTAATTTATAAACTGACTTCGACTTTGTCATTTGACATTCATGCGGCATTGTAGAATTGTATACCTCTAATTATTCCTGAAATGTTTTTGCTGTAATGTAAAAAATATATATATATATATTGTTTTGACGGCACACATTAACAGTGCTGTAAATTGGTGCAAGTTGATAATGATTTGCAATAGATAAAGCATATCTGCTGTTTTAAAGCTAGACCAATTCATTTGAATGAGCTCTTTTCAATGCAATAATATGAAATAATATGTTTTGAGATGTCTTTTTCCCTACTTTTCCCTGCAAACACAAATAGCTGTCAGCTCTTTAAGACTGGATAAAATACAGCACCCGAGAGACTCTACCTGCAATGCCTTCCTATTACACAAGACCAATTAGGTATTGGAGAATGGATGGCTAGTGTTCACTGTTCACCTTTGGATTTACCGAGAAAAGTTTTCAGTAATGACAATAATGGTGCCACTTCACTATGAATGACAGAAAGCACCACTTAAATATAATGGTGACACATTTAATAATGTATAAACAAGTGCAATGCATGCCACCGAGAACACTCAGTGCCTAATTTTGAGCTTCAGTAAGCGAATAAGTTCAGAATGTATTATTAAAGATTAAATGGCTGTCAGAACTAATCAATACCTGGATGGGGATAATGACATCAGAAGGGAGGGGGATGCTGGGTAATGGTGCTTCCACTGTAAGGATCCCATCGGCGGACAGAAGCGTCTGGAGATTTTCAGCATCAACCCCACCTGGAAGACTTAAGCAGTGGTGAGAAAAAAATATATAAATATGCTTTTGTTGATAATTTGACACAATTACATAGTAAAATACTACATGCTAAAACAGATTAAAATAGTCATTGAGTTATTATATTCTATAATTAACAATTAATTCACATTAAATTGATCAAAAGTGATAGTAAACACATTTACAATATTACAAAAAAATTGAATTAATGCTGTTTATAGAATAAATAGAATTGGAGACTATTAAAAAAGCATTGACAACTGTTTACAATTCGCATGAATGGTCATGTGATGAGCATTTTCGGTCTTGATCATTTCTGAAATGCAGAGGAAACCCCACCAGTATAAATGAGGACCGTTTTCATTTGAAAATGCACTTGTGTTTACACAACAACCATTCATAGAATTAAAAAATCACGATTTTCACAAAAATATAAGCAGCACAACTGCTTTTAACATTGATAATAATAAGAAATGTTTCTTGAACAGCAAATCATCATATTAAGGATACTGAAGACTGGAGTAATGATGTTGAAAATTTTGCTTAGATACCACAGGAATAAATATATTAAAATAGAAAAAAGTTACTTTGATATGTAATATTTCATGATTTTACTATATATTTCATCGAATAATTGTATAACCCCTCCTGTTTGAAGTACCCGCCCCAAGTGGGACTCAAATTTTTAAGTTGATTACTACCTGAAACCATGTCTATTTCAGTTCAAATCAACAGCTATCACAGCACATGCTACAATAGCTAAATTAATAGATATTACTTGGCACTGACATTAGAGCAATTATTGCTTATAGAGTCAATGAATGTAGTGTTTACATTCATTTATCTACTCTTCAGCACAATGGTAACAACAAAAACTTCAACATTACATAAACTTTTTTCAATGTCAAAAAAGTAACCCTTTACTTAAAAACTAACAAATTAACACTTAAAGGGTTACTTCAGCGATTCAGCGAAACCCTGGAGTATTTTCGAATGATTGTGCTTCCCCCTACAGCCAGCAGAGGGAGCTATTTCCACATGTTTTCAACCCGCACATGGGGAATGGAGATCACACTCACCGCACAGCTCATAGCTGCAGGGATTAATTTAAACGGATGCTAAGCACGGTAAGTGTTTTACCTTCTCAAATTAATTTCTATGAAAGTTAAGCTTCCAAAGGCATGAACAAAAACGCGCCAGACTGAACACGCGTTGTGAATGTATGCCACGAATGTGGTCGCGATTACCTCAGCTCTCATCACATTAGCTCATTTATGACTTTACATGTAATCTGACTCCTGTGCTGTGAGACTCACGCGGCGACTCGACGGTTATATTGAACAGAGACGTTCAGTTTTTAATTGTAGTGTCTTCTCCAACTCAGTCACAGTAATCCTGTAGGTGGCTTTGGGAATGGCCTCACAGGGCAGCGAAGCATTCTGGGAATTGTAGTCTTTCATCCCCATGAGAAAAAAATACATTTTCTGTCTTTTCTCAGTCTAGAAGGCACCAAATTCAAAAATAATTTCACATTTCTACTACAATAATGACCCAGTTTAAATACAGATTAATCTTTCCAGCGCTGAAATACCCCTTTAATTTCAACATTTATTCTCCTAATCCAGTTCTATGCAAAGCATACTGGGAACTACAAATCCACTCTCAAAAACATTTCATTAAGTTACTACAATCGAATAAAAAAGCCAATTAACACAGACATTTTTGTTTAAATTACAGACAATATTAAAGGGGTACTTCAGCGCTGGGAAGATGAATCTGTATTTGAACTGGGTCATCAATGCAGTAGAAATGTGAAATTATTTTTGAATTTGGTGCTTTCTAGACTGAGAAAAGACAGAAAATGTATTTTTGTCCCATGGGGATGAAAGACTACAATTCCCAGAATGCTTCGCTGCCCTGTGCCATTCCCCAACACCACCAACTTGATTACAGTGACTGAGTTAGAGAAGACACTACAATTAAAAACTGAACGTGTCTGTTCAATATAATGAGTGAGTCACCGCACGAGTGTCACAGCACTGAGCACTAACTGCAGGAGTGATAAGAGCTGAGGTAATCGCGACTACACTTGCGGCATACATTCACAACGCGAGTTCAGTCTTGTTTCAGTTCATGCCTTTGCAAGCTTAACTTTCATAGAAATTAATTTGAGAAGTTAAAAGACTTACATTGCACACCATAGCTCCGTTTAAATGAGTGCCTGCGAGCTGAGCTCTCCCTGCAAGCTGAGTGTAATCTCCCATCCCCAATGCGCGGATTCAAAACATGCGGAAATGGCTCCCTCTGCTGGCTGTAGTCTTTAGCCTTTGGCCAAACATTCCTCCTATGATGCAAAAATCGTCAATTTGCATCATAGGAGGAATTTTTCCAGAAATAAAATGCAAAAATCTCTTGTCTCAGGGAGATATGACGGGGGAAAGCACAATAATTTGAATATACTCCAGGGTTTCTACTGATACAAAGCCATATGCTAATCGCTGAAGTAACCCTTTAAGTTAATATTAAGATAAGAATATCAACAGAAATCTACAAAATAATGTTTGCAACTAAAAAGGTTTAATTAAAAGAATACATTCAAATTTTTAACTTGTAACCATGCATTTAAGTAATTTAACAGGTCCAAGTGTTGGTGAGCGTAAGAGACATTCAAAGAAACGTTTTTAAAAATGGTTCAGATATAGTGTAGTTCATGTTAACACTTACTTGTATTTTCTTGTAAAACATCTTGAAATGTAGCCGTGCTCATCTTGTCTTTCTTCATGCTTTCCTTTGGATCAAATATATTAACACAAGTTTATTGCAATGAATTAGTTTAAATAAGAGCATTGCATATTTTGTAAATCATTGTAAAAAAAATAATAATAATTAAAGCAGTATTAAATATTTCTAAATAATTAATACATTTTACATTTTTTAATATTTCGTGTTTTGTAGAGCAATTACATTTTTGAAACTGAATTCTATTAGATAGAACTTGCATTCTGCTTTGTCAAATTATATATATATATATATATATATGAATAGTACACTTTATCACCCATACCTGCAATTTCCAAAAATCCGTCCTGTATTTTGACTGTAATCTCGGAGGGAGCGAAATGATTGACATCCAAGCTAATTTTCCACTTGCACATCTCACCAACCACTTCCGACACCCCTCCACTCATCTCTCTGTGCAGCTTAGAGATGTGCTGTCCCGAGGCCTGTGTAAAGGGCGCGAACACGGGTGTGCGCAAGTACCCGGGCCAAGACGATGCCCCCAGCCTCCTGAAGATGCCTTCGACCCAGCTGAGGTCTCGGGCGTCCAATAACGGAGGCAAGCCATAATGCTGGTTAAAGATTACGCTGGGCCATCTGTAGCTCAGGGGATTCCAAGTGACCTCATGGCAATATTGAGGCCTGGATGGTGACTTGATAGCATCCGCCATAGTAAGAAAATCAAAAGATGTAAGAAAGAATGATTTGTTTGGAAGGTCCAGCCACAGTAGGATTAAAGACACACCAACTACACAAAAAGAGATGCTATAGAGGATCCCTTCACAATGAAAGCAAAGACAAATGTGGCCGGTAGACATTGCAGACGCTGTTTATATAGCGCCCTTGTGTTTTAGCACTTACTAAGCAGTAACCATGATGCTACCAGAAGAGAATGTAGGGATGAAGTGATGGCTAGGTAGTTCAATATACTAGCGGAGGGGCTCTATGGGAGATGCTAATTAAGGATATTTATAGATCTAAAGGGGAAGCAACAAATAGCTGTTTGATGAGAACTAACAGTCTGAGTGAAGTCCTGCTTAGCCTCTGACAGGCAAAGAGATTTTATTGAACTGATCGCTAATAGTGTTGTAGAAACTATTAAAGTGTTAACGTGTCTATATAGAGGTTGTGAAGGCGTCTAAGTGCTTGTTAACTTTATTTCCTGGAATCAGAATAAACGAGGGCACAGGGGACCTTTCTTTAATGGGCCCAGTGCAGCCAACTCACCCTTTTTAATTTCAGTGCCGAATGTAGAGGTGTACTGCTGACTGCACAATTATATTTGCTCAACACTTCATTGTTTTGTTCAAGTTCTATTTAATATTCTGAATATTGGAGTCTGTACCTGGTGTGCAATATAATTTAAAAAAATATATATAATATAATATTATGTAACTTGCTTGTTATTTTTGACCTCACAGTACAATATCTGTAATACAAAAACTGTGCTAATAATCCATCCAGCATGGCTTCAAATACTGTGGTCACCACAGGTTCAGACTGGTTTTGTTACCACTGGAGACCAAACAGACAACATTAGGCTGCTGTCACACTTCAAGACTTTTTACGTTGAAGACTGCTGCTTTTATATCTAAATATATCTGAACTACTGTTCAAAGGTTTTGGGCTGGTAAGATGTTTTTAGAAAAAGTCTCTTATGGTCACCAAGACTGTATTTATTTGATCAGAAATACAGTAAAACAGTCTCGTAATAACTTTTTTATTTTTAAAATAATTTAAAAAATATAATTTATACTGACGTCAAAGCAGAATTTTCAGCATCATTACACACATGACGATTAGTGTTCAAAAATATTTATTTTTATTATCAATCGGGAAAACAGATGTGTTGCTTAATATTCTTGTAGGAACCGTTAAGCATTTAAAAAGAACAGCATTCATTTAAAAAAATATAAATATTTTGTAAAATATATATTTTGTTGAATATATCATTGCTATTAGCCTACAAACATATAGGCTAATTAACTTTAATTGACTGACGAATCTTCTTCTTTCAAACTAAAACAGTGAAAATGGCAGTTCAGAGCGATGAGTCTTTCGATTCTGGATCATGTGTGGTTGACAAACCGTTTAAATCTGAGATGTTATGGGAGAGATTTCAACGCAGACGGGAACCACTGACCCGTGGAGTCTACAGTTCAGCGAGGCGGAGCTGCGCCGAGGATGTGTTGGAGTCACTTCACCTGAAACCACAGAAACTCGTCCTGAATTATCTGGGACAAGAAGAGAAGGTACGGTTTATGCAAGACGTCACACGCATGCCAGTGAAAAAAAAACAAAAAAAAACACGCATGCCAGTGAGATGCAGTGGGATGTTTAAAAGTTAAAGGTAGCACAACGTAACTTTTTTCTTCTTCTTCAAAATTAACAACATTTAATGAGTCAATACATCAATTATTTCCCAATGTTTTCTTCAGTACGTATAAGTGTTTCTGTTTTAGACCTGGCTGGATTATCGAGGGAAATTGAGAATTGCGAAGTGGGCCAAGAAATGTTGGTTCATTAAATACTTTAACGCAGCCCAGGTGTTTTCGAACTAAAGCGGGGTCTGCAGCGTTTTCGAAAATCTCAAACCTCCGGAGAATAATGCGTAAAAATCATGTAGTACAGAAAAGAGTTCAATATTGCTGCCATTGCTGGCAACAAGAGAACACGACGAGCTCATGGCTTGCCCAGTGTGTTGTGACTGGCACTGCTTAGCGTGTTCGGGAAATATCCCAACCCTCCATAACTGTGAGTTCTCCATAAAATGTGCAGCACAGAGATAAACGTTTGGGTTTTAATGTTCAAGAACAGTGTTTAAAATAAAACAATAGGCTATAGGTAATTCACGCTATATTGTACAGCTGTGCATGTCTAACATGTCGTGTGTGTATTGGCAGTAAAGTTCCGTTGCTATGTGAAGTTGTGAAATTGTGAAGTTGCTCTTCAACAGCATATCATATATTCCGCCAAGACAAAACATATCAACATTGTCATATTCATTACCAATGCCAAACAAACACTCCAATAGTTGTCATGACAGAACTTCAGAACTTAGGTTACTTTTTGTTTAATCAGTTTAACAGTTTTTTGTTTTTTGTTTTTTGTTTTTTTGTTTTCTATCTTGACTGCCTTCATTTTAATCTTGATATGATTAGTCTGGACATTTATGCAAATTAATGACACTGACAGCATCACCTGTGATGAGGCAATCACCCTCTATCTTGTGTTAGACGGACTGTTCCATAGAGTCTGGTGGCTAAGAGTGAAGGATGCTCTCCAGTCCAGCTGAGGAGTTCAGCACATCTCTGTTTCTCCCAGTGGCTTTACATAACCCACGCAGACGTAATGAATGAGACACTGAGCCTGTCGTTTGAAACACAATTACTCCTGTGAAGTGGGCCAGAGCAATGCCATCACTTCCTATAACTGCATGCCTTAAACAGTAAAGCAAAACGTGCTGATCTTCAGAGAGCCTAATGTATCAGGGGAATGTACAATGTCGAATGAGTGCCAGAGCTGTGAGCTTTGCATTTATTATCATTATATGTTTAACCATGTACAGGCAGGTTTCTTTTGAGTGTTCTCAGTATTCAGTGATGTGAATTGTTATTAAATAGCCTGGCAACGGAAAAGCAAGGAATGCTGTTATCCAGTTGTAAGTTGTGCTTCTGCTGTCATGATATTTCCACCATGCGTTTTCAAACAACTCCAGCAGTGCTCTTAAACCATTCATCCAGATGGTCTGTTTAACATTCTAGTTGCATAATCGGTTGTTGTACGCATTCCTTTTGCGTTGAAACAGAGTAGCGTGAGGCTTCTCCAAGGATAGACTAAACAAATGTCCTTTGTGCTCCTGTAGTGTGCTTATATTTGCCACCTGTGTGCTCGTTTCTCGAAAGCAATGAAGCGTACATATGCATGTTTGTATTGCTTATCAAGTAATTTGATGTATTTTAAAGAATAAAGTATTCCTCCTAATAGTGTAGTGTCAGAGAAGCAAACTAGGGAAAGCGGGGCTAGTTGAAACACACATGGTTTAACACTTCAACACATGCCAGAATGATGAAACTTAGTGTATTTACCATATCAACATTATTTAGAGAAAAAACTGTCAAAATAAAATTGGAAGATATCACTGAACATTTATTTAACCATAGCAAAAGTACATTTCTTACTTAAATTTATTTTTCATCTCTGTTTTTTGTTTATTTTAAAAATAAGACAAATCTGATATTATTTTAATCTTATATCTGTTATGAAACAGTTGATATAATTCTTTAATGCTGATCTAACCAGCAGAAGACACAAACGGCGGTTTAAATCCCATTTGCGCTGATGGGGGGTGTTGTAACACTGTTACAATAAGCCCCTATTAGATCTAAGACATTATATTCCATACTTTTTTTAATTCTATTGAGAAACCATGAGAACAAGGTGAATAAAGACTGAGAGTCAATGCTTAATTAATTTTATGTTTTGAACTATGCTGTAAAGTTGTATTTAGCGATGTGTTTCTTGTCAAACTCAAAAATCGGTTTATTTGTAATGATTAAAAAATGCCATTATTATATTTTATTGACAAAATATTTTAGTTTGTCTTGGATATTTTTTTGATTATATCAGATAACATTTTAAGCTGTCATATGGTCATGGTACAATGTACTCCAACTATGTACCCCCATAATATTTTGGTATATGAAATGTAATATATCAAAAGAAAGAACAGAGCCTCTGCTTTTAAACAACAACAAAAATGTTTTATTCTAGCTTCATGCATTCTTGAATGTGGGCAAGTTTCGTTAAAAATGCAACACTGAGCAAAGAGCGGAGAAAATTGCTTTTGTCAAAGGCTTCATCCAGATCGGATTTAGAACGATCAAAACATAGATGGAGTAGAGCGAGTCCTATACCTCATCCTTGGTCAACATTTTTTATTTTATATTTTATATTTTTTTTTTTTTGGTCGACATATTTTATTGTCGTCTGTTTCCCACCACCCGCGTAAAACTCCCCAGCCGAGTTACCGACTGCTTTTGACAAACACCAAGGTCGTGTGGTGATGTAATAGCTGTCCGAATACACATCTCTGAGTTTTCAAGAATATATAAATTCAATATTCACTCTTTGTATCCTTTTTGACCACTGCAGAGCACCGTACAGTTGCGCTTTGCTGTTATTTGGATGCATTTCTAGACTTGTATTTCTTTAAAATGCTGGCAAGTCATATCACCCTGTAGCCCAAGACTGGTTTCCCACTGAAGCTAAGCAGGGCTGAGCCTGGTCAGTACCTGGATGGGAGACCAAATGGGAAAAACAGGTAGCTGTTGGTAGAGGTGTTAGTGAGGCCAGCAGGGGGTGCTCACCCTGTGGTCTGTGTGGGTCCTTATGCCCCAGTATAGTGATGGGGACACCGGATGAGCCGTTAAACCGAGGTCCCAACTCTCTGTGGTCATTAAAAATCCCAGGATGTCCTTCGATAAAGAGTAGGGGTGTAACCCCGGCATCCTGGCCAAATTTGCCCATTGGCCTCTGTCCATCATGGCCTCCTAATCTTCCCCCTATCCTGATTGGCTTCATCACTCATTCTCCTCTCCACCAATCAGCTGGTGTGTGGTGGGCGTTCTGGCGCAATATGGCTGCCGTCGCATCATCCAGGTGGATGCTGCACGTTGATGGTGGTTGAGGAGATTCCCCCTTCTATATAAAGCGCTTTGAGTGTCTAGAAAAGCGCTATATAAATGTAATGAATTTTTATTATTATTTACAAGAGCAATATATTTCATCACCGCTCAAACAAATTAAAATAAAAGCTTGTAAACATTTGAATTAATCACTTATTTACGGCAGCATTTATTCTTATTATACTAAGCATATGACATTTTATTTACAGCATACAATCATGTTACGGACCACGTGAGCGGCGCGTTCCCGATCACAAAACTCTCCCGTCCAGTGTGGCGTGAATAAATCACAATCCGAATTCACACATTTGAGGTTTTATCCTATGGTTTTATAACTGAGGTGGCCTGCAAATTTATTTTGACGGATTTGTGAGAAACAGGCGAAGGGTGCATGACATATGTCACGATCAAACGTTAGCAATTGGTTATGGCAGATCCAGAGTGGCTCTGGACATATCCAATAGTTTTACATTTCAACAGTGTATGCGCCTTCACGGAAGTAAATGCTTGTCAATGGAAAGTGGCCAGACTCTCTGTACAAATTAAATGTACGAGAGTCTGGTAAGACCAGGCTACCACAATATAGCTGCACTAGAGTATCTCAGCTGGAGGCCCAAGGGCTCTGCTCCCATTGTTGTGGTCCATAATCCGTCCTTGAATCCGTTCTCTTTTTCAGAAGTTAAACCCATAAAACATGCAACCCACCTTTGTTGTATATTATATATCAAATAGGCCTATATTCTGATTGGTTGATTGTGCAGCCCTCTCGCTTTCAAGGTGGACACACAAATTTGTCTCATTGGTTCAAAATCCCTTTCCACAAAGCTATAACTTAAATATCAAATGCATTCTATATGGCATTAATTGTCAACATAATCCATAAACCATCCTTGATTATGGTTCTATTTAACATATGTTGTTATTAGTAACCATGCATGGTCAATGTGAAGTTGATTTGCACTTTAGGTAACAGTTCCTTAAACTGTGTTTAAATGCGGCTCATATGTTGTGGCTTTAGGCCCAGTCGGGGTAGAACAGTATGCCATCAGCGGAGGCAGAGCTCTCTGGCATGTCTGGCTCAGACACAAGCAGATTTACTGCAAATGAGATCATCTATCAGCAGGGGAGAGGGAGGATGTGGACAAGGGCATGGAGGACATGAGTGAGGGAGCGGCCGGAGCAGAGACCTCTGCCCGAGAAAGGACACATTCTTTCAGCCTCGGTCTCTAAACTGTTTCTTTTTCTAACCTCTGTTCCAGAGTTAAGAGATAATATGGACAGTATTTGATAGGATAAAAGAGGCTGAGAAGGGGAGCACCATGCCACATATTCACTTGGGTCACTGGGAGACCACAGTCAAAAAACTAGAATTTAAATCCAGCTAACAGATAGTGAACACTTTGGATAATGTTCTGGCTAGGTTCTTTCAAAATGTTGAAAAAACATTCTCCCATTAACGTTAACGTTCGTTCAAAGTTATATGGTCATTAATAATATTCTGAAGTCAACATGTTAGCACAAAAACTTAATTTTTTAAAGTCACCTTACAGATTGTTGCTGTAAATCAGCTTTAAAAAGACAATAATAAAACATTAATCCGTTGAAATCAGTTCAGTGTTGATTCATTTCATTTCAATATCTCTGTAAAGTACATAAATTATGAATTAAGTTAAATTAATTGATCTACAAAGTAGCTCTGCAGAAAACAGTGATGCCATCAGCCAGCTAAGTTGAGTTCTCATCAGAGAGTGTCAGTGCAGTCAAATCAATAATATTGCTGAATATGAAGTGTCCCCCACCAAGAAAGTGTTTTTTTTTCTAGTTTCAGCCCGATTCAGTTATAATTTTTCATGTCCAGTGCCACGTTTAAATAGCAAATACACGTTCGCACATGGGCGTGCTGGTCTGAAAACGAGGTGTGTTCAGGCTCATTGTTGGCCCGTTGCTATTTTGAGGCAACTGAAAATGACTGTGCCATTGACCAATAAAAACCTGGTCTAAAGTCAGTATCACAGTATTTTGTGTTATTTAAAGGGTGTTTTAGTAATGTGCACCTCTAGGCGGGTATATAACGTGCATACAATTTGCTTATTACAAACACAGGATGCACAGCAACACACAAACGTTTTTAAATAATAAAAATAAAAGGATTCCTCTCTGGAGAAGCATTTAGTCTTTCTGCTCGCAAAATCTGCCATGGTGTAAGCGCAACTGGCTTTTAAAGGGAATGGGAGAAGAGATTCTGATTGGTTTATTGCACATTACGCCCAAAACCCACCCGTGATTCATTAAAGCAGCACTTGGTAACTTTTGCTCTCGGTGTCCCCCTACAGTTGGGAAAAAATAATGTCCTCAACTACTGTCGTAAGCTCTGTCATCCTACATCAGGCGATGCCATCGCGCGTGCATTTGTTGACATGACAGCCCTGATAGCCATGAACTAGTAATGCGCGGGTCCTCTCATAACCCGCGGACCCCGTGTGCCTATTTAATGGTCGCGGGTGCGGGGCGGGTTGTAAAAATATATACAGTGGTGCAGTGCGGGCCAAATAACTTCATAAAAGCGTCCCCGCGGGTTGTTGCAGCACTAACAGTTACCCTTAACACTGCAGGAGGAGTTCACATGCAGGTGTTCTTCTGGCGTCGCGTGTGAAATTCATGGGTTTTATTTTTTTCAAACGCCAAATAATCGCAATGCTCACGTTTACAAGCCAGCCTCATTATAGTAGTCTATTGGTTACCGTTTTACAGAATCTTTTTGATACTTCAATGACAATTCAATGTTTGAGTGGTAGGTAATCACCATAACAAGCATGACAGCATCGGTCGGGCACGCCTCCTTCAGCTCACGCCAACGAGCAAACGCTGGTCCAATGTTGATCCTCGTCCCGCCTTTAATCCGATCACTTTTTCGTTTCCTCTTATTGCTTTCCTCCAACAAAACCTTTTCTTTCTTATTTGTCTGTGCTGCTTCGGACATGACTATATTATCCGACGAACAAAGTTGGGCTTGCACGTCCGAATTTAAGGAAGTGTGGATGTTGGTGGAAGTGACGAATATGCCGTAAAGCAGTCGAATTTTGTAGTTCTTTTTGTTCTCGGGTTACTACCCGAAACTCGAAGTTTAAAAGTACGATTAAAAACGATACAGACCCCATCAAGCTATGGCAGACGTGCCATTCAACCTATTGTTAGTCGATGTATCATCACAAGAGTCTTGAAAATATATTATGAAGGTTGAAAAGTTACCTAGTGCTGCTTAAGAAACTAGGTACAACACCTTTAGACCATGCGGCTGGCATGCCGGCCATTTTCAGAATGTTCAGAGAACATTCAAAAAGTAACACTCAAATAATGCTTGCAAAATTATACAATGAAATGTTCCCTTATGTTATGCTTATAATTTGTGATTTTGTATTAAACTGGAGATTTGCAAAATAGCCCCACTGCATGTGTCAAGAGCAAACTGTATATCTCTGACAAAGCCTGAGATAATTGGCTTAGAACTTCATTATCACTAAGCGAGGAAAAACTTTAAGCACTTTGTCTGTAATGAACTTTCTTGTGTTGTAATGTCACATCTTTGGATTTTGTGGGATGTGTTTTAATTCTCATTTCTATGCAACTGTGTGCTGGCAGTAAATGAAATGACTTGTGTTTTTCTACTAGGCACCAGAGGAGGATATCTCTGAAGCTGATGACAATCTCGTTCACGAAACCCCTCCACATTCTTCACAGGAAAACGAGGTGTGAGGCTTTATCAGCAATATTCTCACACATACACAATGATTATATCTCCACACACTGGCCCTCTTTCTGCAGTTGAGTGAAAAATATGAGACGGCACATGGCATAAGTGCAAACAAAGTGTTAATTAAAGTCAGCTGATTTGCTGTGCAAATAGGTGCAAGTTCGATGTGGAATGTCAGATTCTGAGAATTGTGCCTATCCGGTCAGATTACATTCACTTCAAGGGGTCATTTTAGGGTTCACTTGCCCTCATTTTAGGGTTGCTTGCCTATTTTGTATTCATGAGCTCCTGCTGCTGCTTAAATATTTGAATTTTAGAAGGGCTAAATAAGAAGGATGGCCAAAAAGAGTCTTGGACCATTGAAAGTGGGGGGATAAAGTTTAAAATACCATAATTCCTCAAATAAAAGCTTGTAGTCAATTAAACACCGGGCCTCTGATAGTGGCCAGGGGCGTGGTCAGCACGAACAAATAAAGGCCGGTCTCAAATAAAGGCCGGGGGGAAATGAGTGGAAACTGCTCTTAAAACAATACAGCCAACTAAACCCATTTTTACGAGAGCAGTATCAAATCAATTGAAAAGAACTGTAAAAAGAAATGTTTTTTGGGCACCAAACATATTAGAATTAGATTTCTGAAGGATCATGTAACACTGAAGACTAAGTAATGATTATTATTGCTGAGTAATGGCTACTAAAAATTCAGTTTTGCCATCACAATAAAAAATTGCATTGTAATATAAATAGAAAACAGTTATTTTAAAAATGAATTATTTTTTACAACATTACAGTTTTTTGCTATCACCAGCAATTAAAAAAAAAAAAAAATTATATATATATATATATATATATATATATATATATATATATATATATATATATATATATATATATATATATATATATATATATATATATATATATATATATATATATATATATATATATTTGCAATTTAAAATTGAATATTGGTCTGGGAATTCTGCTCTGTATTTTCTACTGCAAAAGGGGCATGATCAATTGGCATAATTCGAATAATTCTGTACGCAATTGGATAGTCCTTAAACCAATAAGACCACAAGAGGCGTGATCAACAGGAAACAACCAAGGGGGTAATCTAGCGCTCGGAAAGCGTTCCACCCCTAGGGGCTGCCATTGCTAACCAAGCCATCACCTGCTGTTAGCATCCCATTGACTCCCATTCATTTTTGAGTCACTTTGACAGTGAATAACTTTACATCTGAGGCGTTTAAAGACTCCATTTGTCCATTGTTTATTTCTAAAGAAACACGACAATGTATAAAAGGCTCCATTACCTTGTATCTTACACTATCGCCCCGTAGAAGCTGTTTTTGTAAAAATAGGCTAACGATTGCGTCATAACCAACCCGACTCTGTCGCACAGTTGAGAAATTACCGTATAGACCTGAAGAGACGCTCGCAGGCAATCTTTTACTGTCTATGAGACAGTCGGGGGGACGTGGAGACATAAAGTCTGATAAAGTCAACGGGGAAGAATGAGGAGAAGCCCATAGTGAGCCAAAAGCAACGGGAGAAAATATTTAAACAACGTGATTCAGCTTTACTTTCCACAACTACTAGAAGACCTACAGCTGTCAGACAGGAGGCTCACGTCACATCTACGTCGTCAAGCTCAGTCTGAGCCTGCGCAGTTCGCTCAGCCATCAGGAAGTGAGTGCTCCTATACTGACATCACTTAACGCTGTAGAAGGCAATGGGATCGCTCCGTCCATTTCTTTTACTGTCTATGGAAACAACCCACTGCTTCTCTATCTGTCATCGTGTTAAACCTGCCAATAGCGCGCCAGGTGAATAAGCCAAGTCTGTGATTGGTTCCCGCAAAGTGTAACAAAGCAGTAGAAATGAATGTATGGGTTTCCAGACTGAGTTGCAGAGTGAAATCAAATCACTGGCAGATCAGGCTGGGTTTACACAGTCTAGTTTTTTACTGTCTTATTTTATCAAATAAACACACCCTTTTTGTGGTGGACAATTGATCATATTGGCTAGGCCAAAAATATGCAATAACATAACATTCCCTATGTGTATATATTCATATATCTATAAACAGTTTAACCATTTATAAACAATCTCAATGTTTTTCCCTCCTCTAGAAATTGGTACCGAAGTGTCCTCGGTCGCAGAAAAGAGAGGACACTGTTCTTCGAAAACATTTACGGCGCACAAGGTTAGGATTCCTACTGTGCACTAATTATTGTTTATGTCTGCATCAGTATGCTGGTGCAGTTTAGCTCTAGAAAGTAGCATTCACAGATGCTCTAGTTAAGCACTGCCAAATAACTTGATTGCTTACTGTATGAATAATGAATATGTATATTTTCATAAAATATGATTATGCCTTTTTAGATCTGTTTAATGACTTTACAAGTCCCAAAATAACATACAGTATGTCTTCTATTTAGTAATTAAGACGTTGTTATTATAGAAAGCTATGGTTTGAGTAACAAAGCCAGCCCAATTTCTGTTCAGAACCTGCCGAATTGTGTTCCAGGGTGAGGGGGTTGTGTTCTTCCACAGTAAAAATCTGTGGAATTCTGGGGGTAAAAATTGGAGATCCTAGGATAGGGTCGCTTCAGCCTGTGGACTAAAATAACCCGCGTCAACAGTGTAAAAGTAGCCCAATTCTGATAAAAAATCACAAATTTGGCAACACTGAGCCACTGTGACAACATTCCCTAGGTTTTTATTTGTATATAAAGAGCAATATCTTGCAATAAACCTCATCTCCCATTCCCTTTAAAAGCCAGTTGCGCTTACACCATGGCGGTTTCTCTATTAAAATTGTGAAATTTGCGAGCGGAAAGACAGAATGTATGCATGTTGTTCACCCGCCTATAGGTGCACATTACTAACACACTCTTTAAATAACGCAAAAATACTTTGCTGTTGATTTTAGACCAGGTTGTTGTTGGTCAAATGGCGTAGTCATTTTCAGTTGCCTCAAAATATCACCGCACCAACAATGCGCCTAAACAAATCTTGTTTTCAGACCAGCATGGGCGAACAAATGAGCGCGAGTGCATTTGCTATTTAAACAATGTGGCGCTGAACGTTTAGTATAATGTTTGAGTTTCATTTATCTGCACCAGCATAGCTGTGATTAATTGTAAATGCACATGTAACCAGTAATTTCAATGCTAATCTGTGTGTTCTTGCTGCAAGAACTATTATTATCATCTGTTCTTCCTCTCCACCCCATGCTCAGCGTCTTATGTGTCTTGTCCAACGGCTATGGTTTCAAACCTGGCAGGCATCACCAATGGCATTTTGTTTGTGGGAGAATTTAACAGTCTCACCACAGGCAACAGAGCTGTGTGTGTCTCTCTCTCTTCCTCTCCTCCTCTTTCTGTGCGTCACAAAATGGTTGACATTTATGACAGACACAACCATAGCCAAGCATGCTGAAATATTCATACTCATTCTCATGAAGATTGGCATTTTTGAAAGCAAAAATGCAATTATTGTGGCCGCATTCTGTGAAACAGTCACAAGAGGATGAGGTCACCGCTGTTGTGTATATCAAGGGTTTTGTTCAGTATTGCTTTAGTTATTTTGTTATTTTTACTTTTGGCCTTGATGAAATACGTAGCTGATGTACTAATTTTGAAAAAATACAGTTCTCATTGTTAATAGAGAGCTGCAAGAATTATGTATTTTGTTGGCCAACCCAGAAGTTTACATCACACAGGTTTCCTCGATTAAAAGAAGAAGAAAAAAAAGATTTTGAATTATTGCAGAATATAAGTAGCCTGGATGCCAGCCGAACTTAGCCCCGCCTACAACATTTGAGGTCGGGACTTTCAGTCTGGACTTGATCCGTTGTGGAGCAACTATGCTCGAACCAGGGCAGGCTTTATATGATGATGGAGAGTAATGGAAGCATTCACGTCACCAAAGAGCGCTTGGGTTGAATTTGTTCTAATCCTAAATGGAGAACTTGTTCGTACAGTATATGCGTTCACCTTTACTATTTCTCTCAAAAATTATGATTACTTACTTTCATCTCTCTCTTCGCTTCATAAAATTAAGGTTGAACCACTGGAGTCACATGGACTATTTTACTTATGTCTTTACTACCTTTCTGGGCCTTGAAAATGTAAATTAATTTACTGTCTTGGAGGGGTCAGAAAGCTCTAGGATTTCATTAAAAAATATCTTAGTTTGTGTTCCGAAGATGAACGAAGGTCTTACAGGTTTGGAAGGACATGAGGGTAATTAATGACAGAAATGTAGTTTTTGGGTGAACTAAACCTTTTAAGATTAATTTTATGTTTAATATCATTATATTTTTTTAAGGCAGATATAGCACATTCATTTATCTATTTTAATACGGCTCTGTTCTAATGAAAATTAACCATGGGTTTACTACAAATAAGCCCAAAAAACATGGTTATTGTAGTTCAACTATGGTAAACACTAAACGAGAAGATGAGAACTGGACTGCAGCAGGTTAGTTGGGAAATACATTTATTTATTATTCAGAATGCACATTTGCAAGGGAACATTTCAGCAGATTGAAGATATGAGATGTAGACGTCATCAGTTTCGAAATGCATACTACACAGAAACATACTCCTGCGCATTAAAGGAAGGACCTTCATTCTGCTGGATCAGTCTCACTCATACTTTCCTTTATTCTTGCGATGGGACCGAAAGTAGCGATACAGGGCTAAACTTACCGGATATAGGAAGTGTGATAAAGGTCTGACTTGGTTTAAGGGCCTATAAACCTGCGTCATATAGAGTTTAATGGCTGAACTTGATATTTTATAAATATATAATAAGAATAATAGTGGTCTCAAAAGCCAATCAGATGCTCTTATTTGAAGCATTCAAATTATTTCAAAAACAAATGTGTTTACAGGCAGCACATTCGTGCAGTGAAGCAGGGTTGTGGGTACTTTCACCTCCTTCTGAAGGAGGAGCAGGAAGAGCAGGAGGAGCAGCGGAGAGAGCTACAAAGGAGGGAGGAGTTGAGACGCACTGAACTACGACCTCCCAATCTCTTCGATTCAGATGATGACAGTGATATTGAGAGGTGCTAAGATGTGAGACAATTAGAAAAGTGATATTTTTATTATCTAGCATTGTTTTTGCAAGTGTAATAATTATATGCACAGTGGATTAAGGAAAATTGGGCCAAGAGGAAAGTCAAATAAAAAATAAAAAGGAAAATAAAATCATTGACTTATTTTAATTATGTATGATTTCTGATATTGCTATTATTTTGTCACAAATACGAAAAGCAGAAAAGAACAACATTTTGCCATTGACATACATTTGCACTTTACTACATCTACCATTTTTTCTCTCCACACCCACTAAACCAAACATGGCTGTTTTGTTAGGTGGTGTGATGTTGCGGAAACATCCTCCTCAGAATGGAAATCCAATAGGAGGAAAATGCGGGCTGCTCGTCCATTTACCCCTGTCTACAGATCTTTGATCTCAACACCTCCTCACCTACTTCCAGGGTAAAACCATTCAGCACCTCTTTCTTGTATTCTCTATTCTGCAGGTGTTTTTCTTCTTCTTCTTTACAAAAGATAACAGAAATTCATATTTGGATTTAGTTAAATGGCTACACGAACTGTGATTAGTCACTTTACATGCCAGTCAGGTAGTCTCTTGTTCAAAATAAGCTGCTTGAGTACCTGATTTAATGCCATAATTCAACAATCTGGCTACATTCCTGATAACTCTGGAGAGTCACATTTCCACACGGATGGTTGGAATACTAACACATAATGTCAGATAAACTCCCCGACATTAAAATTATGTTCACACAGACATAAAAATACATTAAAAAGAAGAAAAAAGGAAAATAATGAATTTCTCTGCTGGAATGAGCCACAGCAATCTGAGAGATTTCACTGTGAGGGTCTCAGCTTCCAGAAAAACAAAATTCATTCAACCATCAGTCTCGACCAGCAGGATAGAGCGATTACCCTCTGACTAGAAGGATCTAATGCAGCAAAATGAAAAGAAAAAATAAACATGGCTCATTTACAGTGTCTTTTGATGGAATATAATGTCATGCTGGAATCAAAGTACATCTTCGATGCATCATTACTCCTTTGATAACCTATTTGCATTTTCTGCCTGCACTTGAAAAACATTTTTAGTTTTGATGGGGACATGGTATTTATTCTGAAGTTACCGCAAGCGGCCTGTAAGGGGTGTACCGTAGGCTACTGGATCAGAAGGCTTGTCGATATCATTCATACGCAGGCAGTGCATGATTTACCTAGCGGTTGCTTTGCTAGGACGTGGCATTTTATTTAACACTTTGTTATCTAATGCAGTGACACTGATATTATCTTTAAAATGTATCTAAAAGTGTGCAGATAAATATTGTGGGGCCCTGTACTTCACACACACACTTCTGGTCTATGTCTGCTGGACGCTACTGCAATGATATACCATATTAAGTTTTCTCATTGATTATTTTGAACGTATAGACATATACTACCATTCAAAAATTTAGGGTCAGTATTTTTTCCCCCAAAAGAAATTGATAGTTTTGCATCACAGGAAAAATAAATGATATTTTAAAATGTATTAAAGTAGAAAACAATTATTTTTAATCGTTATTAATCGCATCCAAAATAAAAGGTTGTTTTTACATAATGTATGTGTGTACTGTGTATAATTATTATGTATATTTGTATACAGACATGTACATATAGGAAATATTTGCATGTCTATACTGTATATGTTTATATATCCATTATAAAATATTTTATATATAAATATAACACATTCTTCTTAAAAATATACATCCATGTGTGTGTGTATTTATATATACATAATAATTATACACAGTACTGTCACATGTATGTCTGTTACCACCATCATCCCTCATTAGTTTAGTCCAGTCCAGCTGTGTTTAATGAATTATCATCTGTGTCACCTGTCCCCCTCGTTATGTCTGTCATCAGTGTGTGTATTTAGTTCCTCAGTTTCACTCTGTCTTTGTCCGTTGACGTCTTATACACTTCTATGTACCATATTTTCCGGACTATAAGTCACACTTTTTTTCATAGTTTGGCTGGTCCTGCGACTTATAATCAGGTGTGACTTAAGCCGGGTGCACACTGTGTGATTTTGGCCACGATTTGGCCGTCTGGGACAAATTTAGCAAATCCTAAAAGATTCCTCTGATCCTAGGCTAAAATCTGACGTCTTTGGTCGTTAGTTTGACATGTTCACCGGCAGCCGATTAATGAGCGCTGCGATCAAATTTTACCTCAGACGAAATTCTGGCAGTGTCAGAAGATTTGGCACACAATCCTGCAGTGTGACGACTTCTACGACGACAGTCAAATATCTCCGTTTTTCAAGACAAACTATGACCAAAACGAGTACTAGAGATTTCTTTGTAGCCAGCATTTCAGTCCCGCGTGTAATGCAGCTCACTGTCACTGAACGCGTCATTCATTGATGATATAAAACTCCGGGTGAGTTTTCTTGCGCGCGTCCGTCTTTAGCGCGCCTTCACTATCGTGCAGTCTGACATTAATGACAACTGAGATCTTACAGTGTGACATGGCGATCATGTTCGTACAGTCTGACAAGGGACATTCGCAAAGGATTTTGAAAAATCGCACAGTGTGCAGGACCCTTTATATATCAAATTTAATTCATACTGACTGACAAGAATAAACATATAGTCGTGAGAGGGCGCTCTATGCTGCTCCTGTAGCCCACCCCAGAAAAAATAACTGAAAACAGAAAAAAAACTCTTAACTGAAATATTAACTTAAAGACAACAACTTAGAAAGACTGAACACAAACAAAATGCCCCCATAAAGAAAATCTTATTCTGCAAAATACAAACTGCATGTAGTAAAATATGCAGCGGAGAACGATTCACACAACGTTCATCACACGTGGCTGAGCCTCTCCGGGCAGAGAGTTCAAGCGTCTGTGGACTCGTTCCTTCAGCTCTGGCTATCTTGCTTTCAGTCCGCAAGTAGCTATCTTCTTTTTCTTCATTACAGTTAAAGTACCCTTTGCTTTTCGGCAGTCCCTTACAAGTTTATCACTCACTTCAAACTTTTTCTTCTGCTCGGTTATTTACAGTGAGCGGGCATGAGTGAGTGCACGCGAGCGGGTACTCGCATGCGTGCGCGGCTCCCGCTCTGCCCTAATGTGACTTATAGTCCAAAGCGACATATATGTTTTTTCCTCTTCATTACGCATTTTTTGACTGATGCGACTTATAGTCTGGAAAATACGGTATACACTTCTATGTATACCAGTGTGTGAGTATTCTTTGTAAGATTTGTATATTAAAGTCCTCTTCCAAGTTCTTCTTCGCCTTCGTGAGTTGTTTTCTACATTGGTTGTGGCAGATAGACGGCCCAAAAAAGTAAACTACATTTAGTGTTTGTAGGAGTTTATTTCCCCCCCATTTTCGTGTTCAGTGGGGTTGTCCGTTTTCACCCCTGTGTGCACCATGACCCTTCCAGCGGTCGAACTCATGTGCCTTGAGCAGGGAGAAAGCTCCCTCTAGAGACATTTAGAACTGTATTTGGATCTCGCCCATCAGACCACCTTCCTGGACGACTGCCTGTGCTCGTTCCTGTTTGTGGGTATCAACGCCGCCGCACGGGCACAGTTGTCCGGGGAGGGTCCTCAAGGGAGCTTTTCATCGTATGTGGAGTGGGTGCATGCATCCTGCAACTCACCGTTCACCATCGTGGATGCCACCAGCCCCACTCCTGATCCAGGACCTAGTCCAGTACCACCTCTCTGTGAGGAATGGCAGGATGTGCCACCGCAGACGTAGAGAAGACCTTGGCAGCGATGTCAGAGCCCGCACAGGAAGGAGCGAGGGATCCAGACATCTGAGGGGAACCCAAGCCTGAGGGGAACCCGTCTGACCAGGTCCTCGTGGATTTCAAGGGAATGGAGACAAGCCCCGCCCACCCTCCCGCCACTGAGAGTGAGTACTGCCGGAACATCATGGACAGTTTGTGTTTGTATGGAGAGACCAATTGCCTGTGGCCCCTCATCTCCCCAGAATCGGAATCTTCTTCGTCAGTTTTGTTAACACTACCCATCCTCCCTCTCCCACCACCTCACCAAACTGCCATCATCAACTAAATTCCTGTCACCAGTCTCTGTGTTCTTCAGTCTCCTCTTCATCCCTCAGCCACTCCTACAATCCAGTCATCGCTTCCTCCCATCAGTCCCTCAGCTTCACCTCAGCCTCCTCTCATTGGCGCGGCTATCCCTCGAACCCGCTGGGAGTCATCGATCGCTGGATATCTGAAGCCCATGGCTCCGCCTCCAGCCTCCGAGTGCTCCGCTCCACCTCGACCTGCCACCCTTGCTCCTGCGCCTTCACTCCTTCCTCCCTCGGCTCCAGCATTGACCATCGGCATCGCAGGGCTCCCTCGGTACGTCGGCTTCACCTGGGTCAGACATTGCCATGCCTCTGCTGCGGACTTGCGAACCGTTCGCTGTTCTCCGGCCCTCCACCCCTTCAGCTGCGACAAGCTCCGCCTTCCCTCAGGCTTCGCCTCCGCCCTCGATCGCTCCGGCTCCACCTCTGTCCTCCGGATCCCTGATTCCACCTCAGGGGGTCGTCGTTGAGGCTCCGTCGTGGCTGCCGAGGTCTTCGGTCTCGCTCCACCCCAACGGCTCTCAGTCTACGCAGTGGGCGTCACCTCCATCGTCATCGCCTCCAGTCTTCGCCAAGATGATGTCGTATATCACTCCACCATGGCTCCTCCCTCCTGCGACGCCGCCTTGGGCCATATTCCTGGCTGGGGCCTGGATCTCCATCTGGATGGCCCTGTTCAAGTCTATCCCATGGCTCCACCCACCTTCCGTTCCTCCCATCTTCCACTCCTCTTTGGACTGTTTTTCTTTGTTTTAGACTTTCTGTGTTTTCCTATTCTGTTTCCACGCCCTCCTCGGGAGCCCCCGCCATCCCTCCTCAGAGGTTCCGTTACTTATTATTTATTCATGACCCTTATATGGAGCGGGTGGTTGATTTATTATTTCACTTTTTAACTTTAGTAAGTGTGTAATGTTGCTGTTTGAGCATAAACAACATCTGCATAATTATGATGCTCAAAGTTCAAAGCAAAGGGACATATTTTCTTTTAAAGAAATCTCTTTTTAAGGACTACATCAAATGTCTGGTAGGGACTACACAAGTTTCCTCCTGGGTTAGTGACATCACTAACCCTGGCATTTACATAAACCCCACTCCTGGGAACACAAGAACAAAAGGGTTGAGGCAATGTTGAGAATTTATAGATTATTATGACAGAATATGCTAATCATTTACTTAATAGTTAACTCAACATCAGGTATATAAACTGCTGCTAACTGGAGTTCTTGAAGCTCCACCCCATGAGCAGCAGCTCATTTGCATTTAAGGGGACATGCATGACATTTACAAAAATGACACCCTCAAAAAGTGCTTTTGCTCACCCTCAAAAAGTGACAATTTTAACACGCTATAAAAATGATCTGTGGGGTATTTTGAGTTAATTTCACATCCACACTCTGGGGACATCAGAGACTTATTTTACATCTTGTAAAAATGGGGAATCAACCCATAATGCATCTCAATGTGGTTGTATTATGTAACAGCTATAAAATGAGAGTTTTGGGGCTTTTGAATTAAAGATCTTATTGTTGGCATCTTCCCTAAGTGCCTGGTCATATGTACTTGATATGGCAGATATAGCGATCCTGATCCATCACCTTTGTGTATTTAGGCCAGATATTTAACCCACGTATCACATTGTGGCTAACGAAACTGTATGGGTTGTGTGATGTCAAGAAGCTTGTTGTCTGCTAACAGTGAGTAGGTGGATGTCATTCACCGGAGGCCTGATTAAACATCTTAACCTTGAGGTTTGAACAGAAAGCAGAGAGCAAAGCGATGCCTCTACTTCTTTTTGAAAAGAAAGTGAGAGGAATTAATTTATACTGGGAGATGGCCTTGAAATGTTAGCTTGTAACAAATGAGCCAAAGCACAGTCTGGGTAACTGGCAAACTCTCTCTCTCTCTCTCTCTCTCTCTCTCTCTCTCTCTCTCTCTCTCTCTCTCTCTCTCTCTCTCTCTCTCTCTCTCTCTCTCTCTGTCTCTGTCTCTGTCTCTGTCTCTGTCTCTCTCTCTCTCTGTCTCTCTCTGTCTTAATCCTACGCACTCACTTTGTTTCTTATTTCATACCAGATTTTTATTTTAACTTAAAAAAGGAGATTAAACACTGAATCAATTAACATTGGATTTGATTCTCACCGTTTCCACAGATAATGCCACCAAAGTGTCTATAAGTGTGTTCACACAGGAGACACAAAACCTAAAAGAAATGTCTCTCATTAAAAACTCTGTCGATACCATAAAGAAGTCCTCACAAAAGCAACCGACTCACACACATATATATAGATTTCTTTATAAAAAATAATTGCTGGATGAAAGATTTGCCAGACAGCCTCAGTTTGCTGCTGTTTTGCTGTCAAGAGGGCTTTCAAGATAGACAAAGCTTTTGATTTGGTATCTGATGTGATTTGTACGTTGTGTTTAAAAATATATGAAAAGAAAGCTGTCAGAAAGGCTCTCTGTGGAATAGCATGCTTTAGGCCTTATATTGTACATCAGCTTGTAAACTAAGCAATTATGCAGGATTTCAAAACTGTTGACACAAGGTTACATGTTGCGCCTTGCAGGATAATTTCATTTGCATACTGGGGGTGTTTTTTATTGTTATTTTTTTAAATCTTATTATTCTTTATAAATATGATTTGCAGAATATATATAATTTTTTGTCTTGTCTTTTTTTCCTAGCGAGTGTGTGTATCGTCAGTTGTGCTGTTTGAATTGGCTGTTGGAGGCACTGACTCTGGAACGTTCTGGAAGATTTGAACCTGTTACTTCCTGCTGGGATGCCAAGTGAGTGAGAAAAATGAATAGAGGTTGTGTTCAACTTCTAGGACAAAGTAATTTTTTTAAGCTCTCCTCCGTTGCCCATTATTGCAGATGTAGACTACCATTCAGGGTCAGTTTGTGAATTATTTTCAGCATCAGTCTTCACATGATTCTTCAGAAATCATTCTGATGTGGTGCTTAATATGTTTGTTACAGTGGCCCAGTAGTGCAGCCGTACTAAATTTAACCGCAAAACACCTTGCCATTGCTCTATAGATTGGCCAGTCATACAAATATATAAACACAACGGTCAGTTTTAAGTGTGTAACCATTGTATATCAACATGAAATATCAATTCAAACTCACGCATTATAGCTGTATATTTATACTCTTGAACGTTTTTACTCGCGATCGAGGCACTTGATGCCCAAGGGAACGTCTGCCAATTCCACCATTGGTTGAAACGTATCATTTTATGAATTAAAATTACTTTTTTTGTTGTTGTTTAAATGTTCCAATGTTGTGCATTATTGAGTCCATTTTTTAGAATACAACAAAGCTGTGGAATTTGAACATGTCTGTTCTTTTTAATGTTGAAAGTAATTTTGAATTCATACAAATTATGTTTCAACTGCACGGTGGAATTGGCACACGGTGGAATTGGTTCCCTTTGGCATCAAGCACTGTGACAGCGTTTAAAAGTGTTTTCGAGTATAAATAGGCAGTTATAAATAAGACTGGCCAATCTATAGAGCAATGGCAAGGAAAACTAACTTTATTGCACTCCGAGAGCCCCCTCGTGGTCGGGAGCATTTCCGTTGTGTTGTGGCGATTTCTTTGCATTGTGGTTCAATTCCGTTGTGTTGTGGTGATTTCGTTGTGTTGTGCTTGTTTCCGTTGTGTTGTGGTGATTTCGTTGTGTTGTGCTTGTTTCCGTTGTGTTGTGGCGATTTCGTTGTGTTGTGCTTGTTTCCGTTGTGTTGTGGCAATTTTGCTGTGTTGTGGCTCGTTTCCGTTGGGTTGTGGTGATTTCTTTGCGTTTGTGGTTTAATTCCGTTGTGTTGCAGCGATTTCGTTGTGTTGTGGCTTGTTTCCGTTGTGTTGTGAAGATTTCGTTGTGTTGTGGTAATGTGGTTTAATTTAGTATGGCTGCACTACTGGGCCACCGTAGTTTGTGGAAAACGTGACACTTTTTTTCAGAAGTCTTAAGTATTAGAAATAGAAGCGTTTTTATTTTTATTTTTATTTTTACATGTCCGTCTCTTTGATCACTTTGGTTCCAAATCCTAAAGAAATGGTTTACCTAAAAAAATCTAAGCTAAAATCTTCTACATGCCTTCTGTTGTCTGATTGATAGTTTATAGTATATAGTTGATAGTATATAGTTTATTTAGTATAAGTATTTAAGTATTTATAAGTATTAGTATTTTATTTAAAATAATAATAAAAATGTTGTGATCTATATGTGTCTTTGCTGTGAAAAATCTACTGTTTTTCATAAAGTAAACGTAAGAATAACTTTTGATGTAATGAGTGGGAGACAGAGAAGTCAGACAGAGGAGAGGATCTAACTGTAGTGATAGGGGATTTCGAGAGCTGCTTCATGAAGCTTCGAAACCTTTACAAATCTTTTGTTTAGGATCAGTGGTTCAGAGCGTGTATCAAACTGCCAAACGTGATTTTGTGTAATTTTCACGTGTCATACTTCTATAATTTTCACATGCATTTTTGGCCTGAGTCTCAATAAGATTCCAGTGACAAGAAACTTGTCTGTCCACACCAGACACGACGCGACTACGAGATGCGACAAATCAATCGAAAGCCACAGCCAATCAGAACAGCGTGTGTGCAGGCTCTCGAGGCAAGTGTACATCACCAGAGTTTAATCTTGACGGCACTAGCAATGAAATGGATCAGTAGGCTACATAATCAAATACACAATTATTTCACAATTAAAACATTACTAAACATTACTGAGTTACTAAAACAATCTTTGTCATAGAATATACTTTCTTGTTCTTGTTTCTTGTTTCATTTTGTTCAATTTTAAGGTAGGAGGTGAATTATTAAAGTCACATGACACGCTTTTGACATCAAATAAAGCATACGTTACCTTTTCGAGATTATCATTGCCATGTTTTGTTTTTTTGTTTCAGAAACCGTTTATAAAATAGAATCATTGCAGCGTTGCGTCACGTGTAGGACAGGGTGCAACAGGCTTTAGAGTTGGCCTAATGTTTATTTGTATGTCTCTCAGTTATTCATTGTAATGCATTGTATTACGTTTTGCCTCTTCCAAATAAAAAATACAGAGCTTTGATTATAAAATTAATAATCATCTAAGCCATATTATTTGGAGCTATAGTGACAGCTGATATTTTTATGAATGCTTTATAAGTAGTTTGCTGTACTGTTCATTGATTTACATTACAAGCTGTCCGAAGATCTTACCTTTTGGCCATATAAATATCAACAAATGCACTAAATGTCATATTTTTGCTTAATTTTGGCCTCTGAATAGAATTTTGGTGCTTTTTTTTCCTTGCGTGTGAGCTCCATATTCTCCTATATTATACAAAATGAGATGTAACAACTATGATACTCAACAAAAACATATGCAAACTTTTTTGGTTGTTTGTTTAGAGGGTCAATAAACTGTTCCATTAAAAAAAAAAAAACATTGTCTTTCACATGTCAGGCTTTACAGAGTTAAAATGGAAGATGTATACAGAAAAAGAAGGTGGTTCTTGGACTGGCAAGTGTAGGTTTTGGTCTTAAAGTTAGGATTTGGACTGGATCTGGGCCTTGAAGGGTCAAGTATTGATCTGGGATCTGATCTCATTCCAACTATGAAACAGGAGGAGACTTCTTCTCACTTCCCCATATGTATTTAAAGGCACATTGTAAAGCACAACAGTTCCTGTAGCTCTGATTCCTGACCACATCAAAATTGAATTATGAATTTAATTTATAACTGGTTACTAATTCTCATTACATTCATGCAGCAGCAAACCTTCACAAGAATAAAACCTTAGTCAAAATAAAGTGAATAGATTTAAAATAAATTCAACAAATTAAAACTTTTGTTGTCATAATTAAACAGGCTAATAATGCTCTCATTGGCCCTCATTTATCAAAAGTACACCAAATTTCCGGCGTACACCTTGCGTACACCCAAACCCACGGTGACTTTGAGATTTATCAATATGGACGTTGGCGTACGGCACGCTCAAATCCTACGCCAGCTCAGGTGTACGCACGTTTGAGTTAGTGGGAAAATGCGCAGAAAACAATTCCTAACACCACAAAACGCCCTGACAAGATATGCTATATGAACCACTGTTAAAAACCACAACAACAACATTCAGTGTTTATTTTTGTGCAACATGAACGTCAATGTTTAATTTTTGTGACTTTACCAAAGCGTTTGATTTGTAGGCATATGTATTCCTCCAGTCGCGAACCTGTGCGCTTTATCTGACGTTTCAGGCCCGCCTGGCCCGGCAGCTGCGCACGGACTGGGACTAAAATAATTCAGACTGACAAAATAATAAAAATGACCTTCTTCTTTTAAATAATAATAAAATCAATAAAAACGACATTCTTCTTCTAAATAACAAGTGTCATTAAGAATAATAATCATAATAATAAGAAGAAGAATCTTACAAATTGTCATGTAATTATTAATGTGAATGAATGGTAGTACTCCACATCACATCATCATCACTATTGTACACCCCAATACATGTGCCGTGATACGAAATGAAATGCTAATTTTTTCTAAACGTGCTGTAAAATAATGCATTGTGATGGTAATTTATCATCCAAACAGCTTTAAACTGCTGGAGTGCACTTCTCAACCTCCACACTATTAACAGTACTCGTTATTTGTGTCCATATTTTGTTTTTGTGGGTGCCTTTATTCCCACTCTTTAAACTCCCAAATAAAACAATTTCGGGTTTTTTTTCCACTTCCCTGGTGATGGTCTCGATGGGTGCGTCTCAGTCATCTCACTAGTCCACTAGTCAGGGCACTGATTAGGACATAAGTCAATGGGCTGACTCCCTGATCAGTGCCCTGACTACTGAACTAGTGAGATGATTGAGACGCACCCATCGAGACCATCGCCCGATCTCCACGTCGGAGAAGTTTCGCTTCTTTGCCGTCTTCTGTTTGTCCATGGCGTAAAATGAGGGCGTGGGGGAGGCGGAGACTTGAATATATAGAGGCGTGTTATTCTAATGACGATCGTTTCCAGCCGCCGCATTTATCAAGGGCAAGTATTGCGTACACCTGGATTGCAGAGGTACGCACAGCTTCATAAATCAGGCGTTGAGAGGAGTGTAAGCATAATCTTACGCCAACGCCAACATATACGCCCGTTTCTACGCAAGACTGATAAATGAGGGCCATTGTGTTGGTGAAATTTTTACTGACATCCATGCAGAATGACAGACCATCCAATTCATGGATTTTACTGAGTATTTCAAGGAATAATTGCCTTGCATTGAATCACATGAGTAACACATAAGTGATGGCCAAGTATGGCAAATCATACACACACACACACACACACACACACACACACACACAGCAAACCATGGACACTCACCCAAAAGCAGTGGGCAGCCATTTTTGCTATGGCGCCTGGGGAGCAATTGGGGGTTAAGAGCCTTGCTCAGGGGTACCTCAGTCATTTGGTATTCTGGTATTGAGAATCAAATCCGCAACCTTCAGGTTACCAGTCTGACTGTCAAACCCTTAGGCCACGACTGCCCATCACGTAGTCTAAGACTAAACTCATTAAGATAACGTCCTGACAGGAATCTGATGTGCTTTGGATTTTAAAGCAGCGAATGTGTATGTGAGCGTGTGGACTGTGGACTGTGGACAGAAAAATATTTTGCTTTGTAGGTCAGATTAAATAATATGTTGCCATTAAAGGTCAAAAAGTAGAATTGAATTACTTTGTGGTTCACATGCAGTTGTTCTGTCCAGGCAAACTGCTTTTAGTTGGTTGATTTGTCATTTAACAGCCATGTTTTACTCTTTGCATCTTCTAGAATACTTTCTACATTGGCATCCCCACTGGATAAAACTTGGAACAAAAGTTATCTGGCTTGCTCAAGGGCACAACTGTGTTCTAGTTCTTAAACTGCCTGTTTCAGGTTTGAACCGGCAATCTTAAAATTACTAGCATAGAGCCTTTCATTAGGCCACGTGGTATTTTGTGAGGATTGTATGTGTGGTATACATTAGATATTTCAGTTTTTGGTCAGCTGTATTTTTTTTCAGTTGTTTGTGAGAAAACATTGAAAATAAAATGATATAGCTTCAAGCCCACTAGTCAACAAGTCTCTTTAAAGGGCACATTCTATGCAAAATTCACTTTTTTAGTTTAAAGTTTAAACATAGATGTGTGTTGGCAGTGTGTGCACACAACCACCCTATAATGGTAAAAATCCACCCACTCCTTTCTTTTTAATCCCCATAAATTATAAGCAGTGTCTCAGTTTGCAGATTCCTGAAGACTCCGCCCTCTGGGCCGGGAGAAGCAACTCATTTGCATTTAAAGGAGACATACAGAAAACAGCAACAAAAAAAATTTAACGTAAAACTTGCATTTTCAAAATGGTATATTAAATGATCTGTCAGGAATTTTGATCTGAAACCCTTTAAGAGCATAATTTAACTAGGCCTACTTTTCCACCAAATTTAAACAGTATTTTGAAACGGATGCATTGCAATACATCAAATATTATTTATTGATGATTATTAAAGGATTAATTAATTAATTAATGTGACAGTTACAAAATATTTTTATTTAAAATAAATGCTGTTCTTTTTAACTTCGTCCTGGAAAAAAAGTATATTTTTCTCTTTTTTTGTATAATTTATTTAATTAGATTTGTTAAAAAAAAAAAAAATAATAATATATATATATATATATATATATATATATATATATTTATTTATTTATTTATTTTTAACAAATCTAATTAAATAAATTATACAAAAAAAAGAGAAAAATATACCATTTCACTATTTCCATGTCACTATATATATATGTACCTACCTTCATATTTTAGATTTGAAATTATCTAGTATACAGATAGTGACATGGAAATTCATAGAGGAACCACAAAAGGATAGTAGAAGTATGTTGTTATCTTATATCATCTTCTTGCATCTCATTTTATGTTGCCTATTTATTAAATCCGGTTTTGTTGTCTATTTAATATCACACTTAATATTGTTAATTACATTATACCACTCTGGAATAAAATAAGAGACCACTTAACATTGATTTCTCAAAAAGTGAATAAATAAATGTGTATATATATATATATATATATATATATATATATATATATATATATATATATATATATATATATATATATATATATATAAAACACACACACTTGTGTATATATATATATATATATTTTTATTTTTATTTTATTTTTTATATATATATATAATATATACACGTGTGTGTGTGTGTGTGTTTTATACTGTTCAAAATATTTTTGAAAGGATGCATTGAAAGTGACAGTTAATATTTATTTTTACTAAAAATGATGTTTACTCAAAAATATTTAGCTTCAAGTAGGGCTGGACGATTAATCGAAAAGTAATCAAAACCGATTACCACGTGTTTAGTCACGTCATGTGATTCCTCCCCTTCCAGTCAGCGAGATCACTTTAGTTTGCATCCTCACGAAAGTGTGTCAAGTGTGTGAGTTTAAACTTAAAGGGTTAGTTCACCCAAAAATGAAATGTATGTCATTAAAGGGGGGGTGAAACACTCAGTTTCAGTCAATCTCATGTCAATCTTGAGTACCTATAGAGTAGTATTGCATCCTTCATATCTCCGAAAAGTCTTTAGTTTTATCATATTTATAAAAGAAATATAGGCTGTACCGAGTCTTTCCGGAAAAAACAGAGCGCCTGGAGGCGTATCGTGTGGGCGGAGCTAAAGAATGACAAGCGCGCAAAGCGGTGACGTCCTCAAGCGTGGAGAAACCCATCTATCTCACCTAATACAGATAATGATCCAGAATCAAATCTGAGAGAGAAATAAATTGAACAGGAGAAACGGCAACATCAGGACGTCCGTCTCTGTGGTATGTAAGTTACTGTATTTAATGGCCTCTCCACATTTCTGTGTGTTTACTCGCAGTGTATGAGGACATGATTCGGTTTATGGACTATTGTATGCGACTAGACCTTAGAAGTAGCAAGCAAAACGGTTTTGCACGTCAGAATACTGTAACGTTATACAGAGAACAACAATGGAGTCCGTTAGCGCATTTGAATGACGAAGCACGCGATCCTGTCGTTTACTGATGTTTACTCATGCGTCCATAGCCAAAAGCAGAGACATTTGAAGCAGTTTAAGTTAACTCACCGGCTGCTTCCAAAGCAGGACCGAAGCTTTATCGCTGGGACTGCTCCGTCAAAAACACACTTCTTTGGTATGATTTGGTAAAGTCCTGACAGCAGTGGCGTGTAAATCCATTTTGAGATGCAACTGAAACGATGTTGTGAAGCTTCCCGTCATTTCTGCGTTCAAATCGGTTCAAATGCAGCGCTGCCTTCCCGGAATGCTGTGCTGAAGCGTTGAAGTCGCTCGACGTCACCCATAGGAATAAAGAGAAGAGCGGCGCCACATAAGTGTTCACGGACGACTGGATCTGCATCCGAGAGACTGTTTACGGCATGCTCTAGTCATGCGCGCGCGCACCCTACCGGGAGAAGAGCCTGTACAGCCCATACAAGGACCTTCCGCTCTTATTAACGTCAAGTAGAACCATACTCGAAAAAAACTCGCCGAAACTTGTGAGAAACCGGAAGGAGTATTTTTGACACAGAAATACTCCATCAAACGTCCAACATTAGTTTTTGAAACTTTGTCTATGTTTAGGATGGGAATCCAAGTCTTTAACAGTGTAAAAAGCTCAGTATGCATGAAACAGCATTTCACCCCCCCCTTTAATGACTCACCCTAATGTTGTTTCCACACCCGTAAGACCTCCGTTCATCTTCAGAACACAGTTTAAGATATTTCATATTTTAGTCCCAGAGCATATGCAGTCAATGCACACTATACTGTCCATGTCCAGAAAGGGAATAAAAACATCATCAGAGTAGTCCATATGTGACATCAGTTAGTTAGAATCTCTTGAAGCATTGAAAGATTCGGATCGCCAATGTCACGTGATTTCAGCAGTTTGGAGGTTTTATGCAATCCGAACTGGTGAAATCATGTGACATTAAGGATCCGAATCATTGATTGATTCACACCGTTTGAATCTTGCGGAAGAGAAGACAATGCTGAATAAAGTCATAGTTTTTGATATTTTGGACCAAAATGTATTTTCGATGCTTTAAGAGATTCTAATCAACTTTTCAACAAGATTCTTTGATGATGTTTTTATTCCCTGTCTGGACATGGACAGTATAGTGTGCATAAACTGCATATGCTCTAGGATAAAATTTAAAATATCTTAGTGTTACTTCAGCGATTAGCATATGGCTTTGTATCCGTAGAAACCCTGGAGTATATTCAAATGATCGTGCTCCCCCCTCTTATATCCCCCTGAGACGAGAGATTTATGCATTTTATTTTAGGAAAAATTCCTCTCGTGATGCAAATTGACAATATTTGCGTCATCTTTGGAATGTTTGCCCAGAGGCTAAAGACTACAGCCAGCAGAGGGAGCCATTTCCGCATGTTTTCAACCTGCACATGGGGAATGGGAGATCTCACTTACAGCACAGCTCAGCTACAGGCATTGATTTAAACGGATGCTGAGCAATGTATGTGTTTTAACTTCTCAAATTAATTTCTATGAAAGTTAAGCTTCCAAAGGCATGAACTGAAACGCGCCAGACTGAACACGCGTTGTGAATGTATGCCGCGAATGTGGTCGCGATTACCTCAGCTCTCATCACGAGAGCTCATCAGCTCATTTATGATGTTAAATGTAATCTGACTCCTAATCTGGGTTAGTGCTGTGAGACTCACGCGGCGGCTCGATCGTAATATTGAACACACACATTCAGTATTTAATTGTACTTTCTGAACTCAGTCACTGTAATCCAGTAGCGGTGGCTTTGGGAATGGCCTCACAGGGCAGCGAAGCATTCTGGGAATTGTAGTCTTTCACCCCCATGAGACAAAAATACATTTTCTGTCTTTTCTCAGTCTAGAAGGCACCAAATTCAAAAATAATTTCACATTTCTACTACATTAATGACCCAGTTTAAATACAGATTCATCTTCCCAGCGCTGAAGTACCCCTTTAAACTGTGTTCCGAAGATGAACGGAGGTCTTACGGGTGTGGAACAACATTAGGGTGAGTCACTAATGACATCAATTTCATTTTTGGGTGAACTAACCCTTTAAAGGCTTGCCAGTTTGAACATTCAAGCCATTTTACACCATTCAAGAAAAACAATATAGAAAAGATTGCACTCCAGTGCTCGTGAGCTGTTTTCTGTGACAGAGAGCTGAGCCGCGTTATGTCTAGGACAACGCGCAAGGCTTGCTAGTTTTAACATTCAATTGATTTTAGACCATTGGATGTATCATTATATTGAACATATCATTATATTGAATGCTAGATATATAATGTGGCACAAACAGACACTAATACAGAGAAGATCACGCTGGCACAGAAACATTCAGGAATGCAGAATCGTATTGTCAAGGCTCTCCTAAAGTAGCTGAGAAACATTTAGGTTACGTATGGTAACCCTTGCTCCCTGAAGGAAGGAACGGAGACGCACGTCGGACGTCACTGACTCAAAGGGAACTCAACGGTTATAGCATAGCCTTTTTTCTACTTCTGAGGTAGCTACAACACACAGCTTCACAATTAATACAGAGACGTATGACTAATTCACACACACAGTATCTCTCTTATTAATGCATTGAAAAAAAATGTCCTGTACTTTGCTAAATGTATCTGTATCTGATTTTTAATGAGTAGAAATGTTATGACCCATAGACAAAATAACTGCTGAAAATGAGCTGTGATGTCAGAGCAATATGACATTTGCCATTTAGTTTCCTTTAATTATTTTAAAATTACAAAGATAAGAAATACACTCTTTCTTTAGAAAAAATATCCCAACTTTAATAGTTCTTTAATAGCAAATTTACTGTACAAACCTTGTCAGTTAACTATAAAGGGCAAAATAAATAAAAATCATTAATCATAACCAAGGTAAAATTTAATGCAATTAATCAAGATTTTAATATTAAGTCATATCGTACAGCCCTAGCTTCAAGCCCAATTGTCAACAAGATTTTTAAACAGAGTAATTTAACCGTTTGTCCACCAAGTTGAAACAGACATTTTTGAAACCGCAGATTGTACGGTTTCAAAATTGTAGATTGTAAATTGTAGATTGTAATAATATTTTACAATATTACTGCATTTTTTTTAATCAAATAAATGCAGCTTTGGTAAGCATACAAGACCATTAAAGAAATCTTATAGACGCAAATTGTTGAATTGCAGTGTACATTAAAGTATATAGCTGGCTAGCCTAGGGGTTTAAAATCACTAAGCTCAACTTCAGTAGTAACAGAGACACTTGCCTTAGCCATCACAACTAATGAGAGCTTACAGGAACAACAACAAACTGGAACAAGGATCAGAGTTAATGGAGAAATGATGAAACCTTCAAATTTAGGTGGTGTTAAAAGGGATACGATGGAAAAAAGAGAGACAGAGCAGGGGAGAGAATTTAATCCTTCATCTCCTGGAGCTACAGGTTGGTGCTAGTGAAGGACGGAGAGAGGGAGGCCAAGACAAATGGAAAAAGAGGGAGAGAGATTGTAAGAAGCGTCTCCCAGAAGAGCCTGGAGGGGCTCCTACCATCCCAGAATCCAATTTCCAATAAAGTGAAGCTTTATGGGAAAACGGTACAGCACGGCAGAGAGCAGATATTACAAAAAATAATGAAACTTTATCAGCCGCCGTTAAGACCTAAGCCGAGAGGAGAGAGAGCTTGAGATGTGCGCACTTGTTTTGCTCCATACTTCTATTTCTTTCTGTCCTCTCAAGGTGACATGTTTTTGATAATACTCCAGGTTTGGTGAGCACATTATGAAGAGATCACGCAAATAATTAATATGTCAAGAAATTTTGTACGTCTCTTTATCTGCCTCTGTCCTTCTCTCTCTCTCTCTCTCTCTCTCTCTCTCTCTCTCTCTCTCTCTCTCTCTCTCTCTCTCTCTCTCTCTCTCTCTCTCTCTCTCTCTCTCTCTCTCTCTCTCTCTCTCTCTCTCTCTCTCTCTCTCTCTCTCTCTCTCTCTCTCTCTATCTTTCAGGGACCCTGGAAGGAGCAGAACCACAATAAAGCGGCTGAATAAGGAAAAGGCAATAGAGGCCAAGTGGGAACATTTTATCGCCCAGCTAAAGGTTTTCTCTTCCAAATCGTCTTTCTCGCTGGAATGTTTGAGTTGCTTCAGTTCCACTGAAGCTCTGTGAAGCAATGTGTTCTCCTCAAGCACGCCGGTGGGGTTTAGACATGTGTGCCACATTAGTTGCTTTCTGGAAGACACTGTAAATAAGCAAAGGGCTAATTAAACTGACTGCAGGAAGAAACTTGTTCAAACACCCATTTCGCACAACAATTATGTGGGGTGGCTTAAAGGGATAGTTCACCCAAAAATGAAAATTGTGTCATCATTTGCTTACCCTCATGTCACTCCAAACTTTTATGAGTTTCTTTCTTCTGTAGAACACAGAAGATTATATTTTTGAAGAATGTTGGTAACCAGATAAGTTAGCCATTGATTCCCACTGGGGAAAAATGGCTACCGTCAATTGATCAGCAAAGCAATATCAGTTACAAACATTTTTCAAAATTTCTTCTTCTGTGTTCAACAAAAGAAAGAAACTCATTCAGGTTTGGAACAACGTTAAGAGGACACAATCCCCTAATAAATTACACAATCTATTAAACTGAACTATCCCGTTAATGGCTGAAATACTAGCATGCTGCATGGTATACACTCTATAATAATGATAAATAATGTGTGGGAAAAAGATAGTATTGAAACATTTAAAAGCTGTTTCAAAGCAACTTTACATAGAAAAATGAAAAGATTATAAAACAAATTAAATTTCAGCTGTAAAGCAGCTCTGCAGATGATAAGTGTTTTCAGCTCAATTTAGTTCAGTACCTGTACATTTTGCAAATTTCATTAATCGTCAAAAAAATTCAGATAGAAGCATTTTTGGATGCTTTTTTGTACTTTTTTTTTATTGGTGCCTCATCATTGACTAACCTTCCCTTATGTCATTCCATATCCGTAAGACATTCGTTCATCTTCAGAACACTTCACCTTCCTCTCCCAGCATTGACAGCTAAGCAACTTCCACTTTGATGGTCAAAAACATCATAAAGAGATTATAATCAAAATGAATTGAGCGATTTAGTCCTAATGAGATTTCTTTGGAAGAGACTTTATCGCTTTATAACAGATTTAATTTAGGCTTTATTAACATAAACATTCATGAACTCACACATCAGATATGGTAAACAGAAGCTCAAGCATGTTCTCTTGATGTTCGTGAGCCAATGAGGTTCATTCTCATGTGTTACACAGCACGTTTGAGCTTCCACAAGAACCAATGAGGTTCATTCTCATGTGTTACACAGTATCTTTAAGCTTCTGCAAGAACCAATGAGCGTTATTCTTGTGTGTTACGCAGCATGTTTGAGCTTCCTCAAGAACTAATAAGGTGGTTTGTTCTTGTACATCAAACAGGTTCGGTTGAGTTTCTGTTTCTGTTCGCTGAGCATTGTTTAAATATGAATAAAAGCCTAAATTCAATCTCTTCATAATATAAAGCTTTTAAGTAATCTTTTTAAAATGTTGCCTCGACATGTTTTCACAAGATCATTTTTTTTCTCTCCTTGCCTTGTCAACAGGCACGGCATCTCACATCTAAGCCATTACGTGTTTCTTCAGGGAGTCATCTGACCTGGAAGACCTCCACTCTCAGAGTGGTTTCCTCCTCAGTAACAGGGTCATCCGTTGGTAGCTTGTTGTCTTTGGCAACGGCTCTAGAGCACACCGGTGATGAGCCTGTTTACACCAAGAGGATCGAGACTCTGAGCGTACAAGAATCCGACCCTGATTCTTCAACCTCAGAAAGTAGGTCACAATGGTCAACAGTCAATAATAAATCTTTCTGATTTACATGAGCTCTTCATAGTTCCATGATATTTTAAGCAGTTAAGGCATACAAGAAGACGTCACAGTTTGACTGTTTTATAGACATATTTGGAATGTTTTCTAAATAATTTCTAGTACCACAATCTATGGTTTGTTGTTGACTGCCAAAGTCAATTTTGAGTTTGTAGAAACCTAAGTCTTGCTATCAAGTGGACATGCATCACAAATAAATTATGACCATAATATTTACATAACATAACATTTAATACATTGAACTGTACTTGAGTCTAGTTATAAAGATTTTATCTTATAAAATGGATAGTTTTGGGTTTAAATTCTGATTAAGCTGTTTATAAAATACCCATCTTCAAAAGTCTACTGTTCAAAAGTTTAGGGTCAGTAAGATTTGTTGTTGTTGAAGAAATGAATACTGTTATTCAGCAAGGACACTTTAAATCTTACAAAATAATTATATTTTTAAAGGGGTGATGAACTGAGAAATCAACTTTCCCTTGAGCTTTTCATATATATAAAAGGTCATGGTAATATAAGAATATCCTGCAAGTTTCAGAGCTGAAAACTTCCTTGTTAGTCAAAGAAAAGCTTTTATAGACACCAGGCCCAGAAAATGATCTTGTGCATATCTATACGTCATCGTGCAACAAAACACCGCCTCTACAGAATAATAAGTACGTGTAGTTCAGTAGCCCCGCCCACCGACTCATGGAGCTATTCGTATCCTGCTAGAATACGGTGCAACAACAAGAACGGTGCAACACACTTATGTGAGTAAAACATCTTTTTTATATGTAATAGTAGTAGCTATGTGTGTTCCAGCCGGGCTACCAAAACATAAGCCTGTGTGTGTGTGTGTGTGTGTGTGTGTGTGTGTGTGTGTGCGTGTGCGTGTGCGTGTGCGTGTGCGCGTGTGCGTGTGTGAACTGTGCATGTAGTTTCCATCTTATATCCACCAATCGGGCGAGTAATACAAAAATAATATTCCAGTCAATCGTAGGTGGATGAGAAATAAATCATTGTGTTTGTTTGATAAAGATCCCTGTGATCGAGAGAATCATTCCGGTTGCCGCTTTCAAAACAATACCTCCCTCATGTGAACTCAACTGACAGGGGAGCTTAAGCTCTTTAAAACTCTGCAAATCTGTGGGCATTTATTTCCAAGTCTCCAGTCCGGCACGCCCATCAAAACCCAGCATTCAGAGGAGAGCCTCAAAACCAGTGTAGATAATAGCCTATTACTTAATTACCTATTACATAATTATGATGTTTTTGAATGTAAAAACCACACAAACGTCATTAGTTGAATTAAAAAAAAAAAAGCCAGATCATGACACCTTTCATCATTGGTTAAGCCGGGATATAACCTTTCCCATCCCATAACAACTGTCAACTTGTTTGCAACATTTTCTGCTGTTTTACCCTGTGTGAAAATAACTCATCGGCATACATTAAGATGTTACATTGTTCACAAAGAGTGGGCAAATTATTAATGTACATGCTAAAGAGAATTGGGCCCAATATAGACCCCTGTGGAACTCCAGGTGATAGACAATGAATTAGATTTATGATTGTCAGTACTGAAAACAAAATGTAATATTTTTCAAAAGACTTTTGAATGGTAGTGTATAACCAGAGACGTTATACATGTATAAGTCGTTCCACCTCAAAAGTTAGAAAAAGTAACTAAAATAATTGTTTGAAATTAAAAACAAAAATAGTTATCACACATTTAAACACTCAGCTTGCTCCATAGGCTGCCATTTTGAGCGCTGCCAAAACACTTGGGGACAAAAAAAAAAAGATTATATTCTGAAGCAATTTACAACACAACACAGATGCTGTGAAATTGATACAGATAAACACACTCATTGATTCACAGCCTGAGTGACTTTCGTTGGTGTCTGGTTCTAGATGGGTGGAGCACAAAACGAGTGTTATCTGTTTTCCATCTAACTGCCAACTGAACTGTCACTTGCCTTGCTCACACAATCACATGTAGCACATTGTCATGGCAACAGTGCATGCCATCATCATCATCATCATCATGCACTTCAGTGCTGTGCTGTTTGGTTCACAGGGCAAAGACAAAAAATCCATCAGATTTGGATTTTAGGTTTGATGTTAGGCATGCTGATTTTAGGCACATTTAGGGAAGCTATTTGGTGTGGATGATAGCTTCATTTCTATACCCTGTGATTCGTTTTGTGAGTGCAAATCTTTCTCTCCTCTCTGTGCTCTCACTGACAATGAATCTTTGAAGAAACCTTCCCTGGGTTTTAAAATGCATACTTCTGCTGCGCTGTAGCTGTTTGGACCCCACCGTGTGACAGGGGCCAAATGCACACGATAGGTGTCCTGCATTTTTGCCTGAAGATTCTGTAAACCCCACAGAGTAGATCAGAGAGAAGTACTGAATCCTGATGAAAGCTTTGGCTCTACGAAACTGCCTTTGTTTTCTCACAGTCATTACTGTTTATGTCGTTCCCAGTAAAAGGAATCAAAAGGCCTAATAAAGCCTCTTTGGTTTGTGACTAATCCAGACGTTTTAAGAGTGAAATCCAGGAGCTGGACTCTGAAGATATCCCTCTTTACTGGAGTTGTATTGTTACCAGTTTAATTGGTTTTGGGATAAAGCCTGCTGTATGAGAATGTATTTGAGAATAATCAGTGATGGGAAGAATCAGCGTGAACATTCATTATTTATTATGTAAGCTTATATAGACATGATTAATCTCCCAATTTAATAAGTCTATATATTATTAATAGATAATAAATCCAAAGGACTGAAAATGACATCGATATAGTTTGTATTTATGAGGCATGAAACCAGCCAATTTATTCAAGAGTTATGTCTTTTTTCATCTGTCTCCAACAGCTTCCTAGTTTATTTTATGTAATAGAAAAATCATTTTTTACTCAAGATTTATGTTTCGTCTCAGTTAATGAAGTGTTGTGTTTGAGGGAGATGATATTTTCATGGTGATAAATCTATTTGAATGCTTATTAGATGAATATAGAGACTGAATGTTAATTTTTGCTGTCATCTTCTGTTTACGTAGAGGCGGGCAACAATTTTAGTGGGTGAAATTTCAGTTGCCCAGCAGAGGGCGTGCTTGGATCATTTACACATCTATGCCCCTTTTAGTTAAAAAAAAAAAAAAGTTATGTTAAAATGTATGTTTTTATCTAGTCTAAAAATTGCCATGACTGGGCATGACTGCTTCTTGTAAAAAAAACAACAACAAAAAACAACAACAACAAAAAACATGTCTATGAATATAACTTGTGTTTATATGTGTCTGTTTCAGATCTCCAGAATTTCCTTCAAGAATTGTACCTGAGTGTTTTTAAAACCTGCTGTAATTCTAATAACCAACTTGCCTCTGCTTCAGACAGGTAAACACTATTATTATAATATATATAAAGACTATATTAAGGGACACCAGTCACATGTAATTTGTTTAAAGGCACAATATGTAAGATTTTTGAATTAAAATATATGTTGTTATAATATATATATATATATATATATATATATATATATATATATATATATATATATATATATATATATATATATATATATATATATATATATATATATAATTTGACTTGTGTCCCAGACGTTTCCAAGAATGTTTAGATCAAGAGAAATAAGCCTTTTTTTCCAGGACACAGATGTGCGATATCTGGTTTTATTTTGTAGAAACTATGGAAACGCCAGAGACGCTTTAATATATTATGTGTTTAATTAGACAGCTGAGAATCTGTCTGGATACATTTATAGACCGAAAATTAACCATTGCTATATAGCTCAACACGTTTAGTCTTATTGTTTGAATCTCATTTTCCTGATTTACCATTACCATGTTTTACAATGACTAATATTGATCTAGCTTATTGCAGTGTGCAACAAGTGTCTCAAACGCACAGTAACGTTGGTACATCGTTTTCCACACGCTCAAATATATCTAATATGATAAAGCAGCGCTGTGTTACCCATTCGCTGGACTGGAAAAAGGAGAAGTGGCGAATGTAGCAAAACAAAATCTCCACTGCTCTTGAGACGTGTCTGCATCCGAAAACCTACGCAGCTGACTTGTTGCCTCGCTGCCTTATAAGACAATAACTTGTAAGGGTGAGTGTTTGTGCATCAAAGCACCTCACAAAACTGATTTCGAATAGACTAATGAGGCAGTGTAACAGTTTAATGATCTACGGCAAAACAGAGCAAGCTTTGGTGAGAACTAAACAAATATTTCATTACTAGTAAATTTTCATTGATCACTCCAGCGCCCATGTTGAGATACCACTGCACTCTGCCCTGCTCTGCTTCATACTACAGAAATGTTAATAATCACATCTATGAACATGATTTCTGCCCGAGTCCCGTCCCAGTTCTTTTCCAGTGTTGAAGATGACATCTCCCATGAATCCTCGTTCAATCTCGGCATCATCAAGCAAACTTTACGCCGTTGTTTTTAATAGGCGAAAAACAGCTCAAAACTACATTATGTGCCTTTAAACTTAATGTATATCTAATATTTAGAAATTGTTAATTTAATAATAGCTTGTGTGATTGCAGTCTTCCTTACAGATGTCTGTAGTTTTGCTGGTTATCATCTGATCATGTGATGAACACGATAGCCCCTGATTGCTGTGATGAGTTTATTGTGGGATTTCATGTGACCACTTGTCTCCATTATGATACAGCAATACAGTCAAAGTCCATCCTGAGGTCAAGCAAAACACAAATGGAGAGAAGACAGAGTCTCAGAGAGTGAAGAGGTTTGTTTGCTTTTCCCACAATTTCCGTATTATGATCTGGCCATTTTAGCCCACGTGTTATTAAAGTGGAATCAGACATAAAGGTGTGACCTAATACTTAAAAATTTTAAATTTAACAAAGCATTAGAGCTTAATTCCTCTTAATTAAAGGAACTGTATGTAAGAAATGTATTTCGATTAATCATAAAATGGCCCTGATATGCCACTAGACATTAAGAAATCATGTTAATTTCAAATACATATATCACTGACAACAGTAGTCCAGCCAGGATATTGTCATTTAAAAGTTGTTGTTGCAGCCCTCAACTGACGTTGATGTTGACATGTTGTGTTTAGGCTTGAAGCTCCACCCTCCACCTATCGAACAATCACAAAGTCAGTAGTGTTTCAGCATCTAGGTTGCCAGATCTGCTCTAGTTACCACAGCTGCAGATACAAACATCCCCGCTGATCCTGCAGCCTATCTGGCAACCTCGAGTCAGGGGGGAGGAGGAGAGGGGATAGTGATCGTAGTACCAGTTTTGGCCACAATCTTACATACTTCCTTAAGGGGGGGGGGGGGGGGGATGCTGTTTCATGCATACTGAGCTTTTTACACTGTTAAAGACTTGGATTCCCATCCTAAACATAGACAAAGTTTCAAAAACTAATGTTGGACGTTTGATGGAGTATTTCTGTGTCAAAAATACTCCTTCCGGTTTCTCACAAGTTTCGGAGAGTTTTTTCCGAGTATGGGTCGGCTTGACGTTAATAGAGCGGAAGGTCCTTGTATGGGCCGTACGGCTCTTCTCCTGGTAGGGTGCGCTCCAGGTTATATTTAGTCCACAAAACAAAAACAAAAACAACAGTAAAAATACAAATATAGCTGCAGACCTAATCAGATCTGTTGATGTTTAAAGCTGACATATTGCCTTTGTAAAATGTTTATTGTGATCCACATATCAAGCCTAGTATAACTGTGGGCCTTTTCCATTGACCTTTATTTTCATAAACTACACCTAATAATATGCTATGGATTACAGACAGTTTGTGGGAAGTAAACAGCATGGATCAGTGTGCAACAGTCTTCCTCCCTCATCTCCTGTCTATGTGCAAAAGTGTGCAGGCAGGGTGCTGTCCCAGCTGAAACTGCTCCATAGATTTACTGTTCAGTCTCCTCATGCTGTCTTGCCCTCTAATGCACCATTGTACAGCCCTCACTTCTGTACCACTGCCCATGTACAGCACCTTTGTTGTGTACAGAATGAAATTACTATTATATTTCTCTTTATTGATATCTTGTGTTTTATTAGTTCCCCTGAGGTGCGAACCTCTGCTACTACTCAACTTATTCACGAAAAGAAAGCCATGTTTGATGGGCTAAATGCATCTTTTGTGGACAAAGCAGAAGAGCTAACACTTCAATTATCCGATGCTCTGGACTGCTGTGCCAAGTAAGTTACTTTTTTATGGGAAACCACACCGGTAAAAGAGCTGTTTCATGATTGTTTTATTAACTGTGTAACACACTTTAATATAGTTCAGTACACTACACTAAATAAATCTCATGTACATGTAGTCAATACAGTAACTTTTTTTATTTTTTTTTATTTATACCAACAAAATGAGGTTACAGTAATAGCTCTTTAAAATAATAATTGCAGGTTTGCACTTCTTGTAGTTTTAATTTGTCTTCTAAAATGTTCAATAATGGATGTACAATACATATCATCATTTTTTGATGCACGTGTTACATTCAGGGTAAAAACATTAAAATAAGAAAAACCATGAAATAAACCATACCATTTAAAAAAAAAATGTAACTTGAAATAAAATAATTGTTTACTGAAATAACAAAATAAATAAATATATACATATATAAGCTTTCTTATTTCATCTCAACATTTCTTAACTTCATTTAGTTTTACTTTTACTAAAAATATCTAAAGCTAAAACTGGAATGAAAATCATATAAGCATTGAAAAAAACATAAAATTAAAATGTTAAATGCAAAAACATATCTATAATATCTTAATGATACTAAAATAAAACTGGTCACATAATATAATAAAATGTAAGCATGGTTAAAAATGAAGCATGCAAATATTCTGTTCACAATTCACATTTACATTTTTCCTTTGTTTTCTTCCTTTGTTTTTTCCCTTTGTTTTCTTCCTTTGTTTTCTTACAATTTTTTTTAAAAAGGATAGCTGAAGTTATGTAACGATTTTGGTGACACTTTATAAGAAGGTCTCATTAGTTAATGCATTAACTAACATGAACTAACAATGAGCATTTTGTACAGTATTCATTGTTAATGTTAGTTAAAATAAAAAAATCCAGCTGTTAATTATTTGTTTCTGTTAGTTCACAGTGCAAATACAAAATGTGTCATCTCAGCTATAGTAAAATGATATATGTGAATATCTCTCCTTTTGTCTTCATCTCACTTCTAGGAAAAGATGGGATTTTGGGGTCCAGAGATACCGGTCTCTTTGTAATATGGTGTCTAATAGACAAATTCCTTCTGCTGTGAACAGCACAACCCCCGTGGCCTGTCCAAGAGTGCCAGACTCAAAAATCCCAGACAGCAGTGAGGATCCATACAGCACTCAGTGGTGCGTGTGTGTTCAGTGAATGTTTAATGGTCTGCATCAGTACCAGTTCTCTAGTCTAGAGAATACGGATGCAAAACCACTAAGTGTGTGTGTGTGTGTGTGTGTGTGTGTGTGTGTGTGTGTGTGTGTGTGTGTGTGTGTGTGTGTGTGTGTGTGTGTGTGTGTGTGTGTGTGTGTGTGTGTGTGTGTGTGTGTGTGTGTGTGTGTGTGTGTGTGTGCCCTTGTTTATATTTCATTGTCGGGACCAAATGTCCCCATAAGGATAGTAAAACCTGAGATCACCTACATTGTGGGGACCAGCCACCGGTCCCCACTTTTCAAAAGGCTTATAAAACATACAGAATGAGTTTTCTAGAGAAAGTAAAAATGCAGAATGTTTCCTGTGATGGGTAGGTTTAGGGGCAGGGTAGGTGGATAGAATGTACAGTTTGTACGGTATAAAAACTATTACGTCTATGGAGAGTCCCCACAAAGATTGTGAACCAGACATGTTTGTGTGTGTGTGCCTGCATATTGTGTTAATGTAATGACCCTACAGGATGCTAGCAGGTGAAAAAGTGTGTATGCATTCAACATTGCTGTTTACAATAACATTACACCAAAACAGTCTGTGTGTGTGTGTGTCTACTAAAGGCTTTCAGCGTTGCTCTGTAATCTGGCCCCCATCAAACACTCAGACAGGAGGTTGGCACGTTTGCTGGAGAAGCTGAGTCGATTTACAGAAAGTCACACACTGCGACTTCACCCACACAACTTCCTGAGGATCTTAAACTCCCTCCAGCTGTGGGAGCTCTGCTGCCCAGATCTATGCGTGGCTATAGAGGTACAATCAGCTGGCTCAGTTACTTTGGACTCTTAAAGCTACTCAAAACTCTTAAAGCTAAATCAAAAGGCACAATTATTTTATTTTAATGAAATACATATTTCATTATTTATTATCAATGATTTAACCATGGACATAGTTTTTTTCATTCATGTGCTTTCATAATCTTTAATCAAAATAACTTTACCTCTGGTGACATGTTTAGCATGAGATCACAGCATTTGCAAACCACAACCATCCAACTAAATCTAGGTAGCTGTTGGTAGAGGTGTTAGTGAGGCCAGCAGGGGGTGCTCACCCTGTTGTCTGTGTGGGTCCTAATGCCCCAGTATACTGTACTGTCAAAGACCATTAAACATTCACCGTCTTTCGGATGAGACGTTAAACCGAGGTCCCAACTAGTCTGTGGTCATTAAAAATCCCATGGCACTTCTCGTAAAAGAGTAGGGGTGTAACCCGGGTGTCCTGGCCAAATTCCCTCGATTGGCCCTTACCAATCATGGCCTCCTATAATCCCCATCCACTGAATTGGCTCTATCACCCTCTCTCCTCTCCATCTATCACTGGTGTGTGGTGAGCGCACTGGTGCTGATGTACTGTGGCTGTCGTCGCATCATCTAAGTGGAGGTGGTTGAGGAGAGACCCCTGACATGAGTGTAAAGCGCTTTGGGTGTACAGTAGTACATATGAAAGCGCTATAGAAATGCCTCATTCATTCATAATGCCCAGAGCCCCCACTCAGCTGAAACACCAGTTATGGGGGCAATAAGGTAAAGGGTGTCTTTGTGCCTCTTAACAGACACAAAATGCAATTAAAATGTCTGTCCAACATGATGCGTTTAGCCACTTAGCCATTGTTTATTTTCACCTAAATCGTGTTTTAGACGTCTAGCTGTATCTTGCGCTGAAGTCCCGTGAGAACTCAGTTGTAACCGGAAAAAAAGGCAAAGAGCGTCGTGTGTGTGAAGAGTGATTATTTAATTACTGCACATCTTTCCTCATGCCGTGTGTACCCAAATGGAAGGATAAATAAAGTTTACATTACCTCCACAGTGGTTGCATCCGTCTTCGACCACGGAATGGCATTTTTCTTCAACCAGCCCCGCTGTGTTCTGTCTGTGTAAGTTACACTGCAAAAAATACTTTTCTTACTTAGTATTTTTTGTCTTGCTTCTAGTCCGAACAGCTAAAAATTCTTAAAACGAGAAGTATTTACTAGACAAGCAAAAGTAATTGTCTTTTTTTGGGCAAAAATACCTCAAAATTAAGAGATTTTTTGCTTAAAATAAGCAAAATTATCTGCCAATGGGGTAAGCAAAATAATCTTGTTTTCTGTTTGAATTAAGATTATTTTTCTTACCCCATTGGCAGATTATTTATCTTATTTTAAAGCTACACTGTGTGATATTTTCCCCCATCTAGCGGCTTAAAGGTATATGACCATCCAGTGAATAATAGTTTCTGTTCCTCTCAATTCTGATTTCTTTTTAACTCCTACGGTGGCTGATTTAGTCCAAGATTAACATGGCAATCCCCCTCTTCACATTCCACACTGCCATCGAGTGTTAAAACGCGAAAGGCGAAGCTTGAATTTACGGAAATGTCCCTCTTTGGCAAATGTACTTTCAAGGTGGAGGAGCAACATGGTGACCACCAGCATTCGAACCCCTCACCCGTATGAATTTTCAATGGCATATTATAAACTTACGAGAATACTTTATTACTTGAAAGAAGTAAATATACATTAATGAGCACATATATATTTGAAAGAAATAAGTATTTTTAGCTAAGAATGAACTAAAAAAGTTACACAGTGTAGCTTTAAGCAAAAATTATCTTATTTATTTTTTTTCCCCAAAACAAGACAATAATTTGTACTTGTCTAGTAAATGTTTCTTAATGTAAGAATTTTTAGATATTTTTATTAGTTTTAAATTTTAAACGACAAAAATACTAAGTAAGAAATGCATTTTTTGCAGTGTAGTCATCCTTGCCAAAGTGTTCGCTGTTCGTTTTCGCATTCTGTTGCCACTATTCGGAAAGGCACAAACATGAACCATTTCTTCTTCACGTGTGAGCCGATCATCACTCTAGTGTTGTCTGATTCACAAATTGTCCTTTTTAACTGGTTCTTTTTAGTAAACCAGGTGAACCAGTTCACCAAATCAGACTGAATCATTCTAAACGGTTCGTGTCTCAAATCAGCGCTGCTCCCACAAGTTACTTTAGTTACTCACTTTCTGACATGAGTGACAGTCCCTCCGAATAGTAATAGACAAATGTCTTGAAATATATGTTGTAACTCCAGAATTATATGTTGTAACTCCAACAGTTCACTAAACTGAGACATGTTTTGCTGACAAAACTGATGAGAACTCACGAGCAGCTGATACTGAGCATGCGCGTTTAACCGAACGTACAGCGGTTCTCGGATCAGCAGTACAGAATCGAAAAACCGTTTCTCTTGGACACGACATACAGAGAACCGACGAGCCGATGAGCAGAGCAATGAGATCACTCTTCACACACACAACGCTCCTACCAACTGGACTATTTGCCTTATTTTCCGGCTACAATTGAGTTACCACGGGACTTCAGCGCAAGGCTACAGCTAGCCGTCTAAAACTAGTTGAATTTAAACAATGGCTAAGTGGCTAAACGCATCTCGTTGTCCTGTAAGGGCCCTGTTCATGTTGGACAGACATTTTAATTGCATTTTGTGTCTGTTAAAAGGCACAAAGACACCCTTTTACGTTTATGCCCGTATAGCTGCCGTTTTAGCTGAGTGGGGGATCTGGGCATTAACTGTAACAGCTCCGTGTTGCAAGCATTTTTTCTCTATAGACTGAACTTACAAAGGTTAAAAAATTCCCCGGAGTTGTCCTTTAAGAGAGTTTTAAATAAGCAAAAACTCTAAATTTTGAGTTATTTTTTCTTAAAACAAGAAAATTACTTTTGCTTGTCTAGTAAATACTTTTTGTTTTAAGAATTTTTAGATGTTTGGATTAGAAACAAGACAAATACTAAGTAAGAAAAGCATTTTTATTTATTTATTTATTTAATTTATTTTTTTTGCAGTGCATTCTTTTCTTATTTAAAGGCACAATTTGGATTAAAATATCCCAAAAACACTAGACAATGTTATATTTTGTTGACTTGTATACTTACATGATCCCAAATGTTTTCACGAATGTTTAAATCCACACCAAAAATATTAATATATTAGGTGTTTTATTTGACAGGTGAGCAACTGTTTAGTTACATTCATTGACAGAAAATTAATTGTTATATAGTTCAACACATTTAGTCTTATTGTTTAAATCTCGTTTTCATGATTAACCACAAATACCATTCCTAATATCAATCTAGCTTACTGCAGAGTGCAACAAGTGTCTCAGAACCCTTCGAGCAAAAGGACAGAGCATTTATCGCATTATAACATAACTCTCAACACACTCAAATGTATTTAATATGATAAAACAGCGCTGTGTTACCCCACATACACATCAGTGGAAGAAGTGTGTCACACTCCTCTCTCATTAGTAATGGCTCCAGTGGCCTTGTTCCACTCCAAAGCTTTATACTACAGTAACGGTAATAAATCTTTAAAGCACTAGCTCATCCATGAATGTGATTTCTGCCCGAGTCCCATCGGATTTTTACCCATGATTCCACGAAATCAAGGGCATCATCAAGCTATGCCTTTGTTTTAAATAAGCGACCTCTAGTGGCAAAAATTACATATTGTGCCTTTAAGAAGCCATTTCACTCAGATATATATCACAATAGAAAGAAAAGTTTAGCACAACTTCTGTTTCATGTCAATTTATTTATTTTTACACTTTATAAATGTATTATGGTATACATCAGCATCATTTTTTATGCTCTCCCCTAACTTGGAGAGCATAAGAAACTTAACACAAAATCTTACCAACCGCAAACTTTTAAATGGTGGTGTATATTAACAGATATACTGTTGAAAAGTAAATCACTTAACTAATAATTTAAGTTATTAATTGAATGTAATCATCCTTAATATTTCAACATAGGCCAGAATAAGTTTCTAAGAAGCTCCCGCGCATAAATTCTTGCCTCACATGGAACATTTATTAGAAAATGACGGTTATAAATACAAGGAGCTAATGAACTGTCAGCTGCAGTTATCTAGACTTTCAGTACAGTAGTCTCTTACTCTGACAGATTCACTGCAATTTTTATTGGCAAGACTTCCTTTTAGATCAGCATGGCACTTCATTTGGCCTTTGATCTTTGTGATAATGATCATGTCAAGGATAAATACATCCAATCATTTAATGTCAAAAATGATCACCAGCTTGTGTCAAAAATATTAAGCCGTCTTTAACACACATGACTCACTGCTTCACTATGATTTTGCCCTAAAAAATATAAAATCCTTTAAAATCCTGTCATTATTTACTCATGTCGCTGATATTTATTTAAATTTAGTTATATTTATATTTTAGTCTTTTTAAAACAACATAAATGTGACAGGTTTTATTTCTTTATTTAACCATTCTTTTAAAATTTAACTAACACATTGTGGACAGTTGGCTGAGTTTCCTTTAGTCTATATTATAATGTGTGCATAATCATTTGAGTTTTAGACTTCATGTGTCTCAGCTTCCCTAGCTATTCCTCTCCTTTAATTGTAACTGCCAAAATGTTGCTGACCTCGGATCAAGTTCAGACAGGACGCCGGTAACAACCAGCCATTTGGGCCATATAATGACAGATTATCCAGTGTGTAATAAGCTATTGTCAGGAACTGGGAGGTTAGGGTACTAGAGGCTGGTAATTAAGAGAAGTGCTCTTTTATCTTTCTCCCTGTATGAATCTCTTTCTCCCTGTCATTTGCAGATAGTGAGGCAGAATGTTGTAAAGATGCCCAAAGCAGAGTACGACTCATGGCTACAAAACAGAGTCAGCCAATCACACACCACCAAGAACACTACATATAACCTGTAATCCACTCTTTTGGGAATTTTTTAAAAGCAGTCATGTGAACACCAAAAAAATAAGGCACAAATATGAAATATAGAAATACAAGATATATACACCGATTGGGCATAACATTGTGACCATAACATTATAACATTAGAAATATTGTGTTGGTCCCTCTTTTGTTGCCAAAACAGTCTTGACAAGTCAAGGCATGGACTCCACTAGACCCCTGAAGGTGTACTGTTGTATCTGGCACCAAGATGTTAGCAGCAGATCCTTTAAGTCCTGTACGTTGCGAGGTGGGGCCTCCATTTATCGGACTTGTTTGTTCAGCACATCCCACAGATGCTTGATTGGATTGAGATCTGGGGAATATGGAGACCGAATTAACAACTCAAACTCATCGTTGTGCTCCTCAAACCATTCCTGAACCATTTTTTGCTTTTGAGGCAGGACGCATTATTCCTGCTGAAAGAGGCCACAGCCACCAGGGAATACCGTTTCCATGAAAGGGTGTACATGGTCTGAAACAATGCTTAGGTAGGCGGTACGTGTCAAAGTAACATCCAAATGGATGGCAGGACCCAAGGTTTCCCAGCAGAACATTGCCCAAAGCATCACACTGCCTCCGTCGGCTTGCCTTCCGGTGCCATGTAATGCCATGTGTTCCCCAGGTAAGCGACACACAGGCCATCCACTTGATGTAAAAGAAAACGTTATTCCTTAGCCTTCTTCCATTGCTCTGTGGTCCAATTCTGATGCTCATGTGGCCACTGTTGGTGCTTTCGGCAGTGGACAGGGGTCAGCATGGGCACCCTGACTGGTCTGCGGCTATGCAGGCCCATATGCAGACTGTCATGTACTGTGTATTCTGACACCTTGTCAAACTCGCTCAAATCCTTAGGCTTGCCCATTTTTACAGCATCTAACATATCAACTTCAAAATGTTCACTTATCACACCCAATAACAGGTGCCGTGGTGAAGAGTTAATAAGTGTTATTGACGTCACCTGTCATAATGTTATGCCTGATAGTTGTGTGTGTATATATATATATATATATATATATATATATATATATATATATATATATATATATATATATATATATATATATATATAATGTATATAAAACAATTAAATGTAATTTTCAACATTTCATAATTTATTTAATCTATTCTAACTCATTTGAATACATCAAGTGTCTTTTAAATAATTTTTAAAGATGCTCTTAATAATTTAATTTATTAAAAATTAAAACAGTTAAATTATTAAATCATTTTAATTTAATAACTATATTTTCTGTAGATTGTACCGTAATGCAGTAATCATACTGTATGGACAAGATGATACTAAAGCTAATACAACAAATGATGCCAAAATGTATGATTATTTAATGACTTAAATTATTACTGTAATTTATAGTTTACGATTTCTAGCATTTTAATGATGATCATTTTTAACTGAATTGTCACGGACAAAATGTCCAAATGCAAAACTTGATTGTGGGTGAAATATGACGTTCTTGACAGGCTTTGTAAACTTTGTACCAGTTAGCTTCTATTAATTTAAATTGTTGTTCTCAGCTTTCATGTTCTTTCCTTTTTCTGTTTGTTCCAAAGCACATTTGGATTATGTATCATGAGGTAATAAACGTTCTGAGGAATTCTAGTAAGAGCTGTCTTTTACTGCCACTACATCCATGTGTTTCTTCTATCAGTTAATGGCCAAGACAAACAGCACAAATCCACCTCTATACACTCAATGCACTCTGCTCATCAATGTTAGTCATGTATTTGTGTGTCTCATTCTTCCTGGCATAAAGACACTATTTGGCAAATAAACCATGTCCGATAAAATGTCATGACATGTGTGTCTGCCCTTTAAAATAATCAGAATTTTAAGTGTAAAGCAGAATTTCTTATCCATCATGATAAGCTGTTCTATTTTTTCCCCCAGTGAGAGAAACTCTAGGGTCAAAGTTCACCCAGGAGGCCCGGGGGTAAGTACTGTTTTCCAGACATTTCAAGAATGCCTCAGCGTCTGTGTCCGGGACACATCTCCGCCTCTTTCAGAGCTCTTTCTGGGGGTTGCATTATACTTTACTGATCACAGAAACAGCGGTTGTTGCAATATTTTTGTTGTTCTAAAGGGATGCAGCAGTTTTAGCCACATTACACGTTACAGTACATGCTTCTGCCAAGCACTTAAATAAAAATGCTCTATTTAAGAGGCATGAGGGGAGACAGAAGTTGCCCATTTTGAATATTACTTATTTAATGTCTTTTCAAATAAACCAGTTTAGCAAAATAAAAGAGAGAGAGCGGGTGTGTGTACATATTGTATGGACATATTGTATGGTGTGTGGACATGCGTCTACTGTTGGTTGTCTGTGTGAGTGTGCCAAGAAGTGCAGCCTGTTATTGCGCTTCACTACAGTCTCATTTCTTTCAAAGGAAAATTCAATATTTACCCTTCAATTACCAGCAGCCCCCTCTTATGTACACCAAAAGGAAAGTTGACCATCAGTCATGTGACATAATGAACTTTAAACCTTGTAATTCGGTTTCATTTCCTTATCTTGATCTAAAAAGAAATATGGTCTAATTATAAATAATTTATACTTAAAATAAATGCTTTTCTTTAAAACATTCTATTAATCAAAGAATCCTAAAAAAAATATGTATCGCGCTTTCTACACAGACAAAAAATAATCAACTATTAAAATAGAAAACTTGTTTTAAAATGTAATTGTGTGTGTGTGTGTGTGTGTGTGTGTGTGTGTGTGTGTGTGTGTGTGTGTGTGTGTGTGTGTGTGTGTGTGTGTGTGTGTGTGTGTGTGTTTTAGGCAGGGATAGATTGTCATACATGAATAGTCATACATTAACGCATTTTTAATGGACATTTATGGTCATCAGCTGCTAGAAAGTGCATTCAAAGTCCATTTTATCTCAAACAAGCCTACGCAAGATATAATTTCCATCAGTTCAGTGACTGTTGTTCTATTATGCTCAATACCACACATTAACCGCAATGGGTAGTGTGAGGCCAAGAGCACAGGAAGCTAAAATGTATTTGTCTTTCTGTGTAAATGCATAAAATAGGACAGGCTTTTGTTTCAGTCTGAATGTTTGTGGTTTTGTGGTAGTCGATGATGATTATTCGGTGTCTGCACATCTTTTTTTGGTGCTACATTTCACACTGACAACTTTGTTTTTTTGTGTGTTCCTGGTAGATATAAGGAAGTTTATCCACTCCTGCCCCAACTAGAAAACCTGGTTTATAGTCTTTACAGGAAAAGAGAATTGTGTAATAATTCTTCCTACTTCCTTTTCTAGTGCTGCAATCTAGGTAAGGCACATTTGACTTTTTTGTAAGAGTGTTCTTTGCCTTTTATTGGTTTCACTTTCTCTAAAATCTGCACATGAGTCTGTACGCTTGTATGGTAACAAAATACATATAAATGTTAGAACAATGGCAAAATAAATCTTATTTCAGTGTCTTGTCCAGGTTTTGCCAGGTCATATGCTAGGTGACAAAAACAATGGCCAAATAGCTCAATCCAGGCCAATGATCAAAAAAAACATTTTAAATAGCAATATATTGTATAGCCTCTTTCATGCATTTTAATATAATTTATTTTAATATAGCATTAAATATTTCCCTTTAAATAAAATGCAAATATTAAGTTTGAAATATAAATATGAATTTTCAGCAGCCATTATATCAGTCTTCGAGATCTTTTTAAAATGCTGATTTGGGCCTCAAGTTGTCAGTTATTTGGTTTTGTTTGTTCTTAACTTTTCACCATATGGACCCCCAGAACCTGCCATTCAGAACAAAGCAGTTTGACCAGTGGCGTAACTTACTAATGATGGGCCCCAGTGCAGGCTATGGGCCCCCTGGGCTGCACCCTAACCTAGCCTATGTAACACTTTAGGTTTAGGTTTTATTTCCATATCAGGATATCGGTTGTTTATTATTATTTACAAATCAAATATCATTAGACTTATTCTGTGTCAGCATAATGTACACCCCTTAACACATCCCTTAAAGGTGAGGTAAGTGCTATCTGGTAACCGTTGTTGGTATTTCAAATCACCAAAACAAACACGCCCCGACCCCCAAAAGGGTCTCGCCCCTATTTTGATAGTGCCGCCCCACAGAGGCATCAACGGCTATTGCAGAATCTCTGTGTATCTAATCCAGGTCGAATATTCAATGAAAAAGTCATCCCTTCTATCACAAAAACACAAACCGTTCTTGTGAACAACTCGATAGTACACAAGCAAGACAGTCCAACTAATGAACATATTACAATTATGACAAGATTAGAGTTACAGCAATCACAAAAACACACACAAACCGTTCTCATGAACAACTCGATAGTACACAACCACACAGTCCAGCTAACGACATATTACAATTATGACAAGATTAGAGTCATAGCGATCACAAAATCACACACTGTTCTCATGAACAACTCTATAGCATGAGCCGACAGTCCAACTAACGACATATTACAATTATGACAACACTCTAAAAACTAATACTATGATTTACTCAATTTTTTTGGTGAAACATTTTTACACTAAAAAAATTGAGTAAATTTTAAAGCAGTGAAATCAATTATAGACACCATAAGAACTGAGTAAATTTAAGTAAAAAAATTAAGTAGATCTGAGTAACTGCATTTGTTACATTAACAAATTCAATTGAGTAGAAAAAAATGGGTAAAAGGCATTTTAAAAAACAATATTTATGACTAATATGAACAGTTTTTATTTATGAGTATTACTAACTTGTATAGTATAACTTTAATTTCCTCTAAACCTTTGTAAAATACTCCACAGTCCACACAAACACACTTATTCATGACATGGCCTTTATTGTCGACGAGTACAGCAATAACGTTACAGCATATATTACTCTTTTGACATGTAAAGAATAACAGTTATTTTACAACATTTAAACTCATGTGACAAACATTTTAGAAGTAAAAATTAAACATTTAAAAGTAATTCAAGTGTAATCAACCGGTCTGTTATCCCATTTCCACCGTATCAGCGCTGTTTCTCGAGCCTGAGATGCGGTCTGCGGGTGGACTTTGAACTTGAGACCGCTGTCCTGCGTTTCATTCGTAGCTGAAAGATGCTGCGAGGCGCCAGACTCCATAACCTGACAATAAACGAACAGTGCCCAGTTTTAATAAGATTTTATCATCCAAATTCATAATATTCATTATCTTTAGGAATAAAGTTGTGTGTTTTGAGCAACACAGCAGGCGTTTCAAAGACCAACGCCACACATTAACTTAAGGTGACTCACACTGTCCCTGTATGTTGTTTTGAATTAAATAAAATGCCTTTAAGCACAGTAATGATTATATAGATAATAATAAAAAAAAATACAAACCTGAATTTCACAGAGGAAATGCCCCAATTCTGCGACCCTGAGAAGAAGAAACTGCTCTGGTGACTGAGGAGAATTCAAATATCTGCACTCACTCAACCGTCCAGCTGTCGTCACGTCAGAGGGTGGGGGAGGGGCACATTGTTTTAATCGAGTAAACCATAGACCGTAAAAAAATATGGACGACTCGACATCATCCGTTTCCGCTTGCCATTAGAGGTGGGCAGATCGATACTAATATCGATAATATCGATACCAACGTTGGTATCGGTATTGATTGATACCAACGTGAAAATATCGATACTTAAGTTTCAGTTTCTCTCGTTTTCCGACCTGGCCGTGTTTGTCAAAATGCTGCTGCTGCCACAGAGCAGAGGAAGCTCTCAAGAGAGTGCTGCTCGTGCTCGACACTGCTCTCCTCCCCCTCTCCTGTTTTGTTCCGTCACGTGACTCACCACTAGCGCTACCACCAGCAGTCAGGCGCGCGCCGCTCAGCCGCGCATTTTAATTTTCAGCATTATATCGTATTACAAGGAGAATATGTTTTACATTTTTTACAGAAAACTTTGTGACTTTGTTTATTTAAGAAAAAAATCCTGAAAAGAAGTGCACTAAAGAGGAGAAACATTTTTTGTTAACATGCTACTTGAAAAGAGAATTTGTTTTAAAAAAATTTATATTTGTGAAGTAATCATTTTGTAACTTTGTTTATTTAAATAAAACAGAAGTAACCAAAAGTTGTTTCTGAACAAAAGCTTTTGTAGTACTGATAATAATAACCCAAAATGCAAATCACAAAAACAAATTAAAAGTCATGAAAATTCATTTTGACTTAGGTTGAAGACGCATCCACCTTTATTATTAAAAAGTATCGGTATTGGTATCGGTATCGGCGATACTGGCCCTGTATTTACTTGGTATCGGATCGATACCAAATCTAGCGGTATCGCACACCTCTACTTGCCATATTTGAAGCTTTCAGACGGCCTTGCACGGCGCGGACATCTTGGGACCGAGTCTGCGCAGTAGCGATTTCGGGACCGGAGTTGCGCAGTAGAGCGCAGGAAGTAGAGCAGGAAGTACAGCTGCGATATCAAAAGCCCGCCCACACTCTCGCAGATGCAGAACAATTAATAATGTTGGTGTGAAATAAACAGTTATGGAAATGTAGAAATTAAAGCTAAAGCTCTAATCTGCTCCCAAAAATTTCGAAAAAAGTCCGTTAGTGCCTCAGTGACAACTTCACTCAGAGAAGCCGTCAGTCTCAGCTGTCAATCATGACGTCACACCCCCCGTTTTTATAGCATCAAATAACTAACTCAAACTAAACTTATTTTTAAAACGAACACCTGAAATGAAATCATCGTGATGATAACTGCCTTCAGTGACATAAACTAACTTTGGGGAAAACATTTTTGAAGTGTAATTTTATTATTTAGTTTGCCTCGCGTCCATTAGAAAACACAGAGGGGCGGCTATACTGGGACCGGTCACCGGGGGGCGATCGAGGCGCGAAAGCTTCAGTAAATGAGAGGGAGACTGCAGGCTTGGAGTAAACTTACTCAATTTCTTCAGTGTGTGTTAAATATTAATAATCTTGATTTTAATTAAGTAATATTTGTGGTTCTTTAAACAGATCGGTTTAATTCTCCATTCTCAAATATTTTGAAATAAATTTCGCAAATGTATTAAGTATATTTAAAATAAATAATTGGTTATTTGAATACTAAATTATTTTAGTGAAAAAAACTTAAATATAACTATACATTTTAGACAAAATTAACTGTTGGATTTTTAGTCAATTATTTTGGTATGTTTAAATAAAACCATCAAGTTAATGATATTGAGAGATTTTATTAAGTTAATAAAGTTAATTATTACTGTGATATTTACTAAGCCACTGAATTATTTTTTAGAGTGAAGAGATCAAACTGTTCTCATGAACAACTCTATAGAACACAAGCACGACAGTCCAGCTAACGACATATTATAATTATGACTGGATAAAGGTTATATAGATCACAAAAAGAGTAAGCAAACATATATTAGGATTATAGTATCTTACTTGTCGGAGACATTGTGTGAGCTGATGCTTGAAGCACACAGTGATGAGATTTAGATGCTCGATCCGGTGTGGAAATGAACGGGTCTTTATCATCGCTGAAGTGAGCCACAATACGATCACAAATGGACTAACAAGCCAACATGACACACGAGCATAGTCAAGCAGCATATATTAGGCTAGTTCTCGGCTAATGTCCGTCATGTGTGACTCGTGTGTTTTGAATAATGACGTGCACAGAGCGAGAGCGAGTGCTCTTCTCACCATCAATGGTAGACACGCCCCTTACCTGCTGATTGGCTACAAGTTTGTTATTCCACTCGGCCCGTTTCCTTTTTCTAAAATGGTTTTGAAATAAGACTTACCCCAACTTTATCGTAAAAAAGACACTCTTTTATAATCACTGAGATTCCAGATGTGAGTTATTTAGGGGGGTTCTGGGGCATGCTCCCCCGAGAAAATTTAGATTTCTAGGATCTACATATGTGCATTTTAAGATGTTCTGAAGGCCAAAAAAGTAGATAGAAATATTACTAGAGACTCATCAAGATTGACATGTTGACATAGGCTACTTTTTGTAGTTTGTCCGTTCAAACGCAGGCTTGAAAGAGAACTCAATATTCGCGCGCTGTGAGACGAGTGCGCGCTTTCGGATGAGTGCACAGAGACCGATGTTCTCATTCGCGTCTTCTGGCACTACACGCGGTGATAATGGTGAAAATGACTGCTCAAATTCAAACGTAAGGCAGCACTCGCATGCATTGAAGAGAAACATAAACAAAGTATTATTTTCAAGTTACAACCCTATGGTTACCACCCATAGATGCGTCATCAGATGTGAGATGAACCACATCTTTAGACAAGCACGCTGTTTGCTTCAGGGTTTCTGAAGCAAACAGCGTGCTTGTCTAAAGAAGGTTTCTGTTTGCTTCATCACAACATTTCGGACGTATTGTTTCGGTGATGAAAGTCTTTCGGCCAAGAATGCACCGAGAATGCACTTGGGCCATTTTCGGCCGAATATTTGGTGCATCCCTAATTAAAATAGCCTAATGAATAATAATAATAATAATAAATTATATTATGGGCTATTATTTAAACATACATATGAAACTAAATAGGCTACGGTTTCTTTAACCCTCTGGCTGAAGAACGCACTGGCGAGTTCTGATGTTTTTTCTCGCAATCGCTCGCAATACTCCGTAATTTTTGGCCATATAGATAAATTTGAGACATAATTATAAACTATTAATTGTCTACTTTTATTTGTGTACACTCACATAACAACTACGGGGTGGTTTAGTGTTGTCCATATGGTTCTTGCCTTTATTAGTCATCGTACCTGATTAATAACATTAGCAAAGGTCAAAATCATGGAAAATCACATAGCTTGCCATTGTTATCTCAGCGGGATGCAATCGTGTGCACTTTCTACAGGGATGGAGTGGTTGATTGTTGTGCGGCTATAATTTTGTGAATTTAATACGAGTTGTCGTGTTCAGGAAATGAAACCATGGCAACAGCCTAATGTGGTTTAATCAGTTTTTCTACCTTTATCAGTGTTCTGCCTCAACCGTGAAATGGAATGTATAATTGTTAAAGGTCTTATAGTAGCTAAAGGTCACCGGTACAATCCCAACAGGAATCAGGATTAGCCCAGGGTTGCTCCTGAGAGACTATTCTTGTCATTTGTACACCACTGACAGGCCCAAATGGATTCTAAACAGCATTTTCTGTTGAATGTGGAGCAGCATTTGTAGAATCCAATGTGGCGCTTTAGCAAACAAACATGCAATGTGCAGACATTTGTACAGAAATTACACTTGTTTGAAATCTGTGTAAATCAAACTTATTTGATTTCAGCTAGTTGATAAAGCAACATTTTCATTTAGTTTGACATATTGTACTAAATAACTAAACTATAACTGACTTAATTAAAATTAATTAAATATTAACTGAAATAAAAATTAATGACAAACAAACAAAAAATCACTTAAAATTTTACTACAATGAAAAAAGAAAATGTAAAAAAGAGAACTAAAATAACATTGAATTTGATGGGGGGTTTTTTAAATCACACAAAATTCATTATTTATGTTGCATAATATTATTGTTTTACCAGTGACCTTATATTAGCTTTACAGTGCTCTCTGTGAAATAGACTCTAAGGGTACGTTTACACACAAACAATGTATTAAAAACAGAAACGTTTTTCCTTCATTTGTTTTTTTTCGTACAGACGACAGCATTGTCAAAACGATCCCTGCTCACTGCACGGAACAGCGTAAACGAATGAAACTGTATTCAGGCCAGTAGTTGGCGATGTCACTTTGTAAAGAAACACTACGCACCTATACTTAATATGCATGCACAGTATGTTACCGTTTATCACCGGTGGTCGCTACCATCACTTCAGTGAGAGCCTCGTCCACGAGACAGGCCTACGCTTTGAAGTGGAACCTCTTCGTCACCTGGTGCTCTTCTCGCGGAGAAGATACCACCAAATGCCCGGTCAGGTCCATGCTCTCCTTCTTCCAGGAAGGGTTGGAGCGAAGGCTTTCTCCCTTCACCCTCAAGGTCTACGTGGTGCCAATAGCTGCTCACTATGACCTGTTGGAATCTAAGACGGTTGGACAGCACGACCTCTTTAGAAGATTAAATCCACCTCGCCTGTTACAGGTACCCTCTTGGGACCTCATAGTGTTCTTATCAGCCCTGCGTACGGCTCCCTTCGAGCCTCTGCAATCTGTGGAACTTAAGTTCCTGTCAACGAAGACTGCTCCTGATGACTTGGGGTGGGGGACCTGCAGGCATTTTCGGTTGACGGATATGTGCCCAAGGTTCCCACCACTCCCTTCAGGGACCGGGTGGTGAACCTGCAAGCGCTGCCCCTGGAGGAGGCAGACCCAGCCTTGGCACTGCTCTGTCCAGTACGCACCCTTTGCGCTTACGTAGAAAGGACACGGTGCTTTAGTACCTCAGACTAGCTTTTTGTCTGTTACAGAGAGAAGCAGAAAGGGAAGGCTCTCTCCAAGCAGAGGTTGTCTCACTGGATAAGGCTTGCCATGCCCCCTTGGGGTCAAAGCACACTCTTGTCCTCTCTTGTACCTCTCCTCTTTCAAATGAGACGTTAAACCGAGGTCCCGACTCTCTGTATCACTCGTTAAAAATCCCAGGATGTCCTTTCGATAAAGTGTAGGGGTGTAACCCCGGCATCCTGGCCAAATTTGCCCACTGGCCCCTGTCCATCATGGCCTCCTAATCTTCCCCCTATCCTGACTGGCTTCATCACTGTCTCCTCTCCACCAATCAGCTGGTGTGTGGTGAGCATTCTGGCGCAATATGGCTGCCGTGGCATCATCCAATTGGATGCTGCACATTGATGGTGGTTGAGGAGATTCCCCCTTCTATGTAAAGCGCTTTGAGTGCCTAGAAAAGCGCTATATGTAATGAATTATTATTATTATTATAACTGGACACGCTCAGGTGTCTTCGCTTGCTGCGCCATTCCACTCCATGGACAGGATGCATGCGCTTATCCCCTCAGGTGAGCCTCTCCGAAGGCAGAGTTCCTCCAGGACTAATGATGCCGGCACCAGAGTGCATGCCCGAATGGTCCAGCCCTCGTGTCAGGCTAGGTGCCCCTTCCCTGGGCAAGACCCTTGTTGCCACCCCTGGGGTTGAAATATTCCACCTGCAGCTGGATACTCCAGGCTTCTGCCGTATGCAGCCCATACGTGGGTCATACGTGTATTGCTAAGTCCTCTCTACAGGCAGGCACTGTATTACATTTCTCCCAGTGGGATATGCTTCCCAGTGTACCTTGGTAGCTGAGCCGGCCTCTCATCATGTTAAATTCTGAGGCAGGGTGCTCAGGTCAGTCCAGGATGCTGGAAGACAGCCGCTGTGGCGAGATTAGACTGGACCGTCAGTACTGACGTAACTCTGAACAAGGGAAAGTCTCGGTTACTAATGTAACCCTCATTCCCTGAAGGATGGGAATGGAGATGTTACGTCCCCATGCCACATCTGCTGTACCGCTGGGATGGCCGGGGCGGTCGGCCCTTTGGCTCCTCAGCAGATAACATAAATGCATGACTGCAGTGCAAGCCATTTATACCCACGCGGTGGGGCGGAGTTGCATTATGGAAATTCCGCAGACCCATGAAATTGAATGTCATTGGAGCGCTTTGATTGAGATCGAAGACAGTTGGTTTTCTAAGCGAAACCCCCAATTCGTTAGTACTGACGTAACATCTCTGTTCCCTTCCTTCAGGGAACTAGGGCTACATACGTAACCGAGACTTTTCATGTAACTCGATATTTTTATTTTTTTATTTATTTATCATCAATAGGGTAAAATGCCAACACTCTGACAAAGCAATTTGCTTTATATGTTTACAGCAAAATTGGAGTACACGCATGTTTTAGCTTAAATTAAAGACAAACCAAAATTAAACTGAAAATGTATTAATGAACCATGCTGAAAGTCAGCCTTTATATATATATATATATATATATATATATATATATATATATATATATAATTCTACAAATAACTGCAATTGCAGGTTTCAAAAAGAGATGGTGACAAAGAGGCTAAATTGACAGACTTCAGCTTTAATATTTGTTTAAATAAAAACAAGGAACAGCCCAAGAATACATACAGGCCTATAGAATGGTGCATAAAACAAATTCATAAGGAAAAAAAAACTAAATAATAAATCAGCTCCAATGCTGTTTATGGTGTTTCATTTAAACACATTTCAAGGGTTCCAGTGGTCAATGACGCAGCTACATCCAAGTGAATTAGGCGGAGGGAAGTTAGAGAAGGAAGGACTTAAATAAAGCCAAAGATGGCTCATTCAGGTCATGTGCCAGTAAAGAAACTGCCATTGAGGTGGGAATGTTAAAGGATAGTTTTTACCAGGTCTTTCATAATTCCTTTTGCCTAAACCATAGGTTGCTATGGAGTTTGGAGTTAAGTGCCTCCTGAATGAGTAACCACCCTAAATAGCAGGGTATATACTTTTTTTAAGGTTTTATAATTGCAATGTTGCATAATTTTTGTCTAAGACAATCTAAACTGACTTTTAATGGTTGGTTATTGTAGTCGTTGTTTCTGACTACACAAAAAGCACAAGTTAACAAATATAGGAAACACGTTTTCAGTGAATGGAGTGTAAAACAAAACTGTCTTGTCTCGGTTATGCTTCCTGTTTTGGTCATCTTGTTGGTCATGCAGAAATGGAGGATGTTAACACCCTCCCCCCTAACTTACACTTACTCATATATGTCTCAACACTATACACACACACATACTATTTTTACACCGGGACTGTTTTAAGAAACATGCACTTGTGGACATTGTAGACGGGCAGTTTTTCCAGTACAGCTAGGGGTATTTAAGGGGAGAAAAATATGAAAAAATAAATGTAACATTAATATCCAGACCAAAACTTAATGACAATAAAGCTAACACCAGGCCTTTCTATAAAGTGCAGATGTTATGAAAATAATTTCATTTGCACTAAAGACTATAGAGTCTAAATGTATTGTGATTCAAGAAGGAAAATCAATCTAAGAACGTTTTTTTTTTTTTTTTTTGTTATTGTAAGCTTGTATTTCTGGTCTTGGTGACACATTGAGTCAGCGTGAAACCAGGCGCAACAAACACACCTGTACAGGAAAGACGGGCAGTTATTTTCTTGTATTGCTTCTATTTCTGTTTTCATGAACTGATATGTCATGTGAATTGGCGGTTAAGAAAATGATCTTAATTAATTATATTGGTATGTATAGTTATATTATAAGTATAAAAAGGCGTTATCAAGTTAATACTTGTACTGCCATTTATTGGTTCAGCCTATATGCTTTTATTAAGTTCAGTGTGTGTTGTTTCAGTAAATATAATTGTCTTTAAGGATGAAAACTTTATTTTGCTTGAAAACACTCACAAACTTGGAATGTTCTTCAAAGCCTTGAAATCTTAATCTCTGTGAAAGCTGTTGCCCTACTTGACCTTCTGCATCACATGCCTGCTCTCACCCCTCTCTGAGTCTGAGCTGAAAAACTATTCAGCATAAACGCTTCTTCACAGCTGACTTTGATCCATAATACACCCCAGTATGGTTTCTCCTCTGATCTGATGCATGTTCCTGTGCTGAGACATAAATTGCTGTTTGAGTTGACGTCAGGCCAGAGATGTATAAAGTACTAGAGACCAAGACTTGAGTAAAAGTACAAGTGCTGTATCAAAAAAGCAACTTGAGTAGAAGTTGAAGTCCTCTTTAAGCTCCACACTTAAGTAGAAGTACAAAAGTATTCAACATTTGTTGTACTTAAGTATTGCAGGTAGTTTATTTAAAAATGTACTAAAGTACTGAAAGTACAAGTATTGTGTTGTGTTGTTAAAGAAAGAAGTCAAAAGTTTGAACATCATATTTCATTACCAAAAAAGTTTATTTTGACTATTTTTTTATAAAATTGAATACAATTAATAGCTAGCTAACAACAACTCCCTTTGCACTTTTTTCCCAGACTACTGCTGCAAACATTTGTGAAAGAATAGGTCACTCTCAGGAACTCCAGGACAGGAAAAGTCCTGAAAGTCGTGAAATTTCCTCACTGCTAAATATTCCACAGTTTGTGGTATTATAACAGATGTGGAAGCAATTGGGAAAACAGGCACAAATTAGTAGTAAAATCACAGAGCAGGGTCAGTGCATGCTGAGGTGCACAGAAGTCGCCAACCTTTTGTAGAGTCAATAGCTGCAGACCTCAAAACATCACGTGGCCTTCAGATAGCTCATAACAGTGCGTAGAGAGCTTCATGAAATTAGTTTCTATGGTTGAGGAGCTCCATCCAAGCCTTACATCACCATGTGCAATGTAAAGCGTTGGATGCAGTGGTGTAAAGCACGTTGCCGGTGGACTCTAGAGCAGGGTTCTCTGGAGTGACAAATCACGTTTCTCTGTCTGGCAATCCAATGGACGAGTCTGAGTTTGGCTGTTGCCAGGAGAACGGTACTTGCTTGACTGCATTGTGCCAATTGTAAAGTTTGGTGGAAGGGGGATTATAGTGTGGGGTTGTTTTTCAGGGGTTGGTTCCAGTAAAAGCAACTCCTAATGCTTCAGCAATCCAAGACATTTTGGACAATTTCATGCTCCCAATTTTGTGGACTTGACCCCTTCCTGTTCCAACATGACTACGCACCAGTGCACAAAGCAAGGTCCATAAAGACATGGATGAGCAAGTTTGGTGTGGAAGACCTTGGCTTGCACAGTACTGACCTCAACCTGACAGAACACCTTTGAGATGAATTAGAGCGGAGACTGCGATCCAGGCCTTCTTGTCCAACATCAGGACCTGACCTGTTAAATGCGCTTCTAGAAGAATGGTCAAACATTCCCATAAAAACACTCTTAAACCTAGTGGAAAACCTTCCCAGAAGATTTAAAGCTGTTATAGCTGCAACGGGTGTGCCAATTCCATATTAAACTCTACAGATTAAGAATGGGATGTCATTAAAGTTCATGTGTATGTAAGGCAGGCGTCCCAAAACTTTTGGCAAATGGGCTGGAATGCCCAGTCAACCACTCTCAACACCATAGCATTGTGGTGAATTTCTCCCATGAGCAAGCAAAAAGAATAGTGCCAAATCTAATGTGGTAGTTTGTTATTTTTACAGTTTAATTTTACAGTTTTAAAGTCAGATGGTGGACTGTCCCCGAAACTGAGACTGGTGGGGCATTTGTGGGTATTTCCCAGTGTCCATCAGCTGCTGTAACTGTGACTGTAAGATGAGAGTTACTGTTTGATTTATCTCAATCACCCAAGGTGATGATAGTGTCATTTTAAGACCTTGAAGAGCATTCTAATTTGAGCTTGTGCTTTTGTATATAGGCCTATAAGTATATTTTGAGAATTAACATCAATGTTACGTGACTGGTGAAAGATTTTGTTTGTTCATAGTCAGTAATGTTTTTAATATATACACTTATTTTGTGCTGTCTTGCTTGTATAATATCTATTTTAGCTGACATGAAACAAAAACCCACAATCCATGCCTTCCTCTGCTGTCATGAAAGTAACTTCGCAATATCAAACGTTATGATCTTTCTCACCTCAGCAAATTACAGGAACCTCACCCCATGTGACATTCAGCATGAGACAAGTTGTACCACAATGTGTTACTGCAAATATGAGAGATTTCCTCTTCAAAAGATATTTGGGTAAATGTTTTGTTTGAAAGTGCCGTCCCATATCATAAAAAGAATCCAGAAAAAAAAATAGTATCAATATTTTCACAAAAATATTAGGCAGCACAACTGTTTCAACATTGATCATGTTTCTTCACCACCAAATTAACATAATGATTCCTGTGACACTGAAGACTGGAGTAATGGCTGCTGAAAAATCATTTTAATAATATATTGTAATTTTAACTTGCAATCTTTAACAATATTACTGTATTTTTAATCAAATGAATGCAGCTTGGCTGAGCATAAAAGTCAACTTGCAAAAGCTGTGGCGTTGGCTGGAATTCGAGCCCCTAAGGGATTTTGGAGATCTTTTTCCTCCCTGCACTGAGAACCCATGCTGATTGAATTAGCCTGGGGATAAAAAAGGTGTTAACCACCCTACACCATCCTTTAGTCAATATACATCACACCCCATGGCCCACTTTTGACTGAAACTCGGGTAACATTTCAACAGGTCTATATAGAAACTTTTTGCAAAAAAGAACAGAACCTCAAGCAAGTTCATCTAATTTTAATCATCCATGTTCTGCAGAAGATAAAATAGGTTTAGAACAACTAGATGGAAAGTAAAATGGCAGAATTTTAAAATTGGGTGAACTATTCCTTTAAAAGCCAGCCTTTGTGAGTAATCAGATTAAAAAGCTGTTTTGATAGCCATGGTGTAATAGTTTACTTTTGAAGCCTATCTTATCACCTCTTCTTTTAGAAAAGTACAGAAAGCAGATGGCAAAGTCCCAAGGGCAACTTGACATGGCACTGGAACCAAAAATACTTACCATTTGCACAAGTACTGTGTGTTCAAAGCATATGGATACATTCAGGTTAAAGAGTTAATGGTTATTTTCCAGTTTAGATAACATTTTCCACTAAACTGGAAGGTTGCTACTTGGTTAGAGATGGAGATAATATTATTTACCCCACAATCTTAGTCTAGCAATTTATTGCTTAAAAAAAAAAATAATAATAATCCCCCCCCCCCAAACTAAAACTCGACTAAAACGATACTTTGAAAATGCAGTTAAAGTCCACAAGGTCCAGTGTAGTTTTAGACGGCAGTAACTTCCATTATAGGACTGAAAATATCATACGTGTTCTGCAGAAGACAAAATAGATTTGGAACAACTAGAGGGGAGGTAAAATGGCAGAATTTTTAAATTGGGTGATCTATTCCTTTAAAAGGAAGCTAAATATGTATGGAACAGAAAGCAGATAAGAGCTCCGTAACATGTTCAAATTCCAAAAGTCAGACAACAAAGCATATTATGCAATACATTTTTTTTAATGCGATATGATTGAGGAGAGCATTTACAATAAAATTAAGTATTCCAGACAGATTACATTACATAAAACTCTAGAAAAGAGAGATACACAAATAAATAGATGTACTTTTAAAACGATTAGCCCCCATCCCCTTCCCCGAGAAAAATACTGAGTTGCATTTGAACTGTACAGAGTCGCCGCAAGTCTTGCACACAGACCTGCAATATTAGCCTTAAAGCAATGCCTTTGGTCTTAATCGCAAGATGGGTTATACACTACTGTCGAACTATCGCTATGAAGCAACATGGCAATAGCTTACAATAAAAGAGCAAAGTCAGGCGTGTTGGATATTGTATGCAATTTTCAGACACTAATCAGTTGGGGAAAGAGTTCATTTGCAAACATGTCATCCCAAGAGCCCTCAGAGCAGAGAGGGGATGAAATGTTGCTGAAGGGGGAGGGAGATCTCTCGTATCCAGAGTCACTGTAAGCATCCGTCAGACACTTCTCATAGCCGCTGAAGGAAGAGGCGTCGGAGAGGAAATCGTCAACCGCGTCTGGATTCGGATCTGCCGCGGGGATGACCACTTCCTGTGGTTCGTCTTTAACGGACACCATTTGAATTTCCACCTCGATTTCTTCATCGACCTCAGAGAAGACCACGGAATCCTCACTTTTGGTATCGCAAATGCTCTCCTCGCCCACCACCTCGGCGGGTTTGGTGTAGATGTGGTCAAAGTGGATCAGTTCATTAAGGGCCTCCAGCTTAACTGGTGCGGGCCCCAAAGCTGCAGGTGGGGAGGCAGGTACTTGCTCTCCGGCACCCCCAACCAGCTCAAGCTCTTGCTGGACTTCCTGTGCTTCTGGGAGATCTGCCTTGAGGAAGAGCTCTGGGTCAAGGATGTCCAGAATACCAAGCAAGAGATCAGACTGAAGGAGACAAGAAGAATCAAAGTTAGGTCTTTTCAGTGCAGTCAAAAGTCATTAGTGAGAACAAACTGTAATGGCCAATGAGATTTGCTTGCCATGTAAATTGTCAATGATGGATAATTCTAAAACTCAGAAATCCAACGTTAGGATATTTACCTCAGTGTCTGCAGGGCCAGGGCTGTGAGTATCCATGGTGAAGTCTTCAGATTTGGGGACTGCTGGGCCTGCACCTGCTGCGGAGGCACACGTAGCCTGAGTGCTGCGGACTCAGAAGACCCGGTCACCAAACCCAAATCGCTCACTGAGGACTCCAGTATCTGAACCTAAAAAGTGAAGGAGAGGTGTTAGTGGGAAGTGGAAAAAAACACTATTTTACAGCTCTGTTAAAGGGATATTTACTCGCCCATATGTCATTCCAAACCTGGATTAGTTTCTGTCTTCTGTTGAAGATGTTGGTAGTAAACAGACCAGTTGACAACAACCATTGACTTCCATAGTATTTATTTTCCTACTAGGAAGACATTGGGTGCCATCAACCATCTGGTTACCAAGATTCAAAATATATATTTTTTGTGTGTTCAAAAGATGAAAAACTCATGCGGTTTTGGAACAAATTAAGGGTGAGTAAGTAATGACAAACTGAGTTTTGTTGAGCATTAATTTACATTCTCTTTTTCTTCCAAGGTATCCAACCCCAGTCTCTGTCTCAACTCCTCATTCTCACTGATCAAATCGCTCGTCTTCTCTAGCAACATCCTGTTCTCGATATGGAGTTTTTGATTCTGTGGAAAAAATGTCAAATTAAATCATTATTCTGAGCAACAAAGAAAAAAACTAAAATCTGCATTTCAAACTAGAAAATGGTCAGCCAAAATACCTCAAGCTCCAATTCCAAAACTTGCTGTTCCAACTCCCCCATTTTGGCCTTTTTTCTGTCTCTTGCTGTCTGTGCAGCAACTCTGTTCTTTAGTTTCCTATAAAAATAAAAATCATAGTTTTATAACACACAACAAACAATATATAGATGTATCTGGGACATGATATATTTGTAATAGAACTATTCATTTTCACTCTCATTGAATTTATATTTATACATTCCCATAACTAATTTAAATAAATGTTTAGATTGGTTTTCCTGCAACCCATTTTGGCAGATCAGAATGTTGAGGAAATGGCGCATGCGCGGTCATGTTCCTGCCACGCAGGCAAATGTGGCTCTATTGATTCAGAGGGGGAGGGACTGACCGGCAAAACCCACGGGTCTTGGCTGGGATTCAAATTCTTCCATACGGAAGGGTCAAATTGTTCATATTTAGCAATTCCTTGAGTGTATACATTTCAGAACGACTATATACGAAGTATATTAAACTAAATAGCATCCAGATTGTTAATTATTTCGGTTTAACCCAGTTTCAAACCAATTAAACCGATTATAGGCTAGTGAAATTAAATCCCAGCTCGTCTCACCTTCGAAGTGCTTTTTCCTCTGGACTCAGATGTGTAAGTCTTTGCCTTTTGCGCAGTGGTTGTCCAGAGATGGTGGAGTCGGAGTCTGAAGAGGCATGGCTCGGTATCATGACAGATATTGAACGGCTGTATCCGCCCTGTGTCGCCCCGGACGAAGCACTCTGTTTCCCCGATATCAGAAGGACTTTATGGGCTCCTCCGGTCCCTGCTGTAACTACGACCATGTTGTGTGGTGTTCTGGATTAGGATCTTGTAAAGACCCCTTTCTGTATTGTTTAGGGGTGGGAAATGTCCAAAAAAATCCTCTTTATTTCCCGTATTAACTCCCCTCTTCAATCTCTGTAAATTGAAGAAGTGGAAACGCTCGCGTTCTTTTTCTACAGTCGTGGTGCACTGCGATTGGCTGACAGGAGCACTGACGTATTTTGGACGTCAGTCTCTCCTTGGTTTTATATAGATGATGCAAGTTTCATGTTTACGCCGTGGGCATTCTTATATTTTTCATATGGATTTTTTTTAACAAACATTCTTTAGAATTGAAAACATTTATTTTCATTTGCATAATGTTACCAATTTCGATTGGTTACAAATAATTTCAGCAAAACTGTAATGTGGACTAAAGCCATGTTCAATATTTTATAGAAGTAAAGCATTATGTTGAGTTGCTTATTGGTTTGGGGGGGAAAAAACCCATAGATTGTAATGTAAACTTTTCCAGTTAGGCTATTTAATCTCATGGCCTTTTTTATTAATTTTTATAGCCTTGGCTACTCTACACTTTTCTTATTGACATTAAAGCTAATTCAGTTAACACAATGATTGTATTCATGTATATTTTAATGTTTCTGAAACTATACTACTGTCAATACTGATCACATTTTCCTTTTGAAGATGATTGCGATTTTAATCCTTTCAATTTCCTGGGAAATTATATCAAATGGCGAGGAATCCTAGACCTTGTTTCAGAATTCTCATGCCTTTTTATTTTATATTACTAGAAAAGTACTACATTGAATAAGTTGAATTTAACTGTTGCATGGTGATTGCATCAGCACATCTATTTTTTTAATCCCCTCATTAGGAAACGAGATCAAGTGATTAAGATCCCCTACAGCTTTGTTGTGAATGCCTGTTCATTTCGATCCCTATACATTTGATGAAGGTTAGACTAGCTGTAATTGGAACAGGCTCATTAGCAAACATTTACTTGAATGAAGATGTAGGTTTACCCTCAAACGAACAGCTGAACAAAGGAGAAACTTCTGAGGGGACTTTCATGTCCTATAAAAAACCTTTCTGAGAGTGAGAGTAGGCAAAGTGGGTTTCCCTGTTTGGACAGCATAAATTTGCATAAAGTCTATGTTTGGAAAATACTTTTACATAAAATCTGTATGTGACTGATAATAGGAACCCTTGTTGTAAAGATTTTAGAAACTGATTCAATTTATTCATCTGTTTATGTCGATTGGGATGTTTCATGACATGGTTTCAGGATTTTTATTGTTTAAAAAGAAGTACATTTGGAATGGCGTAAATTTTGTACGATCTACAGGTGGTCCTCGGTATAAGCATCCTGTAACAGTGCAGGAATTGTGTATTAAAGGTGTAGCTGTGAGCGGCAGCCCGTTGAATGAGAAGTCTCTCACCTCAACTTAGGTTTGTGTGGAGAGCAAACTGCGGCTGTTTGCTCTACACACTACTATAGTCGTTCAATCAACATTGTAAATCTAGATGTTGAATATGCAAAATTCATTGGGGATGTGGAGGGTAGCAGGCCACTATTAGAGAGGTTAGTTATAACTTAAGGAAAGACACTCATATTGACATTTCCCCTGAAAAAACCCCGGCATGCTTATTCTGAAACATGGCAGTTGGTTTGGGCTGGTTTATGCAGGTCCTAAGCTGGTCCGAAGAAACTAGCTCCAGCTCAAACCAGCTGCCATGCTTCAAAACATATCTAGCTGTTTTTTAACAACAGGGTTGTTTCTAAAGCAATACAACTCAAACATGTTTAAATTTGTTGTCAATGCTGTCACATTTACTCACCCTCACGTCGTTCTAAAGCCGTCGCTTTTTTCTTCTGTGGAACATAAAAGACAATATTGTTAGAAATGTCTCAGTGGGGGGATATCTTCAGATTATCTTCTTTTGTAATCTGCAGAAGAAAGAAATGCAGGTTTAGAACAAAACGCATAGAGGTTTAGAGTAAATTATGACATATTAAATTTTTTTGGATGAGCTAACCCTTTAGATGTCCAAAAACACCACAAAATATTTATATTTTGAATTCACATTCTTTCCTTGTTTTTCATTTTTAGTTTATGATGTAACCTGCCTGTAATAGAGTAGTGGACTGTGAAAGGAACTGAAACCTCAACTTTTAGACTTGTTACTTGTCACTAATCAGATGTTTCTCCCACTTAAGCTGCTTATAGTACCCTAATCGGAGGGACAGTCCCCTATAAGTGCCCTGCTCAAGGACACAAAGGCGGATATAGGGCAGAACTGTGGTCACTGTACATTTTGTACTAAGCTTGTCTGGGAGAGAAGCACTTTTCTGTCTTCCTTCCCTTCAAAAATTACCAAGAGCACATTGACACATTATGTAATTTCTTCTGCATTTCACCTGAACAACTTCAAGGGGAGTCCCCGAAGTGCATTGCTTTTCTCTATATATTATAAGCTAATGCATTATTAATTTTTAGTTTACTTCATGTGAAACAGGAACTGTGTTTGAGCAGAGAATGTGTTTGGATGAAGAAAAAAAAAAAAAAAGAGTTGGCAAATTGGATGATGAAACTTACCAGCAATTCCTGTTAAAAAAATAAAGTGACTCTTGACAAAGTTGTTGTGACATTCTACTGCAAAGTTTGCCAATACAGTGTGTGTTAAACTGACCGCTAAAAGTGCAATGAAGTGTCATTGGTATATTTTTTTCTGAGAGGCAGTGTACTTGACTGCATGCAGTTGAAAGTCTAAAAATACAACAGCTTTTAAACTCCAACACTCCAAACTCCAAAAAGTGGTGATGCCTATGAATTCATACACTGTGATTCTTAGGGAAATGTACGATTTTTTAGCAAAAGCATGAGCAGACCATACAAAAATGAACAAGTGAGATTGTACACAATTAGTCAATTCTTACAAATTCTACAGTATACTGTATACTTTCATGTATAAAAAGTACTTTTTTTTCAGTTTCAGATCTTTCTTACTTTCCATACATTATACACATTATAATTCTAAAATAGCAAATCATGTTAAAGTAACGCTTATGAAATTAAACAACTACTTCTGTTTTACATTTTTTATCATTAACTAAAACTTATCCTAAACAAATTCATTCCTTACAATAATAAGTAAAAAAAAACATGAACTGAAATAAAACGTAAACTTATTTTATTTCAGCTAGTTGCCAAGGCAACATTTCTCATTTTTGTTTAGTTCAAGTTGAAGTACAAAAATCATTAAAACTAAATAACTTTAAAACTAAATGTTAATAAAACTATAAAGCCATATTTTTAAGCTAATAAAATGACAAAAACACAAAAATAATACAATTTTAACTAAAACTAAATTGTAAAAGGAAAATACAAAAACAAAAAATTAACAAAAACTGAATTAGTATTTCAGTGATACTAAAATAACACTGCTCTGTGTCATGCATCTGTTTATATGACTGAATAGAGCCATTCTACTCTTGTGCAATGATCACATTGCAGCAACAGAGCTTTATTGATTTTTACGCTTATATGAAACAAATAGTGAAGCTATTCAAAGGTATTCAAAGCTATTCAGTAGGACTAGATGGAGGCAGATAATTCGCTGTGGCGACCCCTGAAGGGAACAGCCGAAAGAAGAAGAAGTGAAGCCATTCAGAAATAAATGAAATAGAATGCTGTTAAATTGTGCAAGATTCATTAGTACATAGCGTGTACAGTTAAGGGTCAGATGGAGTACAGACAATAGTAGTGCAACTAGACCCACTTTATATTAGGTGCTTATGTACTAACATTTAAATGAATTACTTTATACAATGCACTTATTGTGTACATACATGTACTTACATTTAAAAATGACCTGCATGTAATTACATCTGTAATTCATTTATGTAGTTACATTTATAATAACACGGTTAACCCATTCTTTACACCTAAACCTATCTTTAAACTTATCCATACCTCAATATCAGCAAAAGTGTTTTGCAATATACAATATGAACACAGTAAGCCTTGTACTTATTTTTTGATGTAAGTATAGTAATAGTTAAATTCATAGTTAAGGCCACCTAGTATAAAGTGTAACCAGGCAACTCATATTGTATGCATAATTTAATGTCTGTGGCTAATGTTGTCTTGCATGATCACTAGTTGATCAGTTAATGCCGCAGAATCAACAGTGACACTCCAGTTAGGGTGGGAACGTCTGTGGTATTTTACCTATTGTTGTGTATATTGTAGGGATAATTGGGTGTTGTAGGGTCACACCCATTCTCTCTCTCTCTCTCACACACACACACACACACACACACACACACACACACACACACACACACACACACACACACACACACACACACACACACACACACACACACACACACACACACACACACTCACACACACACACACACACACACACACACACACACACACACACACACACGTTTGTTTTTGTGACATATGGGGACATCCCATAGGCGTAATGGTTTTTATACCGTACAAACCGTATTTTCTATCCCCTTACACTGCCCCTGCCCCTAAGCCTACCCATCACAGGAAACATTCTGCATTTTTACTTTCTAGAAAAAAAACTAATCCTGTATGATTTATAAGCATTTTGAAAAGTGGGGACATGGCCAATGTCCTCATAAGTTACCCTCTCCTTGTAATACCTGTGTCATACCCATGTCATTATACACATTTGTGTCCTCATATGTCACAAAACATGCCCACACACACACACACACACACACACACACACACACACACACACACACACACACACACACACACACACACAGCTGGTTTACTCCCAAGGTTTAGACGATGTTTACCCAATCCTAGATCACACTCCCCTGTGTGTATCCGCACCGCCTGCTGCTTTCCCATCCATGACAGTCAGACAATACTGGCAAATGTAGTTTGATGACTTCTCTGAGCACTGGTTTCTTTAAAGATTGAGTCTTAACAGTCTCTTTTAATCAACTTTTTTAGTTCAATGATTTGATAAATAGTACATATTTTTTTTAAAAAAAGCTTGAACTTGAACTTTAGTTATCATAATACAAGCATTAAGAACATCCATGCACTCTTACACATGTCTCCGTGAAGCAACAATTGTGCAACCAATTGCAAAACCTAAAAGGTGACTGCCATGGAAATTATCTCTGATCAAACGGTCTGAGTTGTAGATGTATTTTAATGTTTTATCTAGGCACAAGATTATCAGCATTTGCATGTGTTTTAAATACTGGAAGAAGATGAATTTCTTAGAAGAGTGCGTTTTAGAAGAAGGCTAAACCTCTGTGTGGTCTGACCATAAATTGGCCTTTTATAACCATTATCGAACAGATCTTGTTAACTGCACAACACTGAACAGTTGTAAAGGAATAGCTTTCAAACCTATATAGACAGTGTTGGGTACACACTACACTACAATCAACAAAAGTTACGTAATCTTTTTTTGTTTTTTAAGTAACTAAAGTAACGCAGGCAAAATATGAGCAGGCATTTATTCATTTCACTTGCACAAAAACAGACTCAGTATTCCTCTAAATGAATAAAAACTGTGAAACACAAAAATTACACAAACGTGCAATGATTAGATATGTCACGTTAAACAATCATGCTTTATGTATTTAATCTAACTTTATTTGACAGTGTCTTTGCTGTTGAGTATCATCCAATGATCACTTTACAAAGATAACTTTACATTAACAACACATTTATGTTTCTTTTTCCTGCTGCATCTGAAATCACATACTCTCTTGAGAAGGTAGTTATTTTAAGTATTACATCACGGTCGCTAAAAAAGTATGTTCTAGTAGCATAATTGGGTGTAGTATGAATGTAATCTGAATGTACTACATACGGCATGTTGTCATTGTCATGTGACCTACCAGCGTCAGTTGCCTCATGGGATAGTAAAGTGTCCATCGTATGCAGAATCTTACCAGAAGAAGTTGGTCATCCAAATACTTTCCATCAACTGTTTTATGAGTACTGGGAATTTTGGGCATACTTCTTTTGCCACATACTATTTTTCGCCTACTATATAGTAGGGAAGTATGCAATGTGCATCACCGTTGTGCGACAATGGTTGTCCCATAGGGGTTGTCCCAATTCAACGGCTACATTAAATGCGCCCTCCAAATGCATCCTTCATTTCCGGCCCTATCCAAAATGGCACCCTAAACCTTCACGGTCTTCCTCTGAGTCCGCAATGTAATGCTGCTTTGGCTGCCGGGGTGAAGTCCGCTGCGTAACCCGCACCAGTGCGGACTCGGCAGAAGTGCGGCTCGAGGGCTCATAACTGCCGCAAAGGGGTGGCTTGTGAGCACCCTTCTGAGATCTAAAATGACAAATGTGACACCCTGCGGTCTTCTGGACTTAAAGGACACGTGCACGCAGCAGCCATTTTAAGTCCACAAGACCAAAAGTCCACATGAAATCTGCCATTTGGGACAGGGCCTCCCTTAAAATACGGCCTTCCTAGCCCAGAATTCATTGCGTGCCAATGATGACAGGATTTTTTTGTTGTTGAAAAATTGCAGAATTATGCTTTTAAATCTGCACTATGTAACTTTTCCATCCGCTAGAGGGCGCCTATTCAAAACAATTACATAGTTTGATGATGCCAAGTTTGAGTTTGAGCGCAGTATCTTGGGACGTGGGCTTCACCTCACAGCCGGTGGAAAAGAATCGGGATAGGACTCGGGCAGAAATCATGTTCATGGATGCGATTATTAACATTACTGCAGTGTGAAGCAGAGTAGGACAAGTGTTGAGGAGCTGAGCAAGGCCACTGGAGTGATTGAAGCGCAACACATGGCTCGCGAGCAGCGGGACTTTTATTATGACGGGACACAGTCTTGGAGGCGTGATTTCCGCTTTTCCGGTCACCAGTACGAGGTAACGCAGCTCTGTTTATCATATTAGATACATTTAAGTGTGTTTAAAATGATGTTATGGCGTTACTCTGTGCGTTCGCTTGTTGACACTGCTAAGAGTAAAGCGTTTCTGTCAAATAAAACCGGAAACCGAGGGTAACGCAGATATGATGCAATTGACAGGCGACTCCCTCAGACGTCCCGGCTCCTTGGTTAAAATAGCAATTTTCTCACAATTTACAAATAGTTGGAAACATTTGGGATATTGTAAGAACTCAACTGAACAAAATATATAACACTGGCCTGGTGTTTTTTTGATATTTTACTGAAAAAATCCTACATAGTGCACCTTTAAATGTATTGGGTTTCAACTTACTCAAATATCTAATAAAAAATTCAAACCAGTTCAAAATAGTATCTAACTGTTTTGTTTTCAGACAGTTTAATATAACTTTCTAGTTAAGTCAAAAGTTACTGTCAATCATCGGCAGCTGTCACAGTTGCTAGGCGACAAGAACAGTCCTCTTTAGGCTAGATTTTCTCATTTAACAATGCTCAGTCTGACATTCGCAGCCTTCCAAGACGTGGCCTTCAAAGTCTGAGTCCTTCGACGGCTGCAGTCTTTAAACTGGGACACTTTCTGATGCTGTGTTCGAAATTGCCCCTATACCCTCATGTACTATTCATTTACATTTATGCATTTGGCAGACGCTTTTATCCAAAGCGACTTACATTGCATTCAGGGTACACATTTTACATTATTGTCAGTTCTTGCTTTCCCTGGGAATCGAACCCATGACCTTGGCGCTGCTAGCACCACACTCTTCTGGTTGAGCTACAGGAAAGCTAATACCCTATTCCCTACATCACTCCGCTAATACAGTTCACTTGAAGGAGTGAATGAAAGCGAGTGAGTGAATTCAGACACTGAGTGTGCTGGAAGGGCTGCCGCTTTTTACATAGTTTCTGCTTGCTGTTTAATAATCATTTGAATCATTTGAATTTATGGCAGCTCAGTAGTAATGAAAAGATTTATCTTAATCTCTGCCATGAAAACTAACATCTATAGACCATAATTAAACAATTTAATAATCAATTAAAAAGGAATTTATACCTGTATGAATGTGATATTATTTACATCTGGATGGACTTAGTTTCTGTTGAAGCCAATACACAAGTGACTTAAACTGCAGTTTCTTAACTGGCCACTAGGGCACAGGCTCGTATACTCGTTTTTGCAGTGCATTGTGGAATTGAACAAGTGCACTCAATAATGTCCACTATTGTTTCGGACACCACTACAAATTGCTGTCCCTTCAAATAATGCCTTATTTAAGGTTATAGGGGGCGATTTCGGACACAGCCAAAGTTTTGGGGCCCTATTTTAACGAACAGAGATGGTCTAAAGTGCACGGCTCAAGTGCACTTAGGGTGTGTCCGAATCCACTGTGGCTTAAAGTTTAAAGACAGGAAAAATGGTCGGTGCGGCCGGTGCATGGTCTAAAAGGGTTGTAGTCTCTTAATGAGTCATGTGTTTGGGGTGTGAAGTACAATAAACCAATCAAGGCAAGGTAAGGCAAGTTTATTTATATAGTATTTATAGTATTAAGCAAAGTGCTTTACATAGAAATTTATTAAAATAGTGATAACATACACTTTTAAAAAAGTCTCAATTTTTTAGTTGGCCAAATTGAAATTCTGTGAATTGATGCAATTTAATTCACAGAAATTCAATTCGACCAACTGAAAAATTTAGATGTGATCAGTCACTTGAAAATGTTTATTTGGAGACCTGAATTATTTTTACAGTGTATGCATAAGAAAAAGAATACCTTGTGTAAAAATTAAAATAGAAACAGTTGTAAAGAGAATTAAAAAAATAAAAATAAATCAGAGTCTCATCTCCCATTCCCTTTAAAAGCCAGTTGCACACAAATAGCACCATGCCGGATTCACTATTTACATGGAGGAATTTGCAAGCGGAAATAATGAACGGTTCAGTTCACCCGGTTATAAGCACATATTACTAAGTGCATATTACTAAGATAAAAAATGCTGCGGTTAAGGTTGGTCAATAGCGCAGTTGTTTTCAGTTGCCTCAAAATAGCAACGCACCAACAATGCATCTGAACAGCTCGTTTTCAGACCAGCACACGCATGGGCGCACAAATGGGTGCAAATACATTTTCTATTGAAACTATGTGGCGCATGACATGAAAATGATAACTGCCTCGCAAAACGCCGGGTGTATGATACGGCCCTTGAACTTTGTTCTCCTGCATCCTATTCTTCTGCAAAATTCAGAATGGCAGAACAGGTGAAAGGTTTGTTTGAGCTGCGCCCTCTACTGCACATGTGTGTATTTGCATTTCCTTTTGCCTGAGGCTTATTCATTTCACTTTTGATGTGAAAAGGTAGCCTGACAAGCCAGACCCACATCAAGATGTTTGGTCTGGAAACTCACCATAGACAGGGCTCAATCCGAGGGGCAGGATAAACGGTTGTCTTTCAAACTCCCTCTGCACACGATAGGATAGCGCTACAACCAACCAGAGCAACGACGGTGAAGCAGAGCTTGTTGATAGATTAAACATTCACCGTATCCGGTCAGCTAAACTCCGAACACATCTTCCCTTCTTAAGAATGACTTCAGTGCCGTTCTTTGTTCTTTTCTCAGAGAAAAGCTTAACTCCAAGTCTTCCAGAGTCGCGGTCAGAGCTGATTCGAAAGACCGCCACCGTTCGCCAGTTTCTGTGTTTACTAGAAGCACGCAAGTGCAACTCGGCCGTCATCATTATGGCCCCGCCCGCCGACTCTATACACGATGTGATTGGCCCGTCCAGATTCTGAGGAATACAGCTCAGAATGGTATTGAGAGTTCCTAGACGACACTTGCGGGCAAATTAAATTTGCTGCCGCTAGGGTGCGTCTAGATTTCTAGGCTAGTGAAAAGGCCTTTATGTTTAGCAAAAATAGATATTTTTTGTTATTAAAAAACAACCAAGCAAACCCAGCCCAGGTGAGAAAAAGTAACGCAAAAACGAAGTACTTTCCATAAAAGTACAACTTTGTAAAAGTGCAATTAGCTATTTTTTTATGGGAATAATGCAATATAACATTACTTTTAAAATTAGCTTTCCCTAACACATTAGATACCCTGCATATTCACCAATAAAAATGTTACATGGTAAAAAATAGAAGTTTATTAAACCTTTAGACAAAATCTAAAAACAAAATCCAGAAAAGTGCATGTGAAGAAAGGAAGAAAAACAGTTTTATTCAGAGGCCTATACTGAACGAAAATATTTTGGTGCATGTTGCTGATATTTAGATAGCAAAAATAAGATAAAATTATGATGTAATGCAAATCAATGGGATCTTTATTTTTTGAGGACACCTATGCTGCATGAATTATCAGTTTTGTTTTACATATCAATGTCTTCTAAACCAACAGACACAGACTTAAACAAAGGGATGAGGACTGTATGAATGAAAAGAGATAACAGCTATATTTATAGATAGAAAGTAAAACATGTTTATTGCATGGATTACATGGGTTTTAAAAACATTCAAGCATGTAACTGATTATTATCGCCATGACTGAAGGTGTCCCTTGATCCATACAAATTTGTTGTGTAAATTGCACAACATTTCACAAGTGGTGTCTTGCTTATTGTCAGCGTGTCGTGGTGTCTCTGCCAGGCTGTTAGCAGAATAAGCTGTGCTTTGTTTGTGGAATAGCTGACAGTGCAGGGTCTTTGTTGCTCAGCCCCCCTTGGCGTTCCCATCTACTCTGTCTGCCTGTAAAAACAACAACAACAACAACAACAACAACAACATGACCCTAAACAACAGCTCTCAGGCTTTTGCTGAGAGGGGAATGTAAATGCATAGGGAAACTGTTTCATGTTCTGCGTCTGTATCGTTTCTTTAGATGGTCATTTGATAGTTTAGCCTGACAGAACAGATCAGATCATTTATGTCATGCACTTAACTGGCCTGTGCTTGTGCTCTTCTGTTCATTGTTTTTGCCAGAAGTGAAGTGTTTGTTCATTCTGATTCAATGAAGCTTCACGGTCAACTGGTTAAGGGTGTTTTTCCTCTGAAGGTGGAATATAAGAGATCACAGACCCAGGGGTAGCAGCATCACCCAGGCCTTGTAATTATCATATTTGAAAATAATATTAGCCTGGAAAACTTCTTAAATTAAAAAAACTAATTTTTTTATGACCCTAAAATTGCAATTAAACAATCAAAATATTATTATATATGATTAAATATGATATAGCATGTGTTCATCATTTCTTTAGCATGTTTCACAACAACAAAAAATGGACTCCAAGCACAGCTAAGCAAAACATTTTACAATTTTTTTAACAATTTTTAATAATGTTGTTTATATTATTTAAATAAAGTGTGAAGATTTCAATTTTTCTAGGCCAGACATCACTTTTGCCCATTATAGTCCAACCAATATATATGATATATATATATACACACAAACGTATATGCACATACATGTATATATACATAATAATTCATTATGCATGTCACTCGTGTACGGAAGCTTATTTGCATTCGCTTGAGAGAAAAAAATCTCTGTTTTTCTGAATTAATGACTTAATTATCTCGGAATTATGAGAACATTTTTCATTCATACATTTTTTTCGCTCTGTTTTTCTGAATTAATGACTTAATTATCTCAGAATTATGAGATAATTTTTTCTTGAAAAAAAAACATTTGTTCTGTTTTTCTGAATTTATGAGATCCCTGAAAATCCTGCCAAGAGCTCAATTTTAGCTGGATTGCATGGAAGTAAACATGTCCTGCCATTCAAATTTAATCCGATTTTATTTTACTTTGGGTTTGAGTCATTGGGAAATACTGCTGTCTTTATGTAATATAAATGGTATTGTTTTTAGTGCGTCAACTTTGTGCAGACACCTCAAGACAGCAGAAAAGAACATTCTGATCTGCTTGACATTGCTATTGCACTCCATGGGGATCCAGTATTTTCAACAATTGCCTGATTGTCTCTTGTGTCACCACGTAGCCAGCCTGAATGCATTTCAGATGAATCATCTTAACATGATCACATGGTAATGCCTATCAATAGTACGAGTGTGAAATTGTGTCTAATGTATATCGTGTGGAATGTATATAGATAATGCAAGTGCATTATGGCGCTCTTGGGTAGGTTAGTAGTGGTGGGGTGGGGGGTTTGTACGTATAATACGCCATAAAGTGCGTATCATAAGCACGTGAAAAACTGTGTACCATATGCACACCAAAACTCATTTTGGCGTATACATTCCACAAGATTGTGTAGCGGGTCTTACTAACTCAATAATGGACCAGGTGATAATGATCAGAAGACTGCTTGGTACGTACAGGGAGGCGGCGGTGATACTGAATAACAGGCAGAGACAGAAGGTAAGTTGAAATATAGGCCTTTACTTTACTGTACTAATTTTAGTGACTTTCCTTGAATATTTAAATTTTCCACATGAATCACATACCCAAAGAATAACAATAAAGAAAACAGAGAAAATACAATAGCTATAAATGTATACCCTGGGTGCACCCTCTAAATTACTATTCAGTCAACAGTAATCACAATCACAATCAATGTAATTTAACACAAATTAAATCACAATCACCGGTGATATCACATGAAACTCACAAAGAAGTCTTTCAAGTTCAACTTTGTGTCAATTGGAAGAATGATCAGCGTTTACTTTCTCCTATTGTGCTCCTGAGATGTTTCAGTCCCATAAACAAAACTATAAAGAACCAGTCTCTGAGAAGTGTTCTCTTACTTGTCTGTAGAAAAGAATAAATGGGAAATTGTCCTTTCCTCTAGATTCGTGATCCTTTCAGGGTCGAAGTGGGAGGCTCGCCATCAATTATGTAAATCCAACTTGGAAAAAAAAATGTTCACACAGAAAAAAAACCTGGCCTGATCACAGGCCAGAATGTGCATTCAATATTGTATATCAATAATGATCTACAATTAAATATAGTACACAGGAACAAATAAAATACATATATGCATAGCATTATCATAGCAAATGACATTATAATCATTTACCTGTCTGTTCACGTGTTTCTCTTTTTTTCCACAGGCACACGCAAACCAAAATGGCGTCAGCGAACGGCAGTGAACACTCATTACACCATGCGGTCTGAACATAACCACACCGTAAATTAACAATCCGAACCATACTACATCACAATACAATACCATTTTGTCTCCAATGTATAAAACAAATAAAACACTATTACATGAAATGTGTTGTCATTCGTTTTTAAGGCTAATTATAACATTAGTAAACTCACCGATTCAAAATGTAAGCTCTGAAGTGCTTGATCGACACAATCACACTGGATCATCCAATATCTCGAATTTAAACACTGATTCGTTCAGTTTAAGTAACTTTAAACAGTTTAAGATTGATATTTTTCAATTCTCATGTCAGATCGGATTTCCCTGTCACTCTGCATCTGTGTTCCAGCCTGCGCAACGAGCGATCTGTGAGCAAGGGGGGCGGAGCCAACAAATCAACGCTCCGATTGGCTGTTTCTCGTTTCTTGACTAATTCCAAATGCAAATATATTTATACATACATATTTTTATGTATTAGTCTTCTATAATTTCACAAGTATGAATAATAATAATAATGTTATGTTCAAGCAATCATATAAATAATTAATATTTATAAAATAATTATTTAACCAGGGTTACAATTGCGCACTTATTTATACGCATTTTCATGAGATCAGGCTCGCAAAGCATGATATGGAGAAACAGGCAAAATCTTGAAGTGTCTGCACAAAGTTGACGCACTAAAAACAATACCATTTATATTACATAAAGACAGCAGCAATGTTATAAACCCAAAGTAAATTAAAACTGGATTAAACTTGAAAGGCGGGACATGTTTATTTCCATGCAATCCAGCTAAAAGCAGGATTTTGAGGGATCTCATTAATTCAGAAAAACAGAACACTATATATATATATATATATATATATAATATATATATATATATATATATATATATATATATATATATATATATTTTAAATCTCAAAATTCTGAGATAATTAAGTCATTAATTCAGAAAAACAGAGCAAAAAAAATTATTCATGAAAAATTATCTCATAATTCTGAGATAATTAAGTAATTAATTCAAAAAGTAGATTTTTTTTCTCAAGTGAATGCAATAAGCTTCCCAATGCAATAAGCATGTACCCATTTCCCCCAAAACAAAAAATTGCATTATGAAATAAAAATGAAACATTATGAGATACAACGTCATAACTATGACATAAAAGTATTTAAAAGTTTCATGAACTGGCTTTTTAAAAAAATGTTATACTGTTGTCTGAGGTCAACTTATGGCGTTTGCATGGTATTCACATTAAAAAAACATCATAACTAATAAGTAATAGGCTATTTTCTACACTGGTTTTGAGGCTTTCTCCTGAATGCTGGGTCTTGATGGGCGTGACACACTGTAGTCTTGGAAGTAAATGCCCATGGCTAGGAATCGATAAGATATTCATATTTAATGAGATCCCTTGTTTGATTATTTTGAAAGCGTCCAGAATAATCCTGTGACACGGCTCAGTCTCAAAACGTCTTTATCACACAAACACAATGATTTATCTCTCATCCACCCATGATTGATTTTTTTTTTTATTACTTGGCCCACCCGTTTGGTGGATATAAGCGCAAACCATACACACACAGACGCGTGTGCTCTTCAAACACAATGGAGATCAAGGAATTAATGTTAATTCACTATTTAAGATTCACCGGCCTGCCGACGTGTTTACGTTTTGGTAGCCCGTCTGGAAAACGCAGGGCTTTGCGAGCCCTGGGAGTCTAATCTCGAAACACAATGAACCAACAAATAAGGGATTCTCCAGCCTGTGACAGCGTGCTAAGGTATGCTCTGTTAGCCACCTCACATACACTTAATCAATACGATCTGTAACAATGCACTATCGCATATTTTAAAAAAAACATGTTTTACTCACATAAGTGCCCTGCAGGTCCGTGTATCATCTGATCATTTCATTTCCTGTTTGAAATGGAATAACGAGAACACATAAATCGTCTCGTTTATTCGTTTTTTTTGTTTAGTTTAAAAACGAAAAATGAGATTTTGGCTCGATTTTTCATATTTCGTTTGCGGTTTATAAAACGGTTTATGGGTTTGATATTTCGTTTCCACACGTGGGCGGCGCCGAAACGCCTCTTTCATCTGATTGGTCAAACAGCTCCGCCTTCAGCGCGAGCTCTTCATTCTGTCAGGCAGAATACAAGTGCGGGACTGACAAATGCAATTTAATTAAAATACATGTCCGAAAACACCACACACTGCTAACTACACACAATATTTAAAGCAGAAATAGGTTGCTATATGAAAGATGTTGTCACGTAATTCGTGCTGTTGCGATTTGCAAGCGACCCCCATTAATGTGAGCCATAGGCTATTATTTGAGTATGATAGCCTGTTTCTCATTGATAAATACGGTGCAAATAGTCCCGTCTCTTTGGATAAAAGGGAAATGGAAATAAAAATAAATAACAGGCTGAACTGTACATGATAATATGTCTGTGATATTTGCCACTCTCGTCTTTTATTTACATCAAAAGGCAGGTAGGCATGTGTGACATGTCAATAATCAAGAAAATTGAATAGAAATACAGTTTATATTTGTGAATGTGTCTATTCTGTTCACGTGAAAAGAAAGAGACAGAAAAGTGAGAAGTATCAGTAAACATACATTAATTGATACTGACAAAATTAGCAGTTTGGGTTTAATTAAAATCATGTCGGTTGAAGAGCACGACATACCTTTAAAATCGTATTATTTTTATTATAAAACAGATAATAAATAATGAATTGGGTGATGTTTCTCTGAGTTGTCTTTATTAAGTTTGCTTGAGAGCTCCAGCATATAGTCCTATTTAAATATTATTTATTATTAATATTATGAGAACTATAATACTTCACCAAACTCAGCTCAGACCTTCAGACTGGTCTGACTCACTTATATCTTTTCTAACGGGTCAGACTTACTTTCCCAAAAAATCCCATTGACTTGCGTTATCTGAGCAATTAAGGCCGTAATGATTAAAGCTGTCCACTAGAGGGGGCGACAGGATAAGTCTTTTCTACTCACTTTCCCTGTTTGCAACAGTTTAAATGACAAATTAATTTCATTCATAAATAGGCCATATCTGTCTATGAGAACAAGCTTTACACTTCAAGCTGTACAACTTATTAAAACTTGAACACTGCTTCAGAGTTTGCCACTCTTTAGTTTCTTTTAAGATATTCACACTTTTGCATTTAGGGCCTAATGTTTGTCCATCTGGAACTTGCATTTGTAATGAGCGTTATATTTTAAGCCCTACTTGCTGTTGATAAATTTTATTCATGTAAAGAGCTAATGTCAGGGCAAATGTCCTGCAAAGTTTAGCTCGACTATTTATATAGGCCAATGTACACTAAATGTCAGTAATGTACACTTGTAATTAAAAAATACTGTAAAGTATTACATTTAGCAAATCACTACATCACAAGTAATATAACAATATTTTTTTTAAATAAAAATTTGATTGAGTAAACAAGATATTTGTATTTGTAAATATGTTTTTATATTTTGAATTTGTCACTAGGCTTAACTCAACATTGACAGCCATTGATAAATTAGAGAATACGATTTCAAGGCCGTATTCATTCATTATAAAATAGTATCTAAGTATTTTTTGGTGATGATGATCTTGTTTTATATTATATATATATTTAAGGAGGGATAAGTCAAAGTAATTTATGTGGTAACCTTTTTCTTTTTTTAAATTGTCACAGAGATGCTGAAAAAGCTGCCCTTCACTACCTTAAATAGCAAATCGAGTAGCGGTTGGAGGCCTCTCAGGTTTTGGAGAATGTATCCAGACAGATTCAAGACATGGTTTCCAGTACATAGGGAGCAGCACAAAGGGCAAACCTAGCAAGTTCCAGATGGACAAACATTAGGCCCTAAATGCAAAAGTGTGAATATCTTAAAAGAAACTAAAGAAGCGTGGAGAAACCCATCGCTATCTCAGCTAATACAGATAATGATCCAGAATCAAATCTGAGGGAGAAATCTTTCGGACTTGAACTGGACTCAAGCGTTCGGAACGTGAAAAATGTTCAGGTATTCAGTTAAATATGCAATTACAAAACTCAGTATGTTTCATCGGGAACATGCCCTGAATGTGCTCAAAGTTTCGAGACAGTTATAATGAAATTTATAAAAATGCGAACAACTAGTAATTAAAGGGGGGGTGAAATGCTGTTTCATGCATACTGAGCTTTTTACACTGTTAAAGACTTGGATTCCCATCCTAAACATAGACAAAGTTTCAAAAACTAATGTTGGACGTTTGATGGAGTATTTCTGTGTTAAAAATACTCCTTCCGGTTTCTCACAAGTTTCGGCGAGTTTTTTTCGAGTATGGGTCTACTTGACGTTAAATAGATCGGAAGGTCCTTGTATGGGCCGTACGGGCTCTTCTCCCGGTAGGGTGCGCGCGCGCGCATGACTAGAGCGAGAGAGAGGAAATGCACGCCGTAAACAGTCTCTAAGATGCAGATCCAGTCGTCTGTGAACACTTCTGTCGCGGCGCGCTCCACTTTATTCCTATGGGTGACGTCGAGCGACTTCAACGCTTCAGCACAGCATTCCGGGAAGGCAGCGCTTCATTTGAACCAATTTGAACGCAGAAATGACGGGAAGCTTCAAAACATCGCTTCAGTCGCGTCTCAAAGTGGATTTACACGCCACTGCTGTCAGGACTTCACCAAATCATACCAAAGAAGTGTGTTTTTGACGGAGCGGTCCCAGCGATAAAGGTTCGGTCCTGCTTTGGAAGCAGCCGGTGAGTTAAACTGCTTCAAATGTCTGTGCTGTTGGCTATCGTCGCGTGAGTAAACATCAGTAAACGACACGATCGCGTGCTTCGTCATTCAAATGCGCTAACGGTTACTCCACTGCTGTTCTCTGTATAACGTTACAGTATTCTGACGTGTAAAACCGTTTTGCTTGCTACTTCTAAGGTCTAGCCGATACAATAGTCCATAAACCGAATCAGAAACACAAACACAGAAATGTTGACAGGCCACTAAATACAGTCCATACCACAGAGATGGACGTCCTGATGTTGCCGTTTCTCCTGTTCAATTTATTTCTCCCTCAGATTTGATTCTGGATCATTATCTGTATTAGCTGAGATAGCGATGGGTTTCTCCACGCTTCTTTAGTTTCTTTTAAGATATTCACACTTTTGCATTTAGGGCCTAATGTTTGTCCATCTGGAACTTGCTAGGTTTGCCCTTTGTGCTGCTCCCTATGTACTGGAAACCATGTCTTGAATCTGTCTGGATACATTCTCCAAAACCTGAGAGGCCTCCAACCGCTACTCGATTTGCTATTTAAGGTAGTGAAGGGCAGCTTTTTCAGCATCTCTGTGACAATTTAAAAAAAGAAAAAGGTTACCACATAAATTACTTTGACTTATCCCTCCTTAAATATATATATAATATAAAACAAGATCATCATCACCAAAAAATACTTAGATACTATTTTATAATGAATGAATACGGCCTTGAAATCGTATTCTCTAATTTATCAATGGCTGTCAATGTTGAGTTAAGCCTAGTGACAAATTCAAAATATAAAAACATATTTACAAATACAAATATCTTGTTTACTCAATCAAATTTTTATTTAAAAAAAATATTGTTATATTACTTGTGATGTAGTGATTTGCTAAATGTAATACTTTACAGTATTTTTTAATTACAAGTGTACATTACTGACATTTAGTGTACATTGGCCTATATAAATAGTCGAGCTAAACTTTGCAGGACATTTGCCCTGACATTAGCTCTTTACATGAATAAAATTTATCAACAGCAAGTAGGGCTTAAAATATAACGCTCATTACAAATGCAAGTTCCAGATGGACAAACATTAGGCCCTAAATGCAAAAGTGTGAATATCTTAAAAGAAACTAAAGAGTGGCAAACTCTGAAGCAGTGTTCAAGTTTTAATAAGTTGTACAGCTTGAAGTGTAAAGCTTGTTCTCATAGACAGATATGGCCTATTTATGAATGAAATTAATTTGTCATTTAAACTGTTGCAAACAGGGAAAGTGAGTAGAAAAGACTTATCCTGTCGCCCCCTCTAGTGGACAGCTTTAATCATTACGGCCTTAATTGCTCAGATAACGCAAGTCAATGGGATTTTTTGGGAAAGTAAGTCTGACCCGTTAGAAAAGATATAAGTGAGTCAGACCAGTCTGAAGGTCTGAGCTGAGTTTGGTGAAGTATTATAGTTCTCATAATATTAATAATAAATAATATTTAAATAGGACTATATGCTGGAGCTCTCAAGCAAACTTAATAAAGACAACTCAGAGAAACATCACCCAATTCATTATTTATTATCTGTTTTATAATAAAAATAATACGATTTTAAAGGTATGTCGTGCTCTTCAACCGACATGATTTTAATTAAACCCAAACTGCTAATTTTGTCAGTATCAATTAATGTATGTTTACTGATACTTCTCACTTTTCTGTCTCTTTCTTTTCACGTGAACAGAATAGACACATTCACAAATATAAACTGTATTTCTATTCAATTTTCTTGATTATTGACATGTCACACATGCCTACCTGCCTTTTGATGTAAATAAAAGACGAGAGTGGCAAATATCACAGACATATTATCATGTACAGTTCAGCCTGTTATTTATTTTTATTTCCATTTCCCTTTTATCCAAAGAGACGGGACTATTTGCACCGTATTTATCAATGAGAAACAGGCTATCATACTCAAATAATAGCCTATGGCTCACATTAATGGGGGTCGCTTGCAAATCGCAACAGCACGAATTACGTGACAACATCTTTCATATAGCAACCTATTTCTGCTTTAAATATTGTGTGTAGTTAGCAGTGTGTGGTGTTTTCGGACATGTATTTTAATTAAATTGCATTTGTCAGTCCCGCACTTGTATTCTGCCTGACAGAATGAAGAGCTCGCGCTGAAGGCGGAGCTGTTTGACCAATCAGATGAAAGAGGCGTTTCGGCGCCGCCCACGTGTGGAAACGAAATATCAAACCCATAAACCGTTTTATAAACCGCAAACGAAATATGAAAAATCGAGCCAAAATCTCATTTTTCGTTTTTAAACTAAACAAAAAAACGAATAAACGAGACGATTTATGTGTTCTCGTTATTCCATTTCAAACAGGAAATGAAATGATCAGATGATACACGGACCCCTGCACCATTCCTGACGCCGGATATAATATAGAAGGCACAGCATTGTGTTTTAATCTCAATATGTCTGCAAATCCAGTGTTGACCTGAAACGATTATCTTGCTATCTTCTGCGTGTTTATAGCTCGTTTAGCTCCTCGAGTCGGTGGGCGGGCTTCAGAAGCAGGCGTACTCATCTATCTGTAGAGGTCGGCGTTTCACCCTTCTGATATGTCATTGATTAGAGAGCCTCGTTTTCTGGGCCTGGTGTCTATAAAAGCTTTTCTTTTACTAACAAGGAAGTTTTCATCTCTGAAACTCACAGGATATTACATTATTAAATATACATTATTAAATATTATTATATTACCCTTACCTTTTATATCAAAGGTATTTCTTAATATTATATTTCTTAATTCATCCCCCCTTCACACAGAGAAAAAGGGTGTCAAGATTGTACCTTTAGGGGTACAACAGCTTGTCGCTGGGGCAGTAAAATTAAAAGGACGACTTTGTACCATTTTTACCACAAAAAGGTTCATAGTAGTACCTTAAGGTACGCATTTGTATTAAAAAATATGTACCTTTTAGGAGTAAAAAAGTTACACCTTTGCACCTTTTAGGAGTAAAAAAGTTACAAATATGTCCTTTTAAGGGTACTGCCCCAGCGAGAAGCTGTGCAATCTTGACACCCTTTTTCTCTGTGTTTAAAAAATAAATAAAATATTTTTTAATAATTTACTGAATTAATTTTTATATCAAAATGCAGACTTTTTGTCATAATTATGAGTTATCTGACTGTCTCCATACTTTACTATTTAATTGTTTGATTGGACTGACAAGCCTTATGACATTTTACTCAAAGAAAAGCTGAATTAAGTGTGCAAGGTACACTGTAAAAAATTATACGTTCAATAAGTTATGACATATGTTTTTACATTGTTTTAACTCATCAAAATAAGTGAGTATAACTAATAAAAACTTGTTTTTATTAGTTATACAAGATGTAACTCATTTTTTAAAGTCAGTTTAACATAATTTAAGTTGAAATAACTTAAACATCCAAGTCGATTGTACTGCAAAAGTTCAAAATTTGCCTTTTTTTTCTTTTTTTTTTTTTTACAGTGTAGAGGTCATGTTTCAATAATATTGCTTTGGAAAATTTTGAATTGCATTGCATTGCAGTTTTGTGTATCTTAGAAGAATAATAGGCAGCATATAGGCTACTAGTGCACAGCAGTACATATATATGTGTGTGTGTGTGTGTGTGTGTGTGTGTGTGTGTGTGTGTGTGTGTGTGTGTGTGTGTGTGTGTGTGTGTGTGTGTGTGTGTGTGTGTGTGTGTGTGTGTGTGTGTGTGTGTGTGTGTGTGTGTGTGTGTGTGTGGTTTATGAGGACATATCAAATGTCCCCATAATTCAAATGGCCTTAAAAACATACTAAATTATGTTTTTTTGAGAAAGTAAAAATGCAGAATGTTTCCTGTGATGGGTAGGTTTAGGGGCAGGGGCAGTGTAAGGGGATAGAAAATACGGTTTGTACAGTATAAAAACCATTATGCCTATGGAGAGTCCCTGTAAACCACATAGACCAACATGTGTGTGTGTGTGTGTGTGTGTGTGTGTGTAAGACTAATGAATTGAGCGGTTCAGTCCAGATTGTCTGAAGAGACACGATCGCTTTATATGATGAACATTACATGATTTAAATTAGGCTTTTTATTCCCGTATGAACATTCATCAGAATATAAACAGAACAAGAAGCACATGCGGAAGTACAAAATCTCTCATACATTTCAAGATTTAAATACAAACATCTTTATTTGTATTCTGAAGATGAACGAAAGTCTTACAGGTTTGGAATAACATGAGTAAATAAGGACAGAATTTTCATTTCTGGGTGAACTATCCCTTTAACCCAATTAGGCCTGCCCTACTCTGAAGTACTTACTAACATATCTAAACGAATGAAGCAAGACAAATGAAATGTAATTCGTCTTTTATGAATAAAATACATACTTATTAGATAAAAGCTCTTATTTATGAAATAAAGTTACAATTATGGTTTCCAAACTCTGCGTGACATTTTCCATCTGGATGAGGACGACGAGAAAAGGTAGCATGTGGACATTGCTGCCGTCTGGTGGAGAATATAGGAAGCACTTCATCCTTTATTCAAATATTTAAAATTTGTTAACGATTTGGTAATCATATTGCGTAAACGAAACAAAGTAGTTGTGCTTGGAGGTAATTGTTTTATTTATGATAATGCAATGAAACATGACAAATTGTGTGACATTTTTGTCAAGCCTGTCAAAGCAATAACACATGCAAAAAAAAAAAAAAAAAAAAAGAGGGGGCCAAAGGAATGTAGTAGCCTAAATGTAGAACTATAATTTGTATTTATTTGATATGTTTTACTATATGGAATTAAGCTAAATTTGTCATACATAATTACTAAAAAATATAACATAAATATACATTATATGCAAAAATCATCTCGGCATTATTAAATAGTGTCCAAACACAATGTGAAATTACTTATAAAAGATACATAAGCAATTTTTGAACATAAACATCTATTTTTGCTATTAAAAAAAGAAAGAGCAAATCATCTGAAGTTCTGTGTATTTTATGAGCTTATCACTATGATGACAATGCGTTTGGAAACGCTTCAAAGAGATGAGGTGTGTGACCTTATTGTGTGGACTTGTTCTCTGGAGATGCTGATCAGGGTTGTTAAAACAATGAGGTTCAAACTCAAATGAGCCTAATTCATGGATGAACTTGCCTAAGACATCATGTGGTAACAAGCTTAGTTTCTCTTCGCTCTGATTTGAAGTTTTCAAATGAATAAAAAAAGATGAGGGTGGGGGTTCGTGTGTGGGTGAGAGAGGTGAAAGAATAAATGAAAAGAAGCAGGGACATAATCATGTCAGCCTTGTGATCTGAAGTCATTTCCTGACACACTACTACTGTAGTTTAATCTATGTTGTCTCTAAAAGCACATTGAGTGCTCTGTTTCTATCTATCTCTTTCTCTCTCTCAAGGGTACAATATGCATGGTGTTATCTGAAATTGGGAACACAGGGATAGTCAACTTAAAAATGAACATCTAATATAATTGATCATGCTGTTCCAAACCTGCATGACATCCTTCTTCTGTGAAACACAACACACTTTTACTAACACTCAAAATAATGAACTGGTTTGAGTAGAACCAACTTTACGAGTTACTTTTCTAAGTAATTAAGTTTACAACTGGGAGCTCTCTTGTCCCAATGTTGAGAAAAATCAGGAGCAAGTGCAGTGGTGTTGTGTGTGTTATGCATAAACGTGATGGTTATTGTAGTTCTGCCAGAAAGACTCGGGAGAATAAATACTGTGACAATAATCCATTTATTAACAATCCAGCAAGCAATAAAGTACTTTGGCATAGGCCCCGTCCATAGCTCGCAATCAGAGGGTATGGACTCTGCATATCCTGCCTGAAGACGAAGGCAGAGGCGCAGCCGACCCCCCCGTGAGGTATGGAAGGGACCATCCTGGTGGTGGTGGTGGGGTGGAGTAGGGAAGGATTTGACTTGGAGGTGGTGGGGAGGATGGCGGTGAATTGGTGCGTCAGCATCTGCGAACTCAAACATGAGTAAGTACCGATCTTTTATACCCAAGTATTAGAATGTGATTGGATAGATAGAAGTTGAAGTGACGTAACAATTAAGTCTTCCTGGCAGAACTTATGCTAAAGCTTTCATTTCTAGACTCATAATGTGAGCATACATTTACTAATCTCACAAGTGCAAAAAAATTCAGTTTTCCTCAAAATGATAAAAAATTAAATGCAACATCAGAATACGCAGCTCTGTAGCTTCTAGGCCGTGGGCTACGTGTCGATTTTCATTTATACTTCTGCATCCTTGTCCTTGTTAACATGCAGTTACAAATGCAGAGGGAGCATGTGTAACCCTGAGGGGGGGGGGGGGGGGGGACCAATGGCAGACCAATCACAGCACTTGCGGTCCACGTAATTGATGCGTTGTTACATTTTTGGAGAGTACACATCAGGGAACGCCATATGTGTGCAACACACAGCCTACAATTTAGCAATGGTATACACTCGACACAGAAGTATGAATTGGGCTTTATTACTTAAATTTTAAACAAAAATAGATATTTTTGTTATAAAAAAAAAAGCCCAGGTGAGAAAAAGTAATGCAAAAGTAATGTAACACATTTATTTTCTTACAAAGGTAACTAAGGCAATTACTTTTGAGGGAGTAACATGATATTGCAATGGATTCATTTTCAAAGTAATTATCCCCAACACTTTACTTATTGAGAACTTTATTTTTCTTTTGAGTTCACAAAACTGACACATTTTGAGTAATCTGAATTGTTTCAGAAATTAGTTTTATTGAAACAATTTATAATGATTTGTGACATTCTCTCACTCACACACACACACACACACACACACACACACACACACACACACACACACACACACACACACACACACACACACACACACACACACACACTAAATATATAATATTCTGATAAAGTTCCGGCATCAGCCTTTGTGATTGGGATTGTTCTGTTCGCCTTCATCTGCAATACAACTACAGTTATTATGCCCGGTCAATGCATGTAGTAACTTCAGATTGGATTGTGTTGGTACTAATAGGCACTAAAAGTAAGTTTTCATGCATCTAACAAGTGCTTTCTAACATCTTTTTGATCTGAATAGTAACTTAAGTTATGTGGAAAACATAACTTAAGTGTGAAGTTGAGGGAGATACATAGCTAGCTACGATTTCAGTACAGTACTATCAAAGATCCTTGCTCCTTCTCAATTATCTAGATTTAAGGAAAAAATACAACCAATAGTACGATAGCTATGTTAAATCTTACTTGTGAAAAGTAATTCCCCGAGCCCTGCGATGCCCGCCGATTAGAACAGGAAAATGCTGCACAGTGCTCTGGCATCTTAACAGCTTCTATGCAACGAAACTAGGAGTATGACCGGTTCAAAACGGCCGCCGCAAATCTCGGCGCCCAGCAGCCAATAGGGCATCTATCTATATGACGTCAATTTATTTGGGTTTACATTAGCCTAGAAGTCTAGACGCAAAACTCCCTACTTCTTTATTTTCAGGAATGATTTTGATATGTATGTAAATACTTTAAGAAATTCCAATAATTGTATTGCATGTAAGACTCTTTCTTGGTGTAAGTCCTTTAAGCTTATATAGCTTGCTTTTGGATTTTTGTATGTAACCCTCATTGTTGTTTTGTCCTTCGTAATTGTGTTGTTCGTTTGCATAATAATAGTAAAAAAAAAAAAAAAAAAAAAAAGTCTAGACGCACCGAGCGATCCCATTGACGTCAACGGCTAAATAATGAAGTCAACCTAGGGGCACTCACTTCCTGATGGCTGAACGAACTGCGCAGGCTCAGACTGAGCTTGAGGACGTAGATGGGACGTGAGCCTCCTGTCTGACAGCTGTAGGTCTTCTAGTAGTTGTGGAAAGTTAAAGCTGAATCACGTTGTTTAAATATTTTCTCCCATTGCTTTTGGCTCACTATGGGCTTCTCCCCATTCTTCCCCCTTGACTTTATCAGACTTTATGTCTCCACGTCCCCCCGACTGTCTCATAGACAGTAAAAGATTGCCTGCGAGCGTCTCCTCAGGTCTATACGGTAATTTCTCAACTGTGCGACAGGGTCGCGTTGGTTATGATGCAATCGTTAGCCTATTTTTAAATTTTTTATTTAATCGTTAGCCTATTTCGGGGCGATAGTGTAAGATACAAGGTAATGGAGCCTTTTATGCATTTACGTGTTTCTTTAGAAATAAACAATGGACAAATGGAGTCTTTAAACGTCTCAGATGTAAAGTTATTAACTGTCAAAGTGACTCAAAAATGAATGGGAGTCAATGGGATGCTAACAGCAGGTGATGGCTTGGTTAGCAATGGCAGCCCCTAGGGGTGGAACGCTTTCCGAGCGCTAGATTACCCCCTTGGACGCACCCTAGGGGCAGCAAATCTAATCTGCCCGCTAGTAAACGCTAAACTCTTGCCGGGCCAATCACATCGTGTATGGAGTCGGTGGGCGGGGCCATAATGAGAGAATGACGATGGCCGAGTTGCGTTTGCTTGCTTCTAGTAAACACAGAAAGTGGCGAACGGCGGTCTTTCGAATCAGCTTTGACCGCGACTCTGGAAGACTTGGAGTTAAGCTTTTCTCTGAGAAAAGAACAAAGAACGGCACTGAAGTCATTCTTAAAAAGGGAAGATGTGTTCTGAGTTTTGCCGACCGGATACGGCGAATGTTTAATCAGTCAGCAAGCTCTGCTTCACCTTCGTTGCTCTGGTTGGTGTAGCGCTATCCTATCGCGTGCAGAGGGAGTTTGAAAGACAACCGTTTATCCCCCCCTCGGATTGAGTCCTGTCAATGGTGAGTTTCCAGACCAAACATCTTGATGTGGGTCTGGGTTGTCAGGCTAGGTTTACATTGCAGAAGATATTAGAAAAAATATCTAATATCGAAAAATTTTAATGGTGCGTGTGTGTGTGTGTGTGTGTGACATTGGCCATGTCCCCACTTTTCAAAATGCTTATAAATCATACAGGATGAGGTTTTTTTTTAGAAAGTAAAAATGCAGAATGTTTCCTGTGATGGGTAGGTTTAGGGGCAGGGGCAGTGTAAGGGGATAGAACATATGGTTTGTATGGTATAAAAACCATTACGCCTATGTAATGTCCCCATATGTCACAAAAACAAACGTGTGTTTTTGTGTGTCTTTTTTACTTCATTGAATCACTAAATGGACAAATGTATGATGAAGATGTGGCAGAAGAATTACTCTCTTTCTCATTCTTCTTTCTTCTCCTCTTTAAAAGTTCTCAAGCACTTGCACTTTTATGTAGATCATTGTAACATGAAAACATGTTGGACATGGAAAGGACTTAAATGATCATAAAATCTCTGTCTTTGATCCACAAAAACTCTTTCTTCTCTGGGTTTGTTTGAAGTTCTGCCCTCAGTGTGCGGATCGAGTCTGTGATCCTTCAGTAACTCTGAGCAATCTACATTTCAAGGCACCCTTCCCCAAGCTCTATTTCTTTAGTTTCTTGGCTGTACCATAAAATAGACTCTCTGACAAGTTCAAGTTTTTCACTCTGAGACCAAAACCTGATTTGATTCTAAAGTGCACTTTATGGGCATACATAATCATATTTTTAACTAGATTTTTACATTTTTCTGAAGAAAAAAGCCAGGGCTACTATTGTGCTAGTATATTGGGTGTTGTATGTGGTTGCCAGGCTGTAGCTCTTCTGATGTTTTTTTTTAAAAACATGTTGCTATGCGGTCTTTGGTGTTGTTAGGGTTTCCTGGATAGAATGTAGAAAGTAGAAATCACCATAATTTTAAAGTCACCATGAAATCAAAATAAGCAATTCATTTTTTTTTGCCTTTTTTCACATGGTTTATTATAAATGATTTATGCGTGCACTTATTTTTTATTTATTTATTGTTCTTTGAAACATATGCTCTTTTCATGATGTGTATCCTCTACAACTGAATGCAAACTGACATTTTATGCAACCCGTAACCCGTGTTTTTACAATCTTATACCCGTGAAAGTGCACTGGAACTAGCCTGACAAGCCAGACCCACATCAAGATGTTTGGTCTGGAAACTCACCATAGACAGGGCTCAATCCGAGGGGCGGGATAAACGGTTGTCTGTCAAACTCCCTCTGCACGCGATAGGATAGCGCTACACCAACCGGAGCAACGACGGTGAAGGGGAGCTCGCTGACTGATTAAACATTCGCCGTATCCGGTCGGCTAAACTCCGAACACATCTTCCCTTTTTAAGAATGACTTCAGTGCCGCTCTTTGTTCTTTTCTCAGAGAAAAGCTTAACTTCAAGTCTTCTGGAGGCGCGGGCAGAGCTGATTCGAAAGACCGCCGCCGTTCGCCAGTTTCTGTGTTACTAGAAGCACGCAAACGCAACTCGGCCGTCGTCATTATGGCCCCGCCCGCCGACTCTATACACGATGTGATTGGGCCGTCCAGATTCTGAGGAATACAGCTCAGATAGGAATTGAGAGTTGCTAGACCACACTTGCGGGCAAATTAAATTTGCTGCCGCTAGGGTGCGTCTAGATTTCTAGGCTACACTGGAACGGCAGTCAAACCCGTGACTTCCCACCCGTGAACTCGTAGGCTACTAGATCGATGTACTCCCAGTTATGCCCTCTGAAGTCACATAGTCCACAAAACAATAATGGCAGCCCCTACGGATATACAAATAACATCAAATAAAAGGTATAACAGCTTCTTTTGCCTTATGCGCCGTTTTTCTTCTCCATTTCCCTCAAATAAGCAAGGAGTAATCTAGCCTGACTCTGCCCTACGTACTTCCACTCAATTTTCAATTTCCTTCAGTACAGCGTCTAGGACTGCGGTGTATTCTTAGGTTTTCGTCGAACAAATTTTTACCGGTCCAATCAGCGAACAGAGGCAGTGGCTGAGAACGATGACGTTGATGTCGTGCCCTAGTTTGAGTTGTAGTTCAGTAATGCCGGCGGAGAAAGATGTGAACGAAACCATTCATTCCGCTGTGGCACTTCTGCCGAATATCCAGAAGTTAAAGCCGGAGCAAGAACAATATTTGCTTGGGGTTTGTTGGTGGCCATGATGTTTTGGCCCTCCTCCCCAACAGGGTGAATTTGGGAAAAGTTTGATTTTCCAGCTCTCTCCGTTAGTGGTGAAGGAGTTGGCTGAAGCCCTATTTGGATAGGGTCGGAAGGTATTGCCATCATTTACAGGCGCTAGTCAGTTATTTTATTGCCGTCCGTTTCCCACCACCCGCGTAAAACTCCCCAGCCGAGTTACCTAATGCTTTTGACAAACACCAAGGTCGTGTGGTGATGTACGCTGTCCGAATCCACATCTCTGAGTTTTCAAGAATATATCACTTCAAAATTCACTCTTTTTATCCTTTTTGACCACTGCAGAGCACCGTACGGTTGCGCTTTGCTGTTATTTGGATGCATTTCTAGACTTGTATTTCTTTAAAATGCTGGCTTTTAAGTATTTACAAGAGCAATATATTTCATCACCGCTAAAACAAATTAAAATAAAAGCAGGTAAACATTTGAATTGGTCCTTTATTTATAGCAGCATTTATTATCATACTAAGCATATGACATTTTATTTACAGCATACAATCATGTTGCGGACCACGTGAGCGCCGCATTCCCGATCACAAAACTCTCCCGTCCACCGTGGTGTGAATAAATCGCAATCCGAATGCACAAGTTTTAGGTTTTATCCTATGGTTTTATCACTGAGGTGGCGTGCAGATTTATTTTGATGGATTTCCATGTGTGAAACAGGCGAAGGGCGCATGTACGTCACGACCAAACGTTAGCGATTATGGCAGATCCAATAGTTTTAAACTTTAAAGGAGTACCCGCCTTCGCAGAAGTAAACACGTGTCAATGGAGAGTGGCCAGACTCTATGCACAAATTAAAGGGGGGGGGGGGGCACTCAGTTTCAGTCAATCTCATGTCAATCTTGAGTACCTATAGAGTAGTATTGCATCCTTCATATCTCCGAAAAGTCTTTAGTTTTATTATATTTATAAAAGAAATATAGACTGTACCGAGTCTTTCCGGAAAAAAACGAGCGCCTGGAGGCGTATCGTGTGGGCGGAGCTAAAGAATGACGAGCGCGCACAAAGCGATGACGTTCTCAAGCGTGGAGAAACCCATGGCTATCGATCTCAGCTAATAGATATGATCTAGAATCATTCGGAGGCTGAAATAAATGAGAAACAGCAACATCAGGACGTCCGTCTCTGTGGTATGTACTGTATTTAGTGGACTGTCAACATTTGTGTGTGTTTACTCGCAGTTTATGAGGACATGATTCGGTTGATGGACTATTGTATCCAACTAAACCTTAGCAGTAGCAAGCAAAACGGTTTTGCACGTCAGACTAGTGTAACGTTATACATAGAACAACAATAGAGTCCGTTAGCGCATTTGAATGACAAAGCACACATTCGTGTCGTTTACTGATGTTTACTCACGCGACGATAGCCAACAGCATCGACATTTGAAGCAGTTTTAGTCACCTGCTGCTTCCATAGCAGGACCGAACCTTTATCGCTGGGACCGCTCCGTCAAAAACACACTTCTTTGGTATGATTTGGTGAAGTCCTGTGACAGCGCTAACCGTGGAGATCCACTTTGCGACGCAACTGAAGCGATGTTGTGAAGCTTCCCGTAATTTCTGTGTTCAAATCGGTTCAAATGCAGCGCTGCCTTCCCGGAATGCTGTGCTGAAGCGTTGAAGTCGCTTGATGTCACCCATAGGAATAAAGTGGAGCGTGGCGCGGAGTGTTTATGGGCATTTCCTCTCTCGCTCTAGTCACGTGCGCGCACCCTACCGGGAGAAGAGCCCGTACGGCCCATACAAAGACCTTCCGCTCTATTAACGTCAAGCCGACCCATACTCGAAAAAAACTCTCCGAAACTTGTGAGAAACCGGAAGGAGTATTTTTAACACAGAAATACTCTATCAAACGTCCAACATTAGTTTTTGAAACTTTGTCCATGTTTAGGATGGGAATCCAAGTCTTTAACAGTGTAAAAAGCTCAGTATGCATGAAACAGCATTTCACCCCCCCTTTAAATGTATGAGAGTCTGGTAAGACCAGGCTAGGAGTAAGCACCTTTGGCAATAGAAATGATTGTAAATGAGCATAAGGAATGCTTTGTTTACATCTAGCTACCACAATTCCTTGCGCTCTGGCATTTTTGTCATAACTTTGTCTGAAACACTACAAAGTCATGAGTCGTGAACCTGCGAAAGGCTCATTGATGCACGTGGGGAGCAAAGACTGGAATATTTAAATCAACAACAGTACACTGGTGTATTAAAATACTGTATAACTTATTTGGAGTATGCTTAGAACTCCCAGTAAAACATTACATTTAGTTTAATTTACAGCATAAATTTCATATTGTATAGAGTTAGGTGTTGCACTTTAAACCCACAAATACAACTAGATTAATCTAAACCTATATGAGGTTTTAAAATGTCTCCATTTCAAGATTTTTAACGTCGCAGGAAGATGTTGTGAAGCTGTCATTTTCCATTATTTTTGCACTGGCATAATAACACTTTTCGGATTTGTACTAGTCAGATGAAGTCGGAACATTGAAACATAACACACAACTTAGATCTAAACACTCTTTTTACATCATCCCTTCATCTCCCGCTTCTGCTCTTCCTTGGCTTTCTTAGTCAAACTCTTAGGCTGACAGAAGACTGTTAATAGTTTTGCGTGGCAGACAAGACTTGCTGTTGACAGGTTTTGGACAGCAGACAAACGGATATCTGGATTGGATATTTCTGACGTACAGAGTCTGAGATTCATCCAATCTACACTGCATATAATGACTCCCGCTGTGGAAGGTTTATAACCAGGTTTATTTGTGTATTATTGAAAGTTAAACAAAGTCCTGCTATTCATAGAACATATAATAGACAGAACATCCATACACATTCCCGTATTTAAAACATGATTGTGTGGTGCAGTATTACAGAGCAACTGTATGACTTCTGTTCAAAGCTCTTGTCCTGTGAGAGTTTTATCTGAGAGGAGGGGCCAAAGATCAAAGCAGAGTGGTTTTTAACACTCACACACACACACACACACAAACACACACACACACACACACACACACACACACACACACACACACACACACACACACACACACACACACACACACACACACACACACACACACACACACACACACACACACACACACACACACACACACACACACACACACACACTCTCTCTCTCTCCTGTTCCTACATTTTCTCATCCTTCTCTCCAGCACAATGCCAGTTGGGTTACTAAAAATACCAGAGAAGCCATTTTGCATGTGAGCAATCCTCACAATGCTCTGGGAACCGTGCTCATAAATCAGACGTCCCCATGGTGAATCGTGCCTTTGATGGGGCCCTGCTGACGTTATTCTCTAATGAAGAAAAGAGATGATGAGGAGGCCCTAATTTTGCGTCTGTAACTCACAACACTGGAGTGTATTATTACATAAAGCAATTAAGAGGCCCCTGGACACCCACAGATGGAAATGTTTTCTCCCACTGACTTCGGGAGATAGGGAGGATGTTATAGTCGGCCCATGTTGTATGCATGAGATGATGTCAGCGCTTTGGTTTTGATTCTCCAATAAGCCTTTTTAAAAGACACTAATTGTAAATCATTTCATGAGATTCACACAAACTCTCAAGAAGTGCAACTGAATAAGTTAGTTTTATCAATTAAATTAACAGGCAATAATTCATTTGTGCTGACCATTAGGTATCAATTGCTGCCTCACAACACAAACACACACACACACACACACACACACACACACAGACGTTTCCAAGAGAGTGTATAGCAAAACCTTGCACACACATGGCTTTAGTTATTAGATCTACAGGTGATCAGCCTGTGGCTTCCAGAATGAAACATGCTGTTTGTTCCAAACACCACCAGAGGGCAGAGTTGAATTGAATTAACTGCATGAGGGGACTTTCAGAACCACTTTTATCCTCTCTCTCTCTTTCACACACACGCAACAAACAAACATTTACAAATGGAGAAGTGCTGTAATTGTGGTTTGTATAGTGTATACACCTATATGAAAAAAACAAACAAACAATTACAGCATTTCTCTGTTTGTAATTGTTTAGACTCTAAAAATGCTAGGTTAAAAACAACCTGAGTTGGGTTGAAAATGGACAAACCCAGCGATTGGGTTATTTTAGCCCAGAGATTGGGTTAAATGTTTGTCCCAACCTGCTGGGTAGTTTTATTTACTTTTGTTTAAAAATGTTGGAAATTAACATGTATTATTATCTTTATAAATGAAAATTATTAATAATAAATTGCTTGTTAATAAATATTCACCTTTTGATTAGTATTGTTCTATAATTATGTCTGATTTTAAATTTCCAACATATTTTGGGTTTATTTTAAGCCAGGCATGCAGTCATTTTTAAACAATATTGGGTTAAATAAAACTGATTCAAACTGCTGGGTTAAATGTTTGTCCATTTTCAACCCAACTTGGGTTGTTTTTTACCCAGAGTGTAGAGTGTATGCACATCATTTTTAGCTTCTTTCTAGGTCGAATGTTTCCTGATCTTCGTAAGTCATTACACAGATTTTTATATTTGCTAAATTACACAATAACTGAATTATTATTATTTATTATTATTAATTATTATATATAATTATATATAATATAATTATATATATTATATATATATATATATATATATATATTATATATAATATAATTATTATTAATAATTTCCACAACTAATAATAAAACAAACAAAGAAACTAAAAAACAAAACAAAAAAGCCTAAATGATCCTGTACACTATTTAACAAGAATGCTGGCCAAAAAATAAAACTTTAACAAAAATATTAAACAGCAAGAAAATACAATTATTCATTTATTTATTTATTTCTGCAGCAAATCAGCATGTCAGAATGATTTCTGAAGAATCAGTGACACTGAAGACTGAAGTAATGATACAGACAATTCAGCTTTGCCATCACAAATAAATTATAGTAAAATATATTAAAATATGTAAACTGTACTTTTACTGTAGGTAACACTTTACAATAAGGTGTCATTAGTTAACATTAGTTATTGTATTAATGAACTAACCACAAGCAGTTCATTTGTTACTGTATTTGTTCATCTTTGTTAAGCTCCATCTGATCAGTTTTTTCATCTTAGTTCACAGTGCATTAACTAATGTTAACAAGATTTTAATAATGTATTTGTACATTTTGAAATGAACATTAACAAAGATAAATACATGCTTTAAAAGTGCTGTTCATTATGGTAACTAATGAAGCTTAATGTAAAGTATTACCACTGTATTTGTGCTGTTCTTACTTTTTTCAAAAATGTAAATAATCTTGCCAGTCCCAAACTATAGAATGGTACATTGGATGTGGGACATTGTTAGAAGACAAAGTAATGCAACTATTTGCACAGTGAGTGTAAAAAGTGTGTTATATAAGAGTTTACTATGCAAAAGTTCTTGTAGAGAAGTGCCTATAGCTGAAGAAATGCTCTACTTTAAAGAAAATGTTGACCTACATGATTCCTTCCAGATTTTGAAATTCTGCTTTTTTCTTCTTCTTTGCTTTAAGTACTCATCTGTATATTGTTTTTATTTCTGACAGCAAACACGCAACTTTTTTTTGTGCCCTGAACAATAGCGATATTCTGCTTATCAGAGGATTTTAGCTGTGTATATTTCTCTCTCGGGACATGAATCAATGAAAACAGAAGAGGTTCTTTGTTTATCGACCCTTGAGGGCCTGCATACAACTTCACATGGAAATGACACTGGGGGAGAGGTAAACATGCCATTTTTATGATTGTTTAACATTACAGCCACTTAAACGCTGAACTGAGGCAACTATTGTTTAACTTATGGCACCTTTGACACTTTTCGCTCAGTCATTATTCTCTTGTCTTGTTAGAACAGTCTGTTCACAGATGTTGATACTCCCACCCCGCCCACAAAAATGAGATTCTAAGCACTTTGACTAAAATGATGCAATGTTATTATGATGAACAAGGGACTGTGCATGCAAACTATGAAGCTTGGAAGGACCAGCGAGTGAAAAGAGAAAACTATAAGACGCCAATTTTATAGATCACAGCTGAGGGTCTTCTTCAAAAACAGATGGAGTGCCGTTCATTAGCATACAGCTTCAATGACATCATCAGCCGAGAGTCGATCTGTAAATAATTGTCATGCTGTAGGCAAACCAGCCTTTTTAGCATTCTGCAAGCTCTTTTGGGTTTTCCTGTGTTGAATCAGAACACATGTTGGCCATTTTGGGATCCGTTGTTTTCCCCCCGATTCCTGACCTTGAGGAGCCGTGCAGTTGGTTTTCATAAAGCGAGTGTCTTCAAAAAGACTCTGAAGCCACTCGCCTTTTGAATATCTTGGGGTATTATTGCATGCAAATTCATAATCTGATTGTCTGAATAATGTTTACATTGGTTGAGCAAACAGTACAATTCAATAAAGCCATACTTTCACTTGACAAATACAAAAATGTAGAATAAACATGCATTAATTATCAGAGTGGTATAGAAATGTGTGTGTGTTTATTTTAATGCCTCTCCGAATATTAAATGAAACGTTTTTACTACTTCCCAAACTGAGTTAAGCAACATAGAGGCTTAAACATGATAGTATACATTATTTGCAAAAACAAATTCCAGTGTTTTATTTTTTCCTTGTTTTGCCAAAGTTTACTTTCAAAATGGACACTTAACCAAGGCATGCTGTGTAAAATAAACAGATTTTCAATGTAAACTTGAGCTTCCTCAGATGAAATGCGTCCAGTCGAAAGTGATTACAAACGAGGGCACTTTGCTGTCAGTCCAAGGTCAAATCTTTGAATACTTCAAAGCCTCTTTTATTTTTGAAGTGCTGCGGCATAACTGAGCGCGTAGGGTCTTTGATTTTGTCGTATTTCTCATGTGAATCAAAGGCAAGATCAAACCCTTTAGCTTGTTTTAATATATGGGGTATTTTTTGCTAATCTAAAAGTTCTGCACAGAAAAACAAGAAACCTTAACCCTCATTTTCTGTTGAGATTGACTTGTCTTATCGGTTTTCAAGAGATCCCAATGCTTCTTGTAAATAATAGTCATTTCAAAATTAGGCTAACCATGTTCATCTGTACTCATCGAAAAAAACCTTTACGTTGTTGCAAAAACTATGTATAAACCCTAATTCAAATTTAATAATCAATTAAAAACGATTTTATACCTGTATGATATTATACTGTAGCCAAATTGGACCATCTTCTGGTCAGATGGCAAGCTGCTCTCACAGTGCATTATGGGTATGATTGAGCATGCATCAGTTGTACACTTGTTATTGCAATGCATTGTGGGATTGAATGAGTGCACTCGATAACATCCCTTATGGTTTTGGACACCAGTACAAATGTTCCCGTAACCCTTAAACACATGAATGTTTCGTCAATCATTATTACATATTCGGGTCTTTAACGACCCGGATCTGTATCTAACGCGGACTGATCTCCACCTGACGCGATAATCTAAAACTCTTCTTCTGACAGTAACAATTAGAGAAGAATAAAATAAAGCATATTTTGTTACCTTTTGGAGCTTGGAAGGATTCAGTTTGAGCAGATGTTTTATACCATCATCACTGTCCTCGTCAGAGCTCATTTCCCAGTGCATTCAGCATCTGGCTCATATTTGCAATCTCAAACATATTCTCAAAACTATCAGTTTCAACATCTTCAAAATCAATATTTTGAACGCTGACAGCTTCTTCACCAGATCCACCATCAAGTGACAACGACACTAATATTTGAATGTGTCAGTTCTTGCTCTTCAGTAAATAGCTGAGCCATTTTAAGTTTTGCTGATGATACTTCAAATTCCTTTGTTTTCTGCCTGCGGGACCTAGTGAAACGCCACTTCATCATTGTGTATCCTGGTGGAATAAAGGTAAATTGTACTTAGTTATAAAAGATTAAATGATTGTTGTGCAGAAAAAATATACTTATACGGTTACACATCAAGGGTCATTAGTGACCCCATACAATATTTACAAAAAATGACTGGGAAAACAGGCTTTTTTATTATGATATTTTTTTTCTTGTTATATTGTTTAGAATAAATGGATTGAGGAATACAATAAGATTGCTGATGTCTAACTTTGAAGGTAGTGAATAACGTCCCGGGTCACTAAAGACCCGAGGTATTCATTTAATGGTTAAATAGTGCCATATGGTATAGGGGGCTATTTCTAGACTTTAAATTTGTCATAAAATGGAAGTAGCAATAGTCTTTTCTTCGTAAATGGCTTCTCAAACAAGAAAAACAAGAAGAAGAAAAAAACGAAAAGAAAAAAAAGTAGGGCGGGAATTGAATTTTTCCATCAGGAATTGATTGGATCGTTGTAGTTTGCTATTGGTGTCATGTAATCGTGAACGGTTGTCCCCCCTCACACCAGTCAATAAGAGATGAAATTGCAAAGTTTTTTTCATTTATCCTCTATGTATATGATTATCTTTACTTTTACTTTTTGTTTGAAATTACACACACATGTATGTATATATATGTATATATATCCTGAAGGTATTTACATTGTATATTTTCATGTTTTTTTAAATAAAAAAGTGGGGGGGAAGTTATTTTGATTTAAGACTATGAAAGTAAATTCTACACAAATTAATAAATGTCAATTTATAAATGTCAATAATAATAGCCTACACATTATCAAATTATCTTTTCATCTCTTTTCACAATATACAGCGTGCAAGTCCACTTGCTGTAGAGAACAGTACAATTAACGCTAAATAGTTTTGAGAAGGTTTACTTCTTTTTAAGGTAGTCCAATCAAAGTTCAACAAGTTTCCCCACAGTCGGATAGCCTAATTTCAACTAAGGGAAACGTATACCAATCTTCCAGCAAAAGTAATAAAACAGGTTTATGACTATAATTTTGGCTATATGAAAGGACAATCCCAGCTATTAACTTCAAAGTTATTATTTCACATGCACATTTCTGCGTATGAATCAGCCAAACAGTGACGCTCCTCCTTAACGATTCAATGCGTAGAGGAGCAGGGGAGTTGAATGACATTAGCGAATCGGTTGTTTTGAACGAGTCTTTTAAAAAGAACGAATCCCTCTTTTTCACTTCGATGAAACTCGTATTTTAGTTTGCTAAAGATTCTCCCTTTTGAAACGTACGTCTTTTGTTCATAATAATGATCATTTGAATATGTAAACATGACCAAACAACTACAATAAAGTAACGGTACAGAATTTGAATTATATTTTAAAGAAAATTGACAAAAAGCTCTGCGCAGAAGTGCTGGCAAATAATTATATAGCCTATCTGTTTAGTTGTCATTTATGGGAAAAGGCCATTTATTATCCTTAAATATAGCTACTGTTTATTTATGGTGTCTCCTAATTAATAGAGATCCAAAATAAAGAATATGTGAAAAAAAGATAACTTGGCATTAAGCTATTAAAATATGTTCAGTTCTAAAAACGTTTTGCTAACATTCCAATTAAGACATGAAACGTTATGTTTTTAACGTCCTTTGAACGTTTAAAACGTCAGTTTTAGTGTTTTAAATGTTATAGCCTAAAAACGTTCAATTTTATCATTATTCAAACATTATGTGAACATTTATTTTGAATGTTCTCTGAACATTCTGAAACAAGCATTACATTTAACATTTAACGATCATCCAACTAAAACATTTTAGGAAAAACACGAACTATTGTTCCACAAATAATGTAAAGAAAGTGTTTTTTTGCTGTCAGAACTTTGAACGAGCATTCTAAATAATGACGTTACTTGAAGAATGTTTGTTCATTACTTTGCCATAGTTTTGAGAACGTTCTGTTAGAAAAGAAAACCTACAGAAGTTATTGAGTGAATCTTTTAAATGAGCTGATTCAAACGAATCGGTTCACTTGGATGAATCAAAACCTCACCACTAGAATAGAGAGGGTCAGGAAGATCGGTGGGTGGGGTTAACCCTTTGTGGAAAAAAAAATTAAGGAATCACGTGTTCCCAGATCAAAGGAGATCCGCTTTGTACAGAGCGCGAGCAGCAGCCAGCGAGGCATAAGCGAGCGCGCGAGCAATGCGATAGTCCGGGCAGCAATGGTGAAATAAGCCACGACATTCTTTCCAAGGACAAACTTTTATTTTTAATGATCGCTATTCTCATTTCGCACCATCCATTGCGGGTTTTTCTTTTTTTGTTGTCGTTTGTATTTGGGAGGGAGCTCTCTCCTCTCAAATTTGATTCTGAATCAACACTTTTTTGAAGACCCTTGGAAATTATGTTCCGATCGGCGCCGATCCAACCGGCAAGATGATGATTTTACCGAGGAGTGGGTTCGGTCGTGGTGCTGATTCGGTGGTCTTGGTGTTGTTTTGGGTCTTGGGAAGCGTCGTAGCCAAGGATACTGCCTTTGTGGAAGTTGTGCTTTTTGAGTCGAGCCCAAATGGTGATTATACCACTTACACGACAGGTCTGCAAGGGCGCTTCTCCAGAGCCGGAGCCACTATCAGCGCTGAGGGCGAGATCGTGCAAGTACGTTTCCGTCTCTCTCGCTGCACTTGCATGGGAATTTTACACTCTAACAACTTCGTTTCTGTGCGGTGCATTCGCTCTCCGCAACTTTGTTTTTCTCTTTCTTTTCAAGGGGGTGTGGGGTTGCACTTCACTCCGTGAGGATGGTACAAACCCGGAGAACTGTGCGGTCGCAAAATGGCCTCTTGTCTTGCAAAACATGAAAACGTACTTGCAAAAAAGTTACTTTGATGCAAAACTTGCACCGATGGTGTAGTATAGTGCAGAAACGGACTAGGGACGTGCAGAAACAAACATGGTGTAAACTTTGTAGCGCAGATGACAGCAGTAAACATATGTCAGAGGTTATCAATTTTAATAACAGCATTTCCTAGATCTTTTGGAGTGCTAAAATGCCAAGTGTCAATGTTGACTCATAGTAACAGGATTCCCACACTCAATGAAAACCTAGAAAGATAAAATAATTATGAACACAGGATTTCCAGGCCTTTAAAAAGTCATGAAATGCTCGTGCAAAGTCTTTAAAAGTTCCAAGAGTCTCCCATAAGTTTTATTCATTTAGGTAGTTAATATAATTATTATAGTTTTGATGCCCTTTTCAAATCAGTGCATGCGTTTTAAGACCTACATTTTAAGACTGTCAAGATGTCTTGAGATTATTATTGTTATTAGGCCCACTACATAATACTAATAATTAGAATGGTGTTTGAATATATCCACTATGACACCTGCCATATAAATGTCCTTTGTTTGAAGTTTATTGAAGCCTATGAGAAATCTTCTCCATAATGCTGTCCAGATGACAGCTCTGCTTAAATAATGTCTCCACAGGGACCTGTGCAATTTGATAAATTGTTTATGAACCAGCACACCTCTGTGTGATTTGTTTTTCATATTGCACGCAAGCGGTTTTGTTCTCTAGGGAGAGTTTTGCAATGCTTCTAAAGGGCGCCCATTTTCATGATTTGTTGAAAGTTTGTAATTCTTCCCTCTCCTCTTGTGAAAACAGAACAGGCATCAAAGAGCGAGCCGTTATTGAATGCCACGCCAAGAGGAATAATCTGTCCCTTAAACACTTGCTTAGAGTTTAACACTGTTGGCAGAGGTGCACTGTGGGAAGTTTTGGGGACTGTGCCTGTAATGTGAACACTGAAAGAAGATGCAATGATCTCCCTGCAGATCAAAGCGAATGCATGCTGCATGCAACACACACACTGTAAATGCTTTACCTTTTTGATTGATGCAACGACAATAAAAATCTCATTTTGAATACGGCTGTACAAAAGTATACTCCTAGCTGCATGCAATATCTTTCACAAGCTCCTACTATTTCTGTGCTTTACATTCCTCCTTGTGGTTTTAGTGTAGAAAAATGAAAAATACAGGCTTTTTTACGTCCAGGTCTACTGTGTCTGTCCCACATCATTCGCTACTATGTGTTTACAGTTGTGTACTTAGTAATGTTAGAATGTTCGCATGTATAGGATTAGTGAGTATCACATTCTTCAAAATGGCAAGTGGTGATCATCATTTTTCAGTGATGGCAGAGGAGATTGCTTTCTCTGTAGTCGGGTGAAATGAGAGATTTAGTGGTTTAGATATTTAGACTGGCCGTACATCGAAGTTAGCACGGGCCATTTGGCTCTATCTTTAAACCCTGCTGAGATGCCGGACCTCAGCTTTACGTTGAGAAGCCTTTGAGGTTTGCCATATTTTCAGCCTTCGTTAAACATCGCTTTTATCACAGAGGCCAAGTTAGGATTCCTTTTGGGATAGTGTTGGTGATGTGTTCCTGTTAGCGCTGTAATCATTGTGCACGCATTGTTTTAGATCTTTTCCTTCGCTGTTTGTTCGCTCTCATTTTCCGAAATGCTATGCTATGCATCATTCATGATTTTCTTAGTGGTGCCATAATAGTCAACTCTTAGCAATGTCATGATTCCATGTGGCTTTGAATAATGTTGAGATGTTTTAGCTCTAATGAGTTTTGTTGCGAAGCTGATTGAATATGTTTGAGATCTGACTCAAATGTTTGACACTATAGTCGAGTAGTCTTGGGGCCTGTTCACACCAACACAGAGAAAAAGCGGTCTCAAAATTGTACCTTTAGGGGTACAAAAGCTTTTCGCTGGGGCAGTACTCTTAAAATGACAACTTTGTACCTTTTTTACTCCTAAAAGGTGAATATTAGTACCTTTTGAGTACAAATGTGTACCTTAAGGTCCTACTATGAATCTTTTTGTGGTAAAAATGGTACAAAGTTGTCATTTTAAGAGTACTGCCCCAGCGAGAAGCTTTTGTACCCCTAAAGGTACAATTTTGACACCGCTTTTCTGTGAAAAACGATAACTTTAATGATATTTAATACCAGCAAACAATATAGTTGTTTATTCTAAGTCAACTGCCGCAGTCAACTGCCGCATTAGATGCTCTAGCTCTTTAAAGCAGGATGGGTTCTGATTGGCTGTTTGTCAGCTGGAAAAAAATTGTTCTTAAAGTGATTCCAACAATATCATTTTTATGCGTCTTGTGTCTATTCTTCCAAATTGCTTTTATGCTGCTAAAAGTTTTGCTGCAAACCGCAGATGCCGGTCTCTGCATTACCGGTTTAATTATAAAGAAGGGTTGCTGTTGAGAATCCAATTAAGGATATAAGTGAGGGTTTTTTGACCGTAGGATGTACATTTCGAGCACTTTAAGAAAACTATAGCCCTAAGCCCTGGTACATCCTTGTCAGTTTTCCCTTGAGTGAAATGGAGAGCCTGGAGTACCATCAGGGCCAAAGCAAACAAATTAACTCAATTTGCTACATACTCTACCTTATGGGGCAGGAAGCAAAGTGACTTTTCTTGGCTAATACGCAAAACCAATGTTCTCCTTGGCTAGAACCTCAATTGCCTCAATTTTGTCTTCTCATAGCATGAAAATCAGTGTCTTTTTAAATAATTCTTACATACTGTATTTGTGGCTTTTCTCTTGGAAAGGTCTTGCTGATGGTGTTTTGAATATAGTGTTAGGTTTCTAAAGCTAGTTCCATGGCCTCGTCCTCAGCAGAGACTTGCTAGCTGCTGGTTTTCATACATTTATCACGGGTATAGAATTGTTTTAGAACATGCTGTTGCCTCCGATGTTTGGGCTGTGATGATTTTGGCAATCCTGTAGCTGACACGGTGGTTATCGGTCTGATGCGTGACTTGCTACTAAATTTGATTGGTTGAAATATTGTTTTTGTAAAATGGGAAGGCTAATGATCGAAGGTTTTGCCACAAAGTTTAGGCCCGATCATTATGTGTGCAACATTGCATGTTCAAACAATAACGTCTGCTGAATGTTTTGATAGCTTTGTCCTTTATACTCTTTTTATAGTGACTGCCAACCAAGGCTACTTGATTTTTATTTTATTTTTCCTGGTTATACCTTGAGTTTTACATCGTTAAACAGAAATAAAAAATAATAATAATAATAATTATTATTTATATATATATATATATATATATATATATATATATATATATATATATATATATATATATATATATATATATATTAATTTTAGGAAATAAACATGTACATATTTTATAAAATTGTCTGTATTTTACCTTTAACATTATATATGCATCTCAGTGAAAGCCGCTTGGTTTAAAAGTGACTTTAATAATACTGATTGTAATGCTAAATATTATTCTGAATAATATAAGTTATAATAGGATATGCTATCGTTCAAAAGTTTGGGGTCAGTACTTTTATTTTTTATTACTTTTATACAGTATTAAATTGAACAGAATTGACAGTAAAGACATTTGTAATGTTACAAAGTATTTCTATTTAAAATAAATTGTTTTTGATTAACATTTGATCATCAAAGAATCCCATATATATCACAGTTTTTCGAATATTAATCAGCATATCCATTTTCATCATTGAATATAAAAGAACAATTTCTTGAGCACCAAATCAGCAAATTAGAATATCTGATGGAACGTGTGACACTAATGGCTGCTGAAAATTCAGCTTTGCATCACAAGTTAATTTTAAAATATATGAAAACCATTATTTATTGATCAAATAAATGCAGCCTTGGTAAGATGAGACTTTCAAAAACATTAAAAATCATATCAACCTCAACATTTTTAATGTTAGTGGATATCTAGGAGTAACAGGAGAATAATATTGTTATTTCTGCTTGATGGATTAAAACAAAAGAAATTGGGAATCCCTGTATTACTAGTTAAGCAAGCTTTAATAAAGAAGTTTGCCTGGTGTGTGATTTGCACCTGTCTTTAATTTTTCAGGGCGATAATGACTGTCGCACCAACTGTTCTCAGTGTGGCTCTGACTGGTTTAGATTTATCTGTCATCTACCATCATAACTCAGTGCATCATTGTTTGTAGTTGATGACCGTTACTGCTGAAAGTCCCTTATATAAACAGAAGTGAAATGAAATGGTCTGTGTGAACGCTGGTGGTACAGGCGATGACATGTCGTCATGGCGGCATTAGAATGATGCCATCTCCGCAGTCTCTCAGGCAGAACTGCAGTGTCATATCTACACATGGCTGACCTAAAATACCTTGATAGATGACTCTCCTTATCACCTCCTGCAGCTGAACTAGAACAGTGCTGGTGGTTTTTAGACACTGTTCTCATTAAGAACTGGATATGGGAAAGTTCCTCTCTTAACCTTGTTCTCACCTGCTTGTTGCGGCTGATAACTGTGGGAGTGAATTCGAAAGGTGTTGGAAATTGACTCAGTGTTTATTTGAGTGGAATGTTTATGGTTGGGATATGAGTTTTGCTCATCATGGCTCTGTCTTAGTTTTTTGTCGTTGTAATACAATGCTTTCGAATGCTTGGCACATCTGACTTTGAATTCTGGGATTCTGAGGGACGCTGACACTGAACCATGAAAGTGACCATATTAAAGTCAAAGCTTTTTTCCACAGAAAAGTCGGCTTCCTTTAAGTTTGAGAACAGCGATATGGGTGATTTGGTTCTGATTCACCCATCACTTTTCAAGCATAAACATTTCATTCAATATTATTATTATTATTAAAAGGATATTTCTCCCAAAAATGGAAATTCTGTCATTTACTCGCCATTAAGTTGTTCCCAACCTGCATGATGTTCTTTTCTGAACACACAATACCAAGATATATTGAAGAATGTTGGTAATCAAACAGTTGATGGGCCCTTCAACTCACATTCTTTAAAATATCTTCTTTTGTGTTCAGCAGAAGAAAGAAATTCACACAGGTTGAGGGTGAGTAAACGATGACAGCATTTTCATCTTTGGGTAAACTGTCCCTTTAAGGTCCCAGAGAGTTTTACTGATAAAGATTCTGTAATTAATTATTTATTCATCCTTGTGGCATTTCTAACTCATATGACTTCATTTATTCTGTGGAACACCACAAGTAGAATTTCTAAAGGATTATTCTGGTCACTCTTTCCCAGTGCCGTTATACACTGAATGGAAAGGGAACTGAGGCTTTGAAACTTCAAAGCTGACACAATAGTGTCATGAATTGTGTTGCAATTTTGATCCACTCTAGCACTCTTTGGCATATTCATTAGGTTGTGAGAGAAGTGGCGATGTCCGCTTCGTGAACAAATCATTCTTTTCGAAGGATTTGGCTGGAATCGGTCTGAATGATTCATTTATGAATTAATCAGATCTGAGAGGTTGCTCACTGCAGAGCCATGGGTGGAGCGTGAAGTCCAACTCCCCCTCTCTTGATTTAATTTGGACGTAATGGGTGGAGCTATAAGGTCTAAAGCAGTGGTTCTCAAACCTGTCCTGGGGACCCTCCACCAGTGCACATTTTGCATGTCTCCTACATCTAACAAGTCAAGTCACCTTGATTTATATAGCGCTTTTTACAAGTCCAGTTGTTTTAAAGCAGCCTCACAGTGTTCAGCCGCTCTTGAGAAAACGGTGATGTTATTAGGCCTGTCACGATAACAAATTTTGCTGGACGATAAATTGTCCATGAAATTATTGTGTTAAACGATAATATTATCGTTCTGAGACCATTTTCATCTAAAATAATGATAATGGCATAATAATGCAGGTACATTTTTTCAAAGGTCAATAAACTTTTATTTCTAAAGACTATTTAACCCTGAAAATGGAAAACATTTTAAATATCTACAATAAATGAACAAAACGACCAAAACCAAAAAATAAAATGGATGAAAACTGCAACAGATGAGGTGCATATTAAGGGTGTCACGGTTCACAAAACCCACGGTTCGGTTCTGTACGGTTTCTGGTTTTTTTTTCTTTCTTTTAATCGTTAACACTCCCGAAATTTACTTCAGCATATGATATATAACTTAATTATCAACAATTTAGGATACAGCATTAAAAAAAAGTTATATCTTGTAATCATGCACAACAACTTGACTTGAGCATCTCTGAGGAAGAGGTGAGATTTTGATACATCAAGAGAGAAGACATTGATGACATGCCTTTCATTTATTTGGCAAAAAAAGGAGAATGTGTACACAAAGATTGAACTGAAGAATTTACTTGCATTTATCAAACTGCCAACTTCAGTGTAGCTTTAAGCCTCGTTTATACTCGAGTGCGCGCTGCAAAAATGATGTCAACACTGAGTGTGCGAGACCCCATTTCGCTTGGCGCTGTGCACATAAAATTGTATAACTTCGCGTGCAGCTCTGCAACCGAAGAAGCACAATTTCCAGGAGAATCTGGCCGAGCATGACGTCTCATCACACCTGACCTGGTCTGCGCGTCGAGTATAAACACCTCCCCAAACGAGGCGCGCGAAACGAGAAAGAGGTGGAAACACAAGCATGCAAATGGAAATTATCGCGGCCGGAAAAATTATAAAGCTCTTTTTTATTTATTTATTTATTTGTATTATATAAATCGTGCGATTAATTGATTTATTGACTATTGCGACAGACCTAGATGTTATCGAGCTAATTTAAATTATCATATAGTGTCAATGCAGGCAGATTGGTAATATGATTGAAATTTAAGTGTCCCCAACTGAGCAAGCCAAAAGCCAAAGGCAAAACACCTAGGGTTGGGTACCGAACTCTGTACTTTTAAGGGCAACGGACTAATTACGTCAGTACTAATGAGTACCGATTGAGATTAAATCGACCGGTACCACATTTCTACCTCAGAACGCATCTGGTGATAAGTGTCTGTGAATATTAAACGGCAAAAAGACTATTTACAAATCCTGCGTGTTTGTGTGAATGAATGTCGCTGACCCACATTTTATTTAACACACGCACACCCACATGCACACTGACACACTCACACTCACAAACATAGAATAGAATCTAATACGAGGACATAAGCCCATGTCCGTCATCTCCAGAGCTGCTCTGAGAGTCAGCATTTCACCGTTTAATTTGAGAAAAACTCCTGCCATGTCATAAACACACAGAAACTCAAAGGTATTCACGACAACCCTTCAAAATAAAAGTTCGGTTTAATTAGAGAAATATATCACTGTTGTACAGTAGAGTTTAGAAACATCTCAGTGTAATAATAATACTAACACTAATGTAATTTTTATAAACTACCAAAACTTAATTTTTTAAGTAATGTATACATTTTCTTCCATGTTTTAATTTTAACAGTATAAAGCTCAGTTGTGCAGCTGTGTTTGAAAAAAAAAGTTTCATTAAGTATAAATTAATATTATATGTCTTTATTTGATTACCAGAAAATACACAACACATAATTTGTGGGAAATATTTTCATAGAAATCTAAATAAATAAAGAAAATGGTTGTTTTTATGAATTCAATTAATTAAGTAGTCATAGCCTACTATTTAATGGTAAATATAACAGTGAACAAACTTCACAGATGATGGCAGACCAAAGTAGCTCTGGAATAATGTCAGTAACACTTCTATAAATGATTTACAGTTTCTTTACAGTTGTTGATGTATCTCTTAAGTACCGATTAAAATGTGAACGGTACCCAACCCTAGACACAACTGATTCAACTTATCAGCTCATTAGTAGAGACTGCAAGACTTCAGTTGCGTTCCATTCGACAGGGTCCCTACGTAGTGTTCTCAACCCCCTACTCCCTGAGCACAGTATATCATTTTAAAGTGGACTTTGCTGACAAAAATCTCCTCTCATGCACTTTCTTTCACACGTGCAGCTGCATAGTAAACATTCCTGAGGGAAATTAAGTAAAATATAAATAAACTAATGGCCTTAGCTGCTTCTTAACTCTTTTAAAATATTTACATATTTATACAATAGAATATGCGAATGTAACAGTCATTGCCAACTACCGTTCATAAATACTGTAGTTTGTATAATAAGAGTAACAATATTTGTGAATATTCAAACATAAACTCCTCCATCACAGAGCTGTTTAAAAACTCTTCCAATGGCTCTGCTCCATCATTAGTTTAAACTGGTGATGCAACGCGCGATGACAGTTGGGTGATTTTCACCCTCCACTTCCTGTGAAGGGATGTATTGATGTTCCTTTCTTCCCTATGCCGTTCGCAGTGCCCTTCAAACTGTACATGTTCGCTCCCTTTGGATTGAAATCTCACTTAAGATGGCGGAATACCCTCTGAAGTTCACTTCACAGTCTACTTGCGATCGAATGGAACTCGCCTTTGAATTGGGTGTGTCTGGGGAAGAAGACATACAAAATGTGCAGCTGTGAGGGGTCCCCAGAACAGGTTTGAGAACCACAGGTCTAAATAGACCCTAATCCTACCCATAACTCCATCTCTTCACCCATTAAATCCACAGAGGTGCAGCTGGAGTTGGTCATAACGCCCAGATAAGGTGGAGCTGGACTAGGTCAAGCTCAGCACATGAGGTCTAGAGAGGTGGAGCTGGACTAGGTCAAGCTCAGCACATGAGGTCCAGAGAGGTGGAGCTGGACTAAGTCAAGCTCAGCACATGATGTCCAGAGAGGTCAGTTAAATCTGCAGTGAGCACCACTCAAGTCTCAAGTTTAACTCTCTGACCCAATCACAAAGGTTAAAGGGATAGTTTGCTCAAATTAAAATGATGTCACTGTATGACTTTCTTTCTTCTTTGGAGCACAAACAAAGGTTTTTTTTTGTATACAATTGCAGTCAATGTAGTTTTGGACCCCATTATTTGGAATAACATAATGGTGAGTAAATGATGACAGAATTTTCATTTTTGACTGAACTATCCCGTAAACAGCCCACCTGAGTGGAAGATGAACAGCAACTACTACTACGGTTCCTTTTAATAGACCATGAGGCGACTTTCCTTATTTGCTATGTTGAGAATTTGAGGTCTGGGTGCATTCCTAGATGCATAAACCTCAATTTAGGACTATATGTTTTTTCATTTTATCTTCCAAAATCTGTTAAAGTCAGCCCATGATCTGTGGCGTGATTGATACAGTGTCTTTCCTCAAAGCTCGCTGTAGTTGTGCGCTTAAATTAGGACCATAATGAGAGCTTGGTTTGGCCTAAGGAGTCTGCATGCTTTTCCCACAGACTGAAACCATGGGAGTCCAGAACGGCCCTCCATGAGACAGTGGGTACCCGAAAACACGGGCCCCTCCCTGTCCACAGCAACAGTAGCAATATTCAACAACCGTGGGTTTAAAAGGTTAAAAGTGCTGCACGACTACTTTTCCATTTATTGGTTTTGTGGTGGCAGCTGTATTTTAAGACGTATCTACTCAAACCGCTAACCCGTCGGCCTTTCATAGCCTTGCCAAAGTAATTTGAGGCTGTTTTTTTTCTCTCCCTCTGTCGGAGTAGAAAAGATTAAACTGTTTTTGTCTCCTCCTTTCTTCTTTTACCACTGTCTGCCTCACTCTGATGCGCTTGAAAACAATGTTTTTTGTTGGTTTTCTTAAGGAGCAAATCGTTTAGTCAGAAATGAATAGAAAAATTCAGACCGGCGGCTCTATTTTACCCAGCGCAGATCCTCGTATGGATTCTTTTATTGTGCTTTCCACGAAGAGACTTTCCTATTCTTGCTTCCTGCAAAGGCTCAAGCGATCGTGCCGCTCTCCCCTTGAACCCCCTGTTGATTTGTCCATCAAAGCTCATTTACAAGGACTGGATGTTCAGTTGAGAGGCAAGTGCGGTCCTGATGGTGACTGACAACACCGATTGATTGGCTTATCATAGCTCATCATTCCAGTTGCTATGGTTACACTTCAAGAATCTAAGTTCCGAGAGTTGAAATGGGGGGCTTCTTGGAGGACATACTCTGAATCCAATAAATAAGCTGTTATCGATGTTGAGTGATGCAATCGTATGGCTGATGTGCTTATTCACTTTATTTAATCTCTACTTCTCCAAAAGCAGCGG